>NC_090697.1:32237287-32563877 GCF_040954835.1 Lepisosteus oculatus
TTATTAAAGACACCAAAAATAGCGCAATTTAATTGGTAATTAAAAATGATAATACATAATAAAAGGAAAATAGTATTTCAAGGATCTTTAAGCACCAACAGCACTTTTTTTTCTATTTTCTTAAGTGTTAGCAAATTAGCAACAATAGTGGAAGCTAATTAGTAGCGACAAATGCTGCAGAAATAAAAGAAACATACAATGCACTGTATGTACAGTAGGTATATATACATATCTATTATTAGAAAGGCCTCCCTGGTAGGGTCATGGCAACCTCCAACCTGTACAGGCAGGGTGCAAGAGCGAACTATACTCTAGGCAGGACAACACAGGGTGCGCACGTTCACAGAATGGCAACTCAGAGGCACCCAGCCAGCATCTCTTTGGAAGGTGGAACATCTACCCAAGCACACAGCCAAAAGCAATGTACTGTATACAAGTGGAAAACATGCAAACTCCACACAGAAGGTGCCCCAGTCTGGAAATGAACCAAGGACTTGTAAGCCAACAGTGCTAACTACCACACCACTTACCACACACAATGTCTCTATGTAGTATTTTTTTAACAAGGAATAAATGCATAACATGTTTGAGGAAAGCTCACATCACGTAGCTGTGTGAATTTAGTATTGTTGTCAGTTCTTTGACTGAAACAGATAAACACCCAGTCTTGGGAATTGGTCTCTCTCTGACAAGGGGCCGCTGTGTGTCAGCTTTAATGCACATTGAAGAGAGCAAATGCATGCTCTTTGTTTGCTGGTTATCAACTGGGTTTTAGACTTTACACACCAGCAGTTGTTTCATCACATAGTAACTCTCCAAAACTAGGCTGTCAGCATACTGTGAACAAGCAGCAGGTAACTTAAAAGAAAGTAACTTGAAAAGGCAAAGCAAGAGGAGAATAAAATGTACAGGAAACTACTACAGTGCACTGTACAATCTTTATGGTATTTCTTTCCCTGCCCTCAGCTGTGTGAATCTATTACCAACTCTACGTACAATGTGTGCACCATTTTAAGTCTATGCATCCAAATTAAAGCTCTGAAGGGGTTTAAAAAGGGTGGTTTATGAAGGTCAAACCTGTCATACGGTTAATAAAAAAATCAACTGAGAGCAGATATGAAGTTAGATAAGATACACACATCTACTGTACAACAATACAAATTCCAAATGTCCCAGAAGTCATTCCAAAACAATTGCATAAAACCATTAAATTATTTGTGTTCCTTTAGGTGTTTGAGATTATGGGTTTATGTGTAAACTAAATAAAACCTATTTTAGGTCTTTATACTTCTTGTTATTAACAATGTATTTACAACTAAAATCGCCTGCAAGTTATTCAAAGGGAGAGCATAATGCCTTTCTCATGTATTTCAGAAAACATGCAAAAGCTTATTAATAAATTCACTAATAAAGTTTCTTGAATTTTAGAGATATTGTAAACCTAAAGAAAACTGGCATACATAATATAATGAGCAAATAACTTGTTTATATAATTTAAATGATAAAAAAACAATAGAAATCACACTGCAAAAGACGTGACACGTTAAAATATTTAAGGAGAATTCATGCACATTTAAGACTGTTTTAAAATAATAAACAAAAGTTGTCCCATTGTGTGAAAACCATATTAGATTAAGTTTTTATTAGACATTACATAAGATTAATATTGAATGTTGCTACTATTTTTGTATCTGCAAATATAGTGCATCTGTTGTCACAAAAGCAGCATGTGTGTGTTTAAGTTATATTTCTCCTTCTGATCAATAGTTTTATACAAGTACAGTATGTGAAATAAAGAGTGTCCACACAGCATTATCTTCATTTGGTTTGGTCCATTATGTCTGTTTCTCTGAAATTAGATTTCAGGTTTCAATGCAAAAGCGCTACGAATCTCATTTGTATTGAAGACATGTCTATACAGTGAAGAAACTAATTAATCTGAATCTTTGTTAATAATATATTACAGCTTTTTGTTGATTTTTAATTTTTCTACAATCTGTCACTTTTTTGTAAGAACTTGGCTGAAGTTTTTTTTATTTATCTGCTGGTATAACAGAACTCTGGAAAAAGCTGGCAACTTGTTTGTAGAAAACATCAGGCTTCCGCTTTCACACGTCATCCTTCAATAGGACTTTCAGATACTTTCTAGACATAAATAAAATGAAATTGATGTTGTTTATCTGAGGTTATTTGGGTTTGATGAGGTCTAGCACATGTTTGATCAAATGAATTTGAATAAAGCATAAACTGGATTTAAAAGATTGAAAATAAATTTTATTTTAGTATTGAGTTTTAAATTCCTCTTTAAAGCAAAGACAGAAAAAGATGCTGCACGGTTAAATATGTAAGAACCACATCTCAGTTATGCAGGAACACCCACACTGAAACCATGGAAAGAATTAACTAGTCACACTCATGCACCCTGCCTAGACGAATTCAGGGTCCGAATTTAGGGAAGCAATTAAGCCATTACTGGCTGGAAAGCACTTGGGCTTCTTGTGAAACTCACGGCACAAACTGAGGCATGTGTAGTGATATTTATTTAAAAATATAAATATGAACCACTCAGCCTGCAAAAAAATTGAATGTGTACTGCAGAAAATAAAGTAATAAAATCCAATATATTAATAATTCAGCAATGTAAAGAGATTACAATAAAATACAGTATATAAAAACATATAAACCGTGGAAGCAGCCACATTAAAGACCTTTAAAACACAAACCACCAAGGTAATGCATTGCTGATGTATCTAAATAACAGCTGGCCTTGTGAAGTGCTCGAAATTACTGAGCGCATTTAATTTCTTCTTTTTGCTATGCCATTGATTTAAATAAGTGCTATTAAGGAAATATGATTAGAAAACATGAGTTGTCAACAAAAGAAAGTTGCAAAAATGGACAAAGAGAGTCTTCACGTCACTTTTGATTTTTTTAATACAAGCATTAACAAGTAACACATTACTTATTTGAACTAAATTGAGTCTATTGGCCCAAAAGTTGCATAATAGTAATGTTTCCATTTCAAATACACTAAGAGCCATATACAGTAGCATTTAAATACAATCGATTTCATCTGTGTAGGTTCTTTGCAGTAAAAATGATCCACTCAGAGAAAGTGAAGGTTGCATGTTGATTTAATGTAATTACTTTATGTACAGGAAGTATATTGCAACTTTAATGTTTCAAGCCTAAATGAGATTACTCTTTTGTAGATTGGGGGGAGTACGGAGCTGAAGGCTGGTCTCAATAAAATAATTTATTTTATTGTAAAATTAAAATCAATAAGTATTGATTAAAAGGTTACAGAAGGCGGTGCGTACAGCCGATTCCCCCCAGCTTTAAAAAAGCACTGCTGTGTGCCTTGAAAACTGCCCAGAAAAGAACAGAAAACCCGCCTCATGGAATCTAAACAGAGTACTGGAGTTGAGCACAATAGCAAAAGCTTAAAATGAAAATAGCTCCAGTGGAGCAATACTAATACATTTGACACAGCCCCTGCCCTGTTATTATGCAGAGAAGCTTGTGCTTATCCCCTTTTTAAAATTAGTTTTTCCATAGAATCACCATGATGAAAAAGGAGCATTTCCTTATGGCAAACACATCCTCCTCTCGTGAATTTTGTTACTATTTACCGTTCCACATTTTTATCAGCACTCAACTGTACGAAGGCTTCAATTAGTTCTTGATGAATGAGCCCATAAGATCTTGTACTTTCATTTCCCCTGTTACCAGATATTTCGGCAATCATTATAAAATGAAATATCATTGTGATTTGAGTGAGGGATCACACATTATGCTGCAAAGCTTTTTTTTGAAAAGCTTGAATAAATGGGGGGTAAGTTACAAAGTTCCAGACTCTGTTATTTTCAGCATATAGCTACATATTTGGAAACGGTAATCAATTCAAAATGACACATTTTAATGTTTCAAGCTGTGCTCTGTGTATGTGATAAAATGCTATTGTTAAAATTCAGAACAGATTTATCTGAACATTATACATCTGTATAGAGATCCAAAAAGAAATTAATGAAATAATTTGTAAGACTCAAATTATGTATATCACAACATTTGTATCAAATCAATCATTGCACACTACTGCAGCTTCACGTTTTCTTAACACTGAACATCTACTATTATCCCAACATGAATTTTCACCTAAATCAGCAAGGTACAGTGTATAAAACAGATAAAGAAGGTGTGGATCTTCAGCATAATTAAAAGGAAACACATGGTGTAAATTCATGCTGTGCGAACCTGTCAAAGGGCCTTTAAGCTATGCACAGATGTGAACTATAATATAGAAACATCAGGAACATACCATTGTGTAATCTAACACAACCTACAGCTGGCTCAGTGAGGAGGCACCAAGCTCTGACACCCTTCATGGTGAAAGGAACTGGCTATCAGTCGCAGAGTCTGCAAGAACTGACTCAGATCATTTCTCAGATCTTCCTTTCAATATGCAAGCAAAAAAAAACTTTGTTCTTTCTTTATTTGGTTAAAACGATACACTCAGATGTCTTTTGCATCAAATCATCACAAAACAGTATATGTCTTCAACATGTTTTTCACTACCGTAACCCATAATATATTATGTTTCACGAAATAACTAAATGCTTCTCACCTTGAAAAAATAAATGTGTAGATATTTGATCGAGGTACTCTAGTTCAAATTCTGAAATGATCTGGCAGAGTCAAACTAAATGATTAATTCCCAAGACAAATGGACAGACTAGGACCAGAACATGCTAATGGAGATTATGTTGAAATAGATTCAGTTAACAGATTTAGCCCAATGTTTTGGGATGCGTGTATCACACAGCTACTGTGCCATAGTGTGAGAACAAGTTAAAAAGAAATTAAACAACTTGACCAACTTGTGAATGTTCTTCTCTCCCAAGAAGCTAGTAGTACCAAAATGAGCTTCATACTGTAGGTAACCCCTTTATATTCTTATGACATCTAAATGTTTTGTTTATTTACTTATTTGTGATGTTGTTCAAGTTAGTCACACCATGAATATATATGTCTGTGTCAGTTTGGCCTGCAGGTGAATTTTTACATTTGAACATGTACATCATCAGTCATGAATGAACATAGCTATAAAAGACATCCAGCTGAAGTATTTAATTCCTGAAAGGGACTCACAAACCCTGTCCCTTTTCTGTTACCCTCTACACCCAGCAGCAATCCCGCTGGGAGAAAAGGCGCAAGAGTAATCAGCCATGCACTCGGCAGCAAAAGGGTCAGTAAAACTCCCCTGAAAAAGCAGGCAACGTGGAGCAACACCTTGTGATTGAGTCACAAAGATAGCTCTTTATATCATGGCTTCCCACAACAGGAATGAGTTGCAGCTAGCAGTGCATTAAATATTTTTTTCTTCCGCAGTTATATTTATTACAATTATAAATAATAATATGGATTATACAGTATACAGTTTTTAGGGTATACATACTTATCTAAATGTTAAGTACTGTCCCTTATAGTGCAACATTTTGAAACCATAACAGATCATTATAATTATATTATTTAGGTAAAGTTTTGTTGCTTCAAAAAATCCAGAAATCAAAATACACAATTAAAAAACAGTGAATGCTCTGTGATGCAACTAAAATCGTTTTTCATCCTATAAATCAGAGAAATCCAGAGTAATATAATGTGTTGCTAACATTTACATCAACTGTGCTTATAAAACACTCTCAGGGCAGTTCTCCAGGAACAGATGTGTAGTAAAGTTTTTACTGCAGAGACCAAAGAGCGTCTTTATGTTCAGATTGCTAAAAAAGAAAATCCAGTCATCTAAGCCATTAATCACGAGTGTTCATTTTCAGCATAAATATCAATAAAAGCAGAAAGGGCTTACCATCATCGATAATGGTCACCACCACTCCTTTTCCAGTGATATTTCTCTTCCAGACAGGCATGATATTGAGGTCAAACCTTTTAGGGCTTCCGAATTGTCCTCGGTTGTACTAAAATAAAAATGTTTTATCATTTTAAAGGTCAAGTTAGTGTATTGTTTTCAAGGCAATGGGTATTTTAGCTGCTTTGAAAAACTCAAAGCTAATTCAAAGATAATTTTCTTTTTTAGATCAGAAAAACAGGATGATCTTATATCACAGAACTGGAAAAGATAAGTTCTTTCAGACTGTAGCATTATTGTAATTGTCAATAAAATAATATCTGATCCACTTCAGTTTAAAACCTCCTTTCTAAGAAAAAACTGTTTAAAAACAATGGAAGAACACTGATTATTTAAAATCAGAGCAAAAGACAGTTGTTATGGACAAAGTGGGGTTAGAGCTGTAGAATTTTACTTACTTTTGGTATAAAAGTACTACATACAGTAATACATATAACATTATAATTCGGCAATCAATACTGTGTTAACCAACAAAGCAATTTCAACTCTCCTGCATTTATGCTGCATACAGATTTATACAGCTGTGTTTTACAGGAGATGCTGTGATTCCATTAAAAAAATATATATGAACCTTATTTTCAGCAGATTAATGGTAAAGTGCAAGACAAGATGACAAAAAAGAATACATTCTGGTTTAAAAGGTAGAGCTGTAGAAGCCGAACTCAAGTTCCCGTAAATGACCTCAGAGGACCGGAGAATGGACGATCATGGGATTGCCTTTTAAATGTGGGCACTGTCCAGCTGTGGCACTTGCCATACTGTATATACTGCACGGTAGCATGTACAGTACAGAACTTCCATGAACCTCTCCTTGGAAGATGTAGAGGATAATTCCACAGTGAGAGGTTTGGGAAGAAGGCCACTGCATCCAAAATTTTAGAAAAAGGAAAATTTCCTTTTTACCTTAGAGCGTGAAAGTACTGTACCATTTACTTGGCCCTATGCAGCTTGCACGCTGACGCAGCTCCCCACTCTCTTATCTACCATATATGTACTGGGTAACTGGAAATGGGTGCTCACAACTTCAGGATATTTTGTCCCTGGGGACTTAGCTATTCACATACTGCACAGCACTTCTGTTTCTGAGTGATGTGGGTGTCATGGACCCATTATAGACGCTGTCTACAGGGACTCAGTATTCAAAATGTTTGAGAGTCTGATTTACAGCCTTAAGTGGTTTGGGAATAGAACTTTTTATTTTATTTAGTATTTTTGTCTCTCAATTCCATTGGTTGAAAGGAATATCTGAAGTAGGGTACAGGGATTTAAAATGAAGTGTTTATAGAAAGCAGAGGAAGTTCTGTGTATAAATTAACATGACTTTCATTTTTTAAATAAGTATTATATGCTATTTTCATGATAATGCAATATGTTTATACCACCGTCGGCGACCTAGAACAAAAGCTGTAGGTGATTAGTCCTGAAAGATGACCACAAAATGTAAAACAATATTTTCTAAACAACTAGTGTTTTATGCATATTTTATAAAAATCAAAATGAAGAAGCATTCTAATTTCTTCACCAGAATGAAAGACTGACATCTAGTGAAAAAAAGAACATTATTAATGATTTAGAGACTTTCAAGCAATACTATTAAAGGTCTTAGGGTACTCTATTCATAAATCACTTCTGTTAGATTCCCTTTCTAATCCCAACCAATTTAGCAAAATATTATTCTGAGATCAAATTTTGATTAATAGATGAGAAAATCTTTAGTATCTCCTGTGCTCTGGTCTAAGTCAATGTATTTTGGAAGTTCAGCAAAATATATTTTGATATTTTTCTGCTGTAACCCTTCTCTTCTTTAGTTCTCCATGTTGACATATTTGGAAATTATTAGAAATTCTAACTCAGATAGATTTCCCTACAAAATGTACAAAAGAATAGAAAATGGGCACATTTTTTTTCCATTGGGTAGCCATGAGCAAAGCAGCCTATTATTTATTTTAAGAAAGAGACTCCCGCAGAAGAGTCTTCTCTCAGATATTTGATGACAATACTGCATTCTTGCTTTGTAGTGGAAGAGATCAGAACAGAATGAACCCTGAGCTCACAATAGCTGAGTCTGGATACAAAAAAGTTGCATCATTTATGCCACACAATAGATTCATTGCTCCTATCTGCATTTACAAATTGTTCTTTTTTCACTACCTTATTAGGAGAAATGCCCACACAAAATGTAAAATATGTTATTCATAATAACATCTGAAAGGGGAAATGTGAAAGTGATACAAGACAGTCATATGTACAGTACCAAGTGCACTCCTTTACTGTCAGACGGTGTGCTTAAATAAGAATTTCTACTTAAGAAATGGAAACCATCCAAACCGCAGCAAACTTACAGTACCACGCACATGTCAATCAGAGTGTATCCTACAGTGTGTAAAATCAAATTAAATAAATGCATTTGTTTGCTACATAATGTGTAATTTCACAAAATGCTGTTTAAACACAGATGACAATACTTTATGATAAAGCAATGTACTGTATAAACCAATAAACTGATGTTAAAATATTTAGTTTTTTTCTGACGGCAAAGGACAATTGTGCTGTGTAGTGATGTTACCCAATTACTACGTTGCATCTGTTTGAACAAAGACTTCTCCCATCTCACAAAAACTGGATTAGGGTGTATACTGTACATGTATACATGTAGACAATCAGAAATGCATAATAGGAGTTGGCAATCAGTCATCATCATGCTATAGTACATACAGTATAAGAAGTGTTCCTACACAAACTAATTTATTGAGATGGTGAATCTGCAAGATTTTGTATCTCTTTAGTGACACTGTACACTGTGTAAGTAAAAGAAAAGATGTTTTAGATCCCCTTACACCTTCTCTACAGTTACGTGTTTTGCAGGAAAAGTGTAGTAATTCTGAGGTACACAAGGGAATAATTATACTTCGCTTGATACAAAATTTGAACTGGAAACGCACATCCAATTAATACACAAGAATACAAAAACTAGCCATTTTTCAGATTTTAGATAGTCATAGAAGAGAAAAACGCTACCCCCGCCCCAGAACATTGTTTCCATCAGCATCAAGATTTACAGATTCACAAACTGAAAGGTTTAAAAAAGTTTTTTTTTTTTTTCACCATATGAACAGGAAAAAAGAGCACAGATGAATCTAACTAAACAAAAAAGTAAATAAAGCACAGCAGGAATCTGAAGCTTCCAGGGAGACCAGCTATGCTTTGTAGGAGAAGAAAAGGTCTGACTAGATGAATAGCCTTACTGCATAGGAGTACTGGGCTACCCAAGGGAATCCAGTAATGATAAAGGGGGAGGGGGTGTACAAAGAGAGAGAGTGAGAGACAGAGCAAGCGAAAATCAGGCATCAAAAATATTTATTTCTCACTCCAAAAGACAAACTTGAGGTCTTTTACTTTTTTTCATATATAGTACACAAAAAGCAGGTGGTATAGGATTTTGAAATCACATTTCCAAAGGAGACATGTACAGAACTGAAATGCAATTGAGGGAAGAAAATAGAAATGCAAAGAGACTATTCACAACACAGTGCTTACTTTATATACCTAGTGAGAAACCTTTGCTTGAATTTTTGCCTTACCAAGATACGCAAGAGTGTATGAGTAGAAGCAAAGAAAATGTGTACTGGACATCCACTGATAAAAAGCTTCAAAGATACTTCAAGGCTCAATGTTTTAGCATACTAGTGTTTATTTTACCAACCGTTATGCTGTCATTTAGGTCACAAATATTACAATAAAAAGCAAAAAAATGTTTAACGTATTATGTAATATATGCGAAAAAGAATAATTTCCCTCTGAAATCTACATTTTGATTTTTGTGTTTATTGTGTAGAATTGACTTGGTTCACACAGCTGTCATCACATTTGTTTTCTACAAGCAAATGTTTCAACATGAAGGCATCATGTGATTGAGGACTTTTGTACCTTAAAGCCCAATTTATTGCTGCACAGGAAACCCCATTCCTATGCCATTTGTATGAACAGCACAGTTCTGTTTAAAAACAGATTACTCGATAGGCTTTTTCACAAGCAGTTTTTTTTTTCATTCCCAAATTGCTTAAAGGCGGGGGAGTTATAATGTTGTGTGTTCATAAGAAAATCATTTGTCTGCAGTATAGAGAAAAATTGCTCTCATAATGAAAGTGTTATATGCTATCCCAACACTGGTTTCAAATTAGGAATAACAAACACTAATCATATCCTGTAATAGGAAGATTCCAAGACTGTTATTTTCAAAGGGAAAAAAATGATCTATATAAGATATACTGTAGCTCCCATCTACGTCAGAAAACGCACTCTAACCAGGCTAAATCATTGTATGATCACAAAAAAGGTCTAAGATTTCCAGAGATGTAATCCCATACACTATATATGTATATATATATATGTTAAAATTAGAACACATACAAAGGAAAGCGACAAGGTGATGATTAGCAATAGTAATTATATTACAGGTATTCACATGAGTCACTTTAATTTCTTACCTCCATATAAAAAATGAGAATAATACGATTTCAAAATGGAACAAGTATAAATCATGAAAGCTAAGCTTGCTAACTGACAGCTGAATCAGTAAGGACAATATAAACAGCTAAACATGTCCTTGGAGAGGAAAGATTTTACTTTGCCATTTGTCCCTGGCATGCCCCCAAACCTGAGCAGATTACTTGTGGCCAATCAATATTTGTATCCACCAGAGGCCTGTTATACAGTTTAAAAAAAAAGCTGCTTCAAGGAGACTTGCTCCCTTGTTTGCATTTAGTTTTAGCCACTGGGCACTGTGATAAGAATCCTGGACATGGCTCATTTTTCATTTCCTAGCACTCTCCTGGATTTCCAATGAAAGGTGGCAGAGTGCTTTAAAGAGCCTTAATGTAGCAGTTTCCTGACCCAGTTAGAAAACAAAATCATGTTTATATATGTATATTGTGTACTGTGTACACACTTTTCATTATTAATTAAACAATGATAACAAATTAATCCTATACAGCACACACAATATGTGACACATATTTTCACCTCTCAGTATTAACTGAGCAGTGCTAACTAGTTTTTTGAGTGGTGTCATGCAAGACTGTGCCAATAGAAAATGACACAGTTCACATTCTCTTGTTGCCTTCCTTATTACCTCCTAAGTATGCAATGGTAACAAAGGTGTGCTTGCAGGTTTGTACCTGTTGCAAAGCTGATGATTTCAAGCAGTAAAAGGTGCAAAGGTTCACAGGTTTTAATCACACTGCAGCTCCGTTAAAAAGGGACAGGTGCTGGTGGGAAGGTCTCAACGTGAAGTCAGAAGGGAACTCACGGTTCAGTCACTAAACTCCAGCAGGACTAATAACTAAAGACAGGCCTAGTGATCAATCAAGACCCAGTCAATCACATGTAGCAGCTCGGAAGGGACCTCCTGAGGAATCACTTCCACACATCTACAACTACTATATGTCTATTTACAAAACTGGATGTCGTGAAAAAACACACAAACTTGACTGTAATCATAAGACAGCTCAGGGCTGCTGGGTCACAGTGCCAGCATTTCAACAATAGCACCTCTGTGAATGGACATCGCCACATGGCTAGTCTTTGAGCATCAATGTACAGCAGAGATGGGCAAAGGGGGACGTTTGCTGATGAATCTGGAGTTTAGAAGTTTATTTGAATGTGGCAGTGCATATGTACACAGGAGAAAAAAAGTAAAGATGTTCAAGAAGTCCCCTGTATGGTAATATACAGTATAGCCTTTTGATAGTGGTAACATTGTCTGATAAGACACTAACAATGTCCTCAAGACCCAGCATGTAGTCTACCAAATACATTTTGCTATGCAGTGTGTTTATTATAATTAATAATATTATGATTTTATTTTTTTACAAAACAGGTTAGATGGGCACATGACCTACTTTCATTTGGAACCTTTCTTATGCTCTCATGTTCATTTTGAATCTAATGCTGCATTGCAAAGGTTTTTTAAATGTTTATGTACATGAGTGTGCATTTGTATACACATTATATTCACTCCACATGTCTTTATAAGAAATGTAATGTAAAACAAAATAATGACGTCTGAACTTTTCTAATTTTCCACCTTCATATATATGACAAGAATGCAGCAGTATCATTGCGGTGTTAGTGAACCTTTTTCCCTTTGGAACAGAATTTCCAAACCAATGCCCCATGTATGGAGGCTGGAGACACAATGTATAGGCAGTACCACCCTTTAGGTGAGACACTAAACAGACTCCTTGATTAAACACTAAACCAACTATCAAATACTCAGGATAAAAGTCCTGACTACTTGGTCATTTAAGATACAATGGCACTGTTCATAAGAGTGGGTGTCAACACTGGCACTGTGCCTCCTGGCTAAATTCCTCTCTGGGCTTTGACAATATGGCCTTAAAGTTCTCCTGAATTCAACTGGGGAAGCAACTTTATAATCTTTCTACCTGTAGAGGGAGCTGCAAGTGCATAATGGGAATGAAAAGCAATATATACATGCAAATATTATTAATTACCAATGTGAAATTTAAATAGACCACACCCTGTAGAACTGCATTCCTAAATTTGAGAAATATTCATATCTTTTAAAGCAATCAGGAATTCTCAATAATAAGTAGGTGTAAGGATTATAACTTTAAAAATGCCTTAGGTGCATTATATCTAATCCTGGATATGCTACAATGTATATTGTAATTTATCATGTTTTCTAGTATCTGAGGTGATATCTTATCTTAGTATCCAAAATCTGAGTATCTTAGTACAGGGACTTCAGAAAGCATTAAACAAACCCTAGCAGATTCCAGCATGTTTAATTAGGAATCATGCAACCTGGTAAAGAGTGATCACTTCACTTTTTTTTGAGCCAAAGCTTTAACTCTGTATCTGTCCTACCCCCGTAACCAAACCAAGAACTGGACAGAGTTATAGAATGGACGTTATCCCTCTAGGTTTATCAACACAGCTTTGATGTCCAATGGATACCTCTTCTGAGGTCTTTACCTTTTATGACAAATAAGGACAATTCCAAGCATGGAGAAGTGGCAGAGGTCTGAAAATGATGCCCACTCCAGCATACCCAGATATCCTCTTACAACACCAAGAGGGGTGGCAGTGTGATGTATTGTTGGGGTGAGGGGACAGCTGTACAAAACGGTACTAAAATGTGTATGGAAAAAATTAAAAGTAACAGTGAAATAGTAATAAAAGACAAAATGCTGAGATGTGTAAATTAGCAGGAACAGGAGATCTCACTGCACTGTTCCGATTAAAAAGACTGAAAGATCATATTCCTCTAACCAGAAACAAACACAGTTTTAATAAAAAAGGAAAGAAATTTGGAGTAAAAATGTTAATCTAGTCATGCAATGTCAACTGGCACACAATTTGATAAATCAAAATAAAATAAATAAATGTATTGTGTCTTGAACACGGAGACTGTATCATCCCATCATTTTCACACAGAAAATGTATCATCCCATAATTTTCACAGTGTGACATATTTTCTACTATATCTTTAGTGCCACTTTTCAGGAGGTGTTTTAAGATTTGCTGTAGTATTGTCAGTAGGAACTAGCATTTACAGTACATGGACATTTGCATCTGCAATTGTTATGAAATGAGATTACATCTTTTTTACAGTTATTAAATATGAAAGCAAAACTATCTGCTGCCATATAGCTTCTTCAGAAATTAGGGAGCGTGTTCTCAAGATTTTTAATAAAAAGAGAACAAACTGAAATAATCTATTTCTTTTATCATAACCTGATATGTCACACTCCTTCTCTAATCCGACTGCCACAGTATTTTTAACAGCCTCTTTAAAGTTTTATAGCAAGCAATTACCAACAGGCTTCATAATTCACTGCAAAATGTTTTAGCGTTAAGTTGAAGGCCACTTTCTACACTGTCCTTCCCCAATTAAATCTACATAATGAACTGTATACAATGCACTAGTTCGAATATATAATTTCTCAGTTTGTTTTATGCTACATTTTCAAAACCACATTTGAATGTACTTTTAAATATCCATTTAGTTTCTCCACTAAAGCTCTTGTCTTTATTCTCATTATGTACATTCTGGGTTGCTTTTAATGCTTACTTAATACTTTATTGTACAAGTGCAAAAAAGATCTAATTAACTGTATGTGTATATAACCGAACACAGGCCTTTTAACAGAGCTCATGAATAAGACTGTGATGCTCACATGATTACTTTGCTCTAAAACAAAAGTCTCAATCAACTTTCTCTGAAACGTGTCACATTGTAAATAAAACCACTAAGGACACATTGACTGCTCCATGCTAGTCTATGCAACAGATATAAAATTCAGTTTCCTTTGAAAACAGAATGCAATATTGATTGAACATCATACCCAGTCTAGTTTTTTGTTCTTTTAGATCTGTTTTTCTTGATGGCTTCATTAACTAGGCTTGAAATAGGGACTACCTATCTGCGCAACACATGCTTGATTCTGAGGCACCAGGCAGTTAGGAGATGTGGAGCTCAATCCCTTCATAATGAAGAGAAGGGATCAAATTCAGGAACAACTTACTAAGTACCAGTAAAAAAAATCAAACATACCCTGTATACTGAATGTCATGGTATCAGGAAAAATCACACAAAGCAGAATGTGGAAACTCCACAGATGTAGGAGCACTAACCACCACATCACTGAATACCTGAAAAGGGGACACCAACTCAGAGACAATAATTCCAAATATACTGAATAGTTAGGCAAAGAATACAGCAGCATTACTACAAGTGAAAGATGTGTTTCCGACATGAAAATCAATATTTTCCCTATGAAAAAAATACCATGGTGTACAATAACATAGTATGAATTCCCGAAGTATTTTTGCAGTTTTCCCATGGTTTTGCTATGCTCACATCATATTTCTAATTTGCTTTGCACTGATGCTTTTCCTGTTAGTATTTTACCACATATTATTGTGATTTCACTATTTTAAACTTCACTCATTTTAACATGATATACTAAAGGGAAATATTCAAAGGCATACATTTCACTGCAATTAAAAAAATATGACTATTGGCTAGAATATACAGTATACAGTACAGTGAAAAAAGTTCACTTTCTTCTAAAAACATCCCATTTTGTTGATAAATGAGAAATTATGTATCTATTTTTTAAATGAATACTTTACTAAAAACTTGAAAGTCCAAGCATAGCATTCAGATTTATACTGGTAAAACAAGCTAAACGTCAGCAAAAACAGTAGAGAACAAAACATTTTGGAACAAAAACTAAAATGTGAAGACTGAATACATTTCCATGACCTTTGCTATGGCATTTTTGTACAGTAGTTGAGGTACAAAAAATCATTACCTTTTGACACAATTAGTTGAGTGATTTATCAGTGTGGTCTCTGTCTGTACAGTGTGTAATTATAGTACTTCATACTGCATGATTTCAGTATAAATACATTGGTCTCTGTAAGTTCCCTCAGGAAGGTGGTAAATTTCAAGCAGACATTCAGCCACGAAAACCATGGAGCTTTAGATTTTAGGGATAAAACTGTAGAAACACACAGATAGTGAGAAGGGTTTAAAAAAGGCACTGAATATGCTTTTCAGCAGAATGAAGTTTGTCACTAAGAAGTGAAAGGTGTTAACATACAGCACAGACACTGTCTAGATTTACCCAAACTTAGCAGCCGGGCAAGGAATAAACATGTGAGAGCGTAAGAGTTCAATGGCTGAGATGGGAGAAAATGTCAACAATGAGATGAAAGATGACTCAACAATATTCTGGTCCTTCCACAAACATGGCATCTATGGTAAAGTGGCAACCACATCTTAAATCCAATACCGAGTTTATAACAAACAAGTTAAGTGGCACTGCAAACATGTGGTAAAATGTTTTGTGGACAGACAATAGAAAATTGATCAACTTCTGGTACAACCTCAACACAGTGTGTCACCCAGTCAAGAGCATGTGAACCTATGGTGCCACTTCTCCTCTGCAGGAAATAGGAAGCTTGTCAAAATGAGGGCAAAATGAATGAAGAAATCTACAAACAAATAAAAGAGAAAAACCTGCCTCAGCATGCTAACGGCCTATATGAAAATGAAAATTCACCTTTCAGCAAGAAAATTACAAAAGCAAGGCTAAACCTAGTCTGGAGTGAGTTAACAAGAAGGATGAGAAGATCCTTGAGTGGCCCCAGTCAAAGGATTTTAATCCTATAGGAAATCTATGGCAAGTAACTGCCTTCCCACAACTATCCCCAACCAATATGACAGAGCTCGGGCAAGTTTGCAAAGAATGGAGTTGGTAGTTGGTAAAAACATATCCAAAAAACATACAGCTGAAATTGCTAACCAATGTGCCTCCACTAGGTGCTGACTTGGGAGATGAATACTTACACAATCAATACAGTATATTTTAGTTTTCAATTTTTCTTTTTATAGTTCTTTGCTATAGTTATCATCAACAAAATTAGACATCATTGGAACAAGTAAATACATTCGCAAGCCTCTGTGTATATTGTTTACATACTTGTATAATGAAGAGTGTCATAGCCTTTCGTCAGGAGCATTTTGTATCTCAGCACCTGTATCAGTCTAATGTAACAGAGAGGACTGCAAAGCTGGTCCTGGCTACAGTCCTCCAGTTTTAAAAGGCAGGTGTAAAAAGTCAATGAGCAGAGACCTGGGAGATGTGATAACTTGTTATAAATGGACCAATTATTTGCTTAATTATGTCAATCGAGAGCTCAGCTCTGGAAACCAGAAGACAATGTGATGCCTACATCCCAGGCTAGGCAGCCCGAGAACTGTGAACTGGGGTGACGGCGGCAGTGGGATACACTGCAAGCAGGAGAAAAGATAATGTAACAAAGCGTTTGATAACAAACTTGACTTCCTTGAAACTTGCCTTCTTGGATAACTATAAATAAAGAGAGTGTGGACAAAGGATTTGACAGACAGCTCTCTCATAGTTGTATAGTTGTATTGTAAGAGTTTCCTGACTGACAAAATTCACCATAATTTAACGCATGTGTGATAACTGTTTTGTTTAGACTTGCTTGAGTTGGAGACCCAAAAGAAAACATGAACATATCTGGCAACAATGTTAAAATTAAACATCAGTGTTAAAATAAAAAAAATCCACAGCAAGACCCAGGGTTCTGGCACTGGAACTGACTTAGATACCAATGATTATATAAATAACAAGGGTTCCAAAGCAGAGCTCTGTGGCACACCAGAAGGAATTCACATTAAGAAGAACAATTACCAAGAAGGACAGAACGGCATTTACCAAATATAAATCAAATCAGTCCGGGGCAATGAATGAGATACCAACACTGAACATTTTCAGTCAAATAATGTGGTAAACTGCATAAAATGCAGCACTAAGATCAAATAAAACAAAACAGAAAGGAATCCATAACGTGGAACTATCAGAAAGCCATTAATTTTTCTAATGAGAGCTGCTTCTTTACAGTCTTGGTGAGGAAACTGGGCTGAAATTACTCAAATAAACTTTGTTAAATGCTCCTCTAATTGAGGAGCTACCACATGCTCTTTTTTGGAAAATAAAGGAAAATTAGAAATGGACATATAAAGTAGCCGCTCACCTGCCTAGTTTTGGGTGGACTTCTTCGGCATTGATTTTAACACTGCTTCATTTGAAAATGCAGGTTCTACTTCAGTATGGTGCATGGTGAGAAGAACTAATACTATTGGTAATAACAGAGCACATTAAAGCGGTGCTCGAACAAATAACTATAGAGGGAGTAGGATCCAAGGAGGAAGTGATAGGCTTCATTTTTATAAGGTGTTCAATAAACAGCACTATCTGATAGGTCTGTATTAACAACAACAAAACAGCTACTTCAAGCTACACAGTGTGATCTCTGCTACCCTTAAGAGCTTTGAGGTAACTACCTTAATTGCTTGTTAATAGGCTTATTCAATGAACATTGTGAATTTCATTCACATTGGGAATTTTTTCACAGTGCTCAGATAATAGTGAACCTTGATGTACAGGCTTTCATAAACCTGGAAAACAATAATTTGCAGTGACAACTTTGCCATGAATCTGGTATGTAAAGTATTTATGCTGTAGTAGTTGTACATAGAAATGCAGAATGTCTTTGAGAGGTGAAAAAAGACATCAATCCACTGCAGCTGTTTTCTGTGCACTTCATAATTGCTTTAGCTTTGCTTCGCCAATGACCTTTACTGGATTGTTGAGTGAGAGAAAACATTTTACAATTCCTATCAGAAGAATGCAAACCCAGACATACAGTACAGTTACAAGGTTTGTTTTCAAGCACTTTTTTTTTGCTTTTAATAATGACAACAATCTTTTAAAAAATGTTTTGATTTGTATTAAACTCTGTGAAATATTCCCAGACTTCACACATGCTGGGGTAAAATCTTTTATTCCTTATTCATTAAATGAAGCATAAACAGCTCAGATAAGTAACTTGAGTTCTCAATGTTTTACATTCAAAGATAAAATATATACAGTATGCCAGTCTTTATCCTTGTATCTCTGTTCACCTCTCAGGGGATCTTTAAGAGGTTAAACACTATGTCACTGGTAAGCCACTAGAAGATTGGCACACAAGCCTTGAAAATCTCTTTATAATTACATTAGACTGGAAAGCTCAGTTGCTCCACATGTTATTACCCCCAAAGGCTGACTTTTAAAGGAAAAGAAAAGTGTATATTAGAGTATCACATTAAAAAGTAGAAGTTATACAACCTACAAAGATCTTCCATCTTCAATACAGTATGCTTAGAACAGCAGTAAAAGATAATAACTGAGCAGCCAAACACTGAAATAACATACTGTAGTGAGAAGGTTTGCTTTAATATTTTAAATATATTTGTTTATTCTCTTCTAGAGAACATAGGTACTGTAATAGGGTGCTAAGTAAGCTTTTCTTGTTTTACTTGTCATCTGGATATAACAAGTACTGTATATGAAGCTTTTACTTGCAATCTACAATCAACCGTGCCAAGAAATGTTGTCTGTCTCCAGCAGTAAATCATAGATTACAACCTTATTCATGCTGCACTATAAACATTCCTTTTATATGTTCTGCTGTTCCCACAAAAAATATTCACCCTCATATCAATGTCCAAATATCAGTAAATATTTATGCCCATTTTGTCTATACTGTTTCTGGCACAGTCGCATTAAATAAAATGGTTTCATGCTTTAATAACATTTTAATATTATAAATCATCACTTCTTTTGTTAATACATACAGTTGTTAAATTATATATTCTGCAACTCACTAGCACATTGTTTGAAATACTGTATGAAAAATAACAAATGGGCTTTTTTATCCTTCAGTTGTCTTATTTACTTGCTATATTTTACACAGAATTGTATTTCTGCTTTGGCATTATAAAATAAGGGATGGTAATCCTTCTGGCTTTTTTATATTAAGATCTTAACTCAATCATTGGACACAGATTCTAGTTCGGACATGCTATACACAGTACAGTATATATAAATAAAACATTGGTCCAAACTACCAATTATTTGTAGTTTGGGATCTTTTGAAATTAGAGGGATAAGTAGGCCTATACTGAAGTACAATGATACAAATATATTTTTACATTAAAACATTTATTTTGTCCTCTGATTAATGCAAAAGCCTTTTTTGTGAGTTCCTTTCTTGAAATGACACCCTTCATTATATCAACAGCTAAACATTAATGACTTGGATCTAATTAATAATTAATTATGTAATGGAATGTTTGTGTAATCTTTTATATCATAATTTTACTATAAAACACCCATATACTATTAGAGATATAATTCTGAATATTATGATGCAGGATGTCAATAAGGAGTACTTTCTTTTTCTGCAAGTATTTTTTTTAAACTAAGAACTATAATTTTACAAAGCTTTAGTATTTAATATTAAATCTTCGAGCAGTAGAAGATGAGCAGGTTTATTTATTATCTACCAGTAATAATTCCAGAAATGCCAATGTAAACTTTAATAAGCCAAGTATTTTGTCAACTCTTGATTTAATGTCATCTGGCTCTGCAGCGTTTACCATTTTCTGTTTTGCAGTTTGTCACAAAAACCTTTACTGTCCCTCATTGACATACTGTAGCTCACACCATACAGTACCAGATACATTCAGCCTTTTCAACAATTTTAAAATCTGATACATTTTATGGGTGAACAAGTTAAAAATGTTTTGACCACAGGAGAATTTCACAGAGTATTAAGTGTGAAATGAAGTACAGTAGGCTATACATTACCCATCTGTCTACTGTATTTACACAAAAAATGTTAATTTGGAGGTGCAGAGATTTTATTTTTCAATAAGATCTCCAAACTAACATTTTGTGCTAGTCCAGTCCACAAATGAATTAGTTTTGGGACATCGGAAATATGTGTATTATGAACCTTTTGTCAGAAGCATTTAAAATAAATGTCACCCAGTTAAATAGCGATGTGTCATTAAATCTGTCATGGCAAATATCACAGAGTTGACCAGGAGGATTTCTGATTTTTGTGTCTAAGAGTAGCTAGAAAGCTTTGGGTGTGATTTTCATAACGACTGATAGTCTTTTACAAAATACAGGATGAAACAATAAGACAGGATCATGTAATTATCAGCTTCCACTGTAGGCCATACAGGTATAATAAAATATAAGACAAATTTCCTAAAAACAATATAAATATGCACGCCCATGGCACATTTCTTTTCTGTGTTGGCTTTCCAAAGATCTTGAACTTGAGAAAGGTTAGACATCACAAAGGCATGAGCAGTTTGTGAGCATCAGCAGATTTAGCTTGTAATTTCATTGATCTGTGTGGGCTTGCTGTTTGCAAACCAGCTGCTGCACTGTTTCCCCACAGCTACTGATCTGAGTAGCATTGATTTTTTTTTTCCTTTGCATTAACATAGCATTTCTTCTTTAATGGGCAATAAGTGACTGAAGTGAAACACAAAAGATTGGGGATAACAGGCCCCCAACCCTTTTAGTCTGCACTTCATTTGCAATCAGTAGCTTGCAGAAAAGATAAACTGCTGTATTGTAAATAGAAAGTGGAGCATAGTATGCTGAAAGAACAGTGACTTTAAACAAAATCATGTAGAAAAATGTATTACTGAGGCAGGTGTGTGTGTGTGCTCCCCAATAAATTAGTTCAGGATACAGGAACATTAAGTTATTTACAGGTTTAGAATATTATTATTTAATGTATCTCCAATGCTTTATTGTGCATTCTTCCCAAACATTCAATCACTGGATCCTGATATGTGGTACTATGATTAATGTTTTAACATACTGTATGTATACAGTATAGAAAAATTGAGATTTTCTATCAATCAGGGTTAGCCCATGCAAAAATGTCTCTGAAATAGGACATATTGCCCTATAATTAAAAAGAGTTTATATACAAAATATAAGGGTTCCAATATAAATTATAAGAGTGTATAATATATACAGTAATGTAGTGTGATAATGGAACATGTTCTATCAGAAAACCAGTGATATGTGCTATTTGTCAGGCTTTCTCCTGCTAACCTTTGACATTGTAGACCAGACGTAGAATCTGAAGTCAAGCCTGAGTATTTACCTTTTAATAACTGATCTCCTGTGATAATAATAATGGGGCCCCGGATTAAATCTCCTTAGAGTGCTGTCTGGTTGGAGTTTACATGTTCTTCCCTGGTTTCCTCCCGGTGCTCCATGTTTCTCCAGGTGCTTTAGACTCCTTGCCGAGTGCAAAGCCATACTGGTGGGTTAACGGGGTTCTGGGAAAACCCTGGTGTGAGTGGGTACCTATATTTGCCCTGTGATGCCCTGGTGTCCCATTCAGGGTATATCCTGCCTTGTGCCCATTGCTTGCATGCTAGGCTCCATTCCTATATTGGATAAAGCAGCTAGAAAACAGATAGAAACCTAGAAATCTCAGAATCTCAGGACTGACAATGGGCATTTAATACACTATTGAATACATTATTTGCCTTCCTATGTACTAGGAATTGCCCACCAAACAATAATAATCATAGTTGTTATTATTATTACAGTAAATAATATGTTAATTGCAATATCATTGTTTTTGTCATTTTACTAGACATGTACTGTTCACTAGAAACATTTGAACAACCTTTAAAAAAGCATTTGTGTCTTTCCATAGAAAATTGCGTGTTTAGTGTGAAATGAATGAGTGAATGTCTGCTTAACAGATTAAATTAAAGAGCAGGAGATCACATAAATGAATATGTGGATTCAAAGTCATTCTTAGATGTTAAAAACTGATCTGTAAAGGATGATATCTCCTACAATGCATCATGTGAAAAATTGCTTGCTAGTCTGTTTTAATTTGCTGCTTAAGAATATGGGATCTTAATTTTGGGAGTTAGTCACAGTACAGTAGTTATATTCCATTTTCAAATTTAGTACTCATGCTGGACAGTGACTGTAATCTGGGACTCCCGCAGCAGCAGATACAGCTCTGACAGGCTGGTCTGTCTGCACCCACAGTTGCTGTTGTTAGCACTACATAGACAGCCTCCACATTCCCTCTCCTGGCATCACTGCATGCTGGCCTGTCTTGATATCACTGATACTGAATGGTCCACTCCTAGGAATCTCAGGGCCAAGGAGGGCAGGAGCCCTTGGAGGAAACAGAAATGTGATCACATTGTGCCCCAAAGCTTCTATATTAAGAATTTCTACAGATTTCTACATTTCTTCAAGGGTCCAATTAGCAAACAAATTGTTACTGTAAAACTACCCATATTTTCATATTGATCTTACCTACCCTCCAACACTGATGGTTTATTTTGACAGTTTAATTTGTTCTCTTCTGTGGTTCAAAAGTAGAAGCAATTCCCATTAAGAAATAGATGGGCTTCCATTACAGTGACAGGTAATTTTGAATAAGAATTTACTAACTGTTCTAAACGAGAGGAAGCTATTAAGCCCACTAGTCTGTTTGGTAGGTAGTAGCTTACTGATCTGAAGATCTCATCCAGCTGTTTCTTGAAAGAAACAGGTAACTGACTTCAATCACTTGGCTGCATAGCTTGAGCTATATTCACAGCCACAGCCATAGTACACACAATAAATAAAGGAGTGCAACCCAAAATACTACCCTTCCAGCAAATCATTTCACTAAGGTCCGAGAATAATTTCATTTGGCACCTTCAGCTTGTTAGCCCAAAAACTGGTGCAAGAATCAAGGCTACCATTCTTACTGAAGTATTGTGTTCCTGGATCAGCTACTTTTGAAACTCGACTTAAGCCCTGTTTTTTTTTACTCCATAAACGGGTTTAAAGTACTCCTTTTACAAACTTTTACCCTGCTGAAACAGTTTATAAAACCTATGCATAATATTACAAATAGTCCAATTTAACTAGACTTCGTAGTTCTCAGTATTAGCTGATATACTGTACATTGATAAAAAACCAGCAGCATGAAAAGATGGAATCGGTGTCAATCCTGTAAACAACAGAACACAAACGAAGGAACAGAACACTAGGACTGACAGATGTGTTTTATTTCAAGCATATACCAATGTCCCATACAGTACATCAGAAGAGCACTACATACAACACAGATTTTAAAACACTAAGTATGGAAGAAAACTAAGCTTGGTCTCCCCAAAGCCCTAGAAGAGTGTGATTCGATCACAAAGCAACTGTGGGAACCAACAAAGTAAAGGTGGTAATAGAATACAAATATTTTTCAAGCTACCATAAATACTGGACCTGCAGACTTAAATGCGTGCAAACTATAAACACCTTCAAATATGGATAGTTACTTATTTATGTTTTCATTAATATTTTAGTCCTAGGAATAGGTAAATTGTGTGCAAAGGAAAAGGAAATATTATGGAAACATTGTGATTTTGTAATAGATTTATTATTAAATATGATTCTTACAAACATATACTGAATTAAAAAATGGGCCTAGTACAGTGTAGTGCCAAGAACTGTTTGGTAATTGCAATTGTAAATATCACAATGAAAGTCCAGTTCAAAGCCAAGTGATGATGTTGTGGTGATGGTGTAGCGGAGGTAGTTTGGGCGCGGTGATGTCACGACGGTCACAATGTCACTCCCCAAAACACTCAGAAGTATTCAAACCCCATGCAGAGAAGAACTGGCTTTCTCTGTAAAGGTCCTGTATGTTCTCTCGGTTTTGTGTGTTAGGAGTATAAAAATGCGCGTACAATGATTTAAATTTTGGGTCCAACCACACATTTCATGTTATGTTTCTTGGATCAGTAGGACTAATGCCTCTCAGTCTCTGTTTACAGTGTAGTTATGAAAAGGAGCGTTGGAGGGAACATTTAACAGGTACTATAATGGGTAAGATGTGACTGTAACGGTGACATTTCTTCTCAGAAAGTTCTGCTCCAAAGAATCACACTTTTTGTATAGCAGATGTGGCACTTGTCTGAGCTATCAGTCAGGCATTTAGAGATTTTTCTAATGGTGGGTCACTTTAAATCTGGTCCATGCTAGTCATATCATTAAAAAAATAAATAATCATGCAATTGTCTCTCAGATATATATATATATAACGCGATTCTGTCTCGCAAACATCCAGGTCCACCCACAGCACAAGGATCTGTTTCATCATTTTCAGTTAGTTGCACATTCATCTTGAGTCCCAACACTTGTTATTATTCATTTACTTAGCTGACATTTTTGTCCACAGCAACTTACATTTTCATCCAAAGCAACTCACATTTTTATCCACATATAGTACTGTATATAGCTGGGTGTTTTACTAAAGCTACTGTACCTGAGTGAAGTACTTTGCTCAAGGATATAACAGCAGCGCCCCACCTTGCAGATAGGACCACACTAAGCACTGCACACTGCTGTGTTAGTGTTACGACCCCAAGTGTCTAGGGGAAAAGGAGTGTAACATTTAGGATAATTCTTTTGGAAGCAGGGGGGTTTTGGTGAGGGACTAGGAAGCGTGATAAGGGTAAGGAACTAGAGTGTTGCCAAAGAAAAGAAAATAACAAACAAAATGGAGCTGGCTAGGACAGTGAGGGAAAGCTAATCTGACTACAAAAGAAAACCCGAAACACATGGTCTTCGGCGTCTTCAACACCCTAGCTAACCTGCACTGACTACCCAAAACCATACAAGACAAATGGCACTCACCCGTACTAACCTAGTGTACTAATACAAAATCAACTAAGTGTGTAAGTGTACCCAACAACGTAAACTAACCTTATATACAAAAGTTCACACAAAAACACAAGTGAACCAGAAAGACAAATAAGGGAAAACAAGAGTAATAAACAGGAGCAGGGTACAAAAGAACACAAAAGTTGAACATGTAACACTGGGGCAAGGTAATGACAAAACAAGGATGAACACACAAACAAATGAAAGTACAAAGAAACTAACGTAAAACCAACAAAACAACAAAGCCGAAGCTATACGAAAATACACACACACAAAGCAAAACAAACCAACAAACCAGCCGAAGCAATAACCAGAAGCGAAGCGATAACCAAAACCAAACGGGACCGAAGTCAAACGAAAGGCCTCTTCTTCCTGAAAGCCTCCATGTTAAATAGTGAATAAAATGAGTTCTGATGAATAAAATGAGGCTGATTGATGATGACATCATATTGAAACATTGGTGTGATGGTTGGCCAATGGGGAAGGGAGAACAATCAAGGGTCAGCAGTGTGGACATAACAGAAAAAACACACACAGAACACACACTGGGACGTAACAGTTAGTAAGGGGGTTAAATACCCCCTTTCTTCAGCTTGGACAAAAAAGGCCACAAACACCATCACCATAGACTCATGGTATTTTCGACAGTGGCATTACCACCTTATAGCCTGATTTTGTCAGATCTGACATCATAAGGAGAGCTGTGGGTGGACTAGTGGACACTCTTCTCCCTGAACCCTGGATCAGAATTAACAAACAAATGACCTGTCTAATACTCATTTTTCAGATGATGAAGGTCCTGTGCCTTTAAAGATCCCATGCCACTGTTTACTCTGGTGTATTGGTTAAATTCCTGGCCCAAAGTAACCATTTAATTCTGCTGAAGAAATGTATTCTCTATCTGATCTGCAGTGCAGTGAGGTTGCATAACACTGTATTTGAGTGGTGGTTGAAATCCCCTTCTATATAGAAAGATTTTTGAGAATCTTTGAGATAAAAAGTAATTATAAATGCAATTAATGAATTATTATGATGTTTCTTCAGTTGTTACTTTGCACATTTCATTTATATTAGGAAAGGAACAGAAAATTTGATCTTAAATTGGGAGAAGACAATTATTCAAACATGCTGTGTCAGATGATCCCAATATAATTTTCAGAGGAACCAAAAAGAGTAACCAGCTTCTGTCTACAAAATATTTTTTGCCTTTTTTAACCAACACAAATTCCATTTAGTACAAGGAAACAGAAAGCATATTACTTGAATAAAATTCAGGATAGAAATAAGTAAAAAACAGAACAGGAGTATTTGGAATTGTAAGGTGTGATAGAACTTTCTCCATCCTTTGCAAAATGGTGAAAAAGATCAATCTCTTCTTCAGTTTATGATTGTGATTGTGAAACTTTGCAAAACATAGCAGGAAAAACCATAGCCTTATCAATCACATGAGTGCAAATCATTTCCATGACAACTATTATAAGTAGACACTTCAGCAGTTTAAAAGTACATTAGAAAACAGGTCATTAATCTTGGAAGCAGGAAGTTATTTTGACAGAAATCTTTCGAAACCCCCTAGAAATTGGGCAAATTCATTTTCACTCCATGTACTGTAGTACAGATGATACTCTGGCTTCTATCAAGAAATGGCTGAATGACATCATCAGATCAATTAGCTGGTAACTACCAAAAGAGCTGGATGGGGTGAGTGGCCTCTCATTTATAACCTTCCTTATGTTCTTAAATGAACATGTCATGTCATGTCACAAAGCACAGTAGACAGAGTGTCATGACTCATACAGTACATGTAATGAAAGCCCCATGTCTTTGAAGAGATTCAGCGACTTGCCACATTACTGCTGGTCTGCTGACACACCCGCTTCTATAAAGAACATAACACTTTTGTTTTCTCCATTGTTCCTTGTCCAAAATCAATTTGTTGTTTTCTGCTGCAGTTCTTAAAAAACAAATGCAGAAATGTTCACGTTCTGTGCCAGAGGTGTTTAAAAAAAGACCACCATTTAAAAAAAAAACGAAGGGCTTATTCTGAGGGCTTGAACCTGTTGAATATCCACAATGCACACGCACATCCAATCAGACAATCCTCACTTTTAAAGAGGCACAGTAAAACAAAAACAATGCTAGGTTTTTTTCTTTATATTTGTTTTTTCACTTTTGTTTCCTGTATTTTGTGATTTCTGTCTCCTTTTTTAGGTATCCCTCCCTTGCTGATCCTGTTGTACTTTTATGACAGCGCATCTGTTTTTTTCTTGCCCATGATTGTCTCTGGTGCAGTTTTGACAGTGCAAAAGTGTGCAATTTCCCTTTCAAAAGAATCTGTTCAGACCAGGATGATGATGATGATGATGAAGAGAACATGATCCAAACTGTGTGCTAACTGCTGTTGCTAGTTTTGGTTGCCAAAGCCAGTGCATGGAATGCATGTCTGCAAAAATTGCTTTGTAGTATAAAAACATTTTTGTGTCAGTTAGCATCAACCTTGCCTTCAATGTTCAGATTCTAACAGCTATTTATATTAACATATGCATATTTGCGCCGTTATCATGTGTTCTAATTTAGGACAAAGACCAGATAAAATGATTCAAACTTGATACTTCAGCCCCTAAAATAACTGATTGCAAGCCATCTCTTTACTGCAAAAATGAATCATTAACAGTTAATGCCATGCTGAAAAGTAGAAACATTTAAACTGTTGAGCCTTCTTTAGGTGGAAGGGAATTAACTCTTACTTGTTACTTTGCAGTCAATGCAAGCCGATACAGTAAACCACTGTAAAATAAAAAAGAACTATTTTATATACAGTATACTAACAAATATATATCCTAAGTAAGTAATTTACAATTTAGGGTTAGAACAAGACAGAGCGCCACAAAAACGGTTACATAGTTTTTAAAACACAGCAAACAATTAAGTTTCCTTTTCATGGCTTGATAGGCTGGGACGATCACTAACACTACCCCTGGTGTTTGCAATGCGTAGTTTCTACACCTTTCAATTCCAAACATTAAATTTCTTAGATGTGAGCTGCCTTTCATAACTTTTTCAATTTTAACTTTTCATCCTAATTTTTTAGCTAATTGCCAAGTTTCATCAAGGCCCCCAATGTGAAGTGCTACTGTATATACAGGTCTCTAGGGCTCAGCTGCAAACACTGTCTTTGAAGTGCCAGCAAGGAATATGGAATTCTGCACTCAACAACAACACTTCTTGTGCACAGATAGGGTGTGTAGGAACTACAAAAAATACCATTTACCTGACATTTTCCTGCCAGTAGACTAACAAATAAGGAGATATTCTGAAATAGTTTTATAGTGTTTCCATATAATAGATACAACATGATTTAGTATTCCTACTTAGGGCAAAGCAAAATGGAAAAATGGCAAAGCAGCAGCAAAGTACAGTATTAGACTTTGTTATAACAGCAAAAGACACAACTGCAACTATGTAAAAACAAAACAAAAGGCACATACACAGTGTCAATAATAACAAAAGAGATGAATTACCAACACAATGAAATGTTTCTAGCCATGGTACTTGAACAAAACCTATACACAAAATAGAATTGCCTGAGTGTATTTGCTATGTGTTGAGAAGCTGCCTAAAATCTTATATTCTCTCTGATCTGGCCTTTCATGTGCTTGTTAAGAAGACAGCTCTGTAAATCCAGGGCAATCTTTTGATCTGACACGTGTTCCCAGCTAAGATCCACAGAAAATTCAACAGCACCGCCTTTTATAGAGCAGCAGTATGGAACAGCGGGTGAAACGAAAGGTGTGAAAGAAAATTCTTTCTTCATACGGCATTGTGGTGTCATTGGTCAAGGTTACCTGAACTCTTTTTCGTTCCGATTACAATGACATCTGTTCAGGAAGCACTGGAGGGAAGGGCACTCACAAAATATTTCCGAGGGTAAAACGTGAACTTTAAAGTTCTTTTTAGATTTTAAGAACTATTTTTTTGCATTAGAACCTGGATGTATTACATGTTTTTTTTTTTATTTGTTCAGGCACCTTCACGTTCATTCTGCAGTAAAATGGTTCGTTTAATTTTTTGTTAGAGTTTGATAAAAACTGGCTAATACATGATAAAGAGAAGCAGAAGGACACAGCCTGAAAAGGTACTCCTTAGAAGAGCAGATTGAGCTTACAGTCCAAGTACAACCTGCTGAAGTCGAGCCCTAAAAGTCATTAGCTGAGTATGACTAGGGTTTCTGAAGAAAAAAGTACTTGGAGTATGACTGGCCAATTACCAGGAGTTTGGGGGCTTGAGTTTACTAGGACATGCAGCGCAGTGTGTAAGAACTTGTGACCACTGAGATTTTCCTAATGTCAGCAAGCTTGTCATGACAGGAGGAGCTGCATCACTCTTACAATAAATTCTAGCTCTGCTGTGGACACCATGGGACTATGTGAAAAATAAACTGATGGATCTTGGAAAATCATATTTTGAGAATTATATGTTCGTATCTCATACTCTCCCCACAAAACGCACCCACAAGTATGTAACAGAGAGTCAAGTTCATTAACTGCACAGGCATAAAAAAATAGAAAGACTTGATTGCATTTAGTGTTTTTATTCCTGGCATGTGTGAAATTTGTCTTTGGGAAATGCATTTTTGTTTATGGAATTACAATACAATCCTGGCACAGGCACTGACAGTAATTGAATGCTGTGATTTTTCTTTTAATTAAAAAATTGCCAAAAATAAGACACAAATGCATCTTGTGTTCCAGCCTCTCAATTGAGAAGCATGCTACACATCTCACAAGCCAGTGTTCACTCTTGAGTGTCAAGCTTCTCAAAGTGAAAGTTATGTTTCTTTTACACTTCACAACTATACTGTACCTTATCTACATAATAATCTACAGTGCCCATCTGTTTGTAATTAGATATACTTGTCATGTCTAGGAGACATGGCTTTTTGTGAAGATGGCATTTTTATTTTTTCTCCAATGTAATGCCTGTAAACCTAATAATAATAATGTATAATGCAATACAGAAGCATACGTTTTGAATTGCATGAGTAGCAATATACTGTACAGTATGTGCACAAATTTAAAAAACATAACATTTATATACCCAGTTCAGGGCTCGAGTAGTGGACTTATTTATTTTTAAAACCTATAGCAAATCACCATAGAATTTCAGATGATCTCAAATGACAGACGCAGGATCAGTGCTACCTTAACTCTCTCCCCATGTGGATGTGGGCGCACACACATGCACACACAGACACTGACACACGACCACTTTGTCAGTGACCATGTCCATGAATAATATTAAGTAATAAAATATGGTTCTGCTATCTAAAAGGTTGCATCCTGCAGAATATAAAAGAGTTACATTTGTCAGCTGGAAGAGTAGGGAAGTGCTAAAAGTACAGACACAGAGATTATAAACCAACATCAGGATCTTTTCAAAATATGTGCTGACGTTCATGTATAAACTCAAGACAATAACAGCACAGTGTGGAGAATATAAATCTCCATATCTCAAAAATATATGCAGACAGACATACAAGGGATGTCAACCCTAGTCATCAAAGGCCTCAGACAGATAGATCCTCTCGATTTTGGTTCTAACTCGAGAAGCAATTTTCAGGATTAATGTAATGATTTGCTCAGTAGGATGCTTCTGACTTTTCAGTGGGGGGGCTTCCGTCTGAGAGAGAAGATCGGGAAACAGGCTTGTGAACAAACAAAGTACAGCAAATCCACACTGATACATTGCATGGAAACCTATATTTAATTTTAAAGTGTTAAAGAGCTTGTAGCTTGGGAAGGTGTCTGATTGATATCTCCAATCTCTATCGATTTTCAGCCATGATGAAAATTTTCTGCATGGGATAGGTGTTTGCACCACAGGGTTATTTATTTGTCTTCAGTTAATGTATAATGTGACAAACTAGTTGGATTACTACTACTAATGTACAGTATAATGTGACAAACGAGTTGGATTAATGCCATGCCATTCCAACACCAGAGACAGCTGAAAAATAATTTAGGGAAGAGCAGTTAGTTATCAAAATATAACAAGTATGAGGCACCTCCAAATCACAGCTTTATTACACCACCTTTACACTGTGTTTTAACAGTTTCACTCAAACAAGTTGTCACTTAACAAGCATGAGTTTCCAGGTGAGATTCTCTCATGTAAATGTTCTCTGTAAATGGAAACCATGCTTTACTGACTTCTTAGAGGAAGCGGCACAAGAAACAAATCCTCTGTATGGCCAAGAACAGAGAACATGCCTTTACCTACGTTATCGACAGACAATTGTACTGGAATGCCACACATTCACACAATCGAACGACTCACGAAAAGTGAGTTATGGTCACAATTCAAATGAAACAGAAATGTCACTGTAATGCTGTAAAGTGGACATACAGTACTAGATGCACTGCTGTCAAGACTAAGAGCTGATCACTAGAGTAATTCATTAAATACAGGAATTAGGAGTACAGGCCATAACAGCCTATGTTATAACTTATGAGAAGCTGCCAGCATGGTGCAAATCTGAGACTGCTTCAACCATGCTGCTGGGGAATATAAAGTTACGGTGTTTATTAATCATTTGGAGCAAAGAGGAATTGACATTAAGAAAATATTTTCTTTGATGACTGATTGGTCATGCTATGGTCATAAAACAGGAGGGTTTTCTTAAAAATCACTGCAGATCACATTGGTCACCGCACAGAAAAACATTATTGTATTATTCATCAGGAAATTATGAATTACAGGCTCAATAGTCTGATGACTACAGTGGTGAAAAAAGTTAATTCTCTTTTTGCTCTACCTGCCATAACAGACAGTTTCAAACTCTGCTTCAGGAAATGGACAAGTGCGTACAAGGACATTCCACTTCACAGCTACTGTATGTTTGTTGGTGAAGCCGTGGGCAGGTTTTGGCTCGCTTTGCAGACTATCTTGATGCAAGATCTTTTTGTCAGAAAAAGGTCAAAACTACCCTGAACTGCACTGTGAAAATTGGGTTGCGGACATCAGCATGTTTATGGCTGAACTCAGCCTCCATCAGCAGGGTGCAGATCAAAATCTCATGTGCCTTTTCAAAACCTAAAAGGTTTTTTTTGCAAAATGCGCCATTTTTACTCAGAACATTGATGCCTTATTATTACGCTGTTTTCAACATCTTAAAGACTTTCAAAAACAATCAGTGTTGTTGAATATACAGTATAGTGTACATGCGAGAATTGGCATAGGAATTTTCTGTCAGATTTCAGGATTTCCATCATCCTGGCCTGATGTTTTCTTTTCTGATTAAATTAATCTGATTAGATTAAGTCAAAAAGAATTGATACCAGAGACATGATATTTTTCAGTTTTTCAGTGTTTCAGTGCATGGGTATTGAGGATTTTGAAATGCAGCTAACTGAATCACAGTTCGAAAGATCTGCAAAGCACACATGAAAATGATCATAGTGTCGCTGTCTCTCTATCAGGAGTGAAGTCCCTGACAGTGAAATTCAACTGTTTTTGGACATTTTGAACGTTTTGAAGAAAATGGCATGTATTTTCACACATGAAATCAGTTCTTCATTCCTCCTGTAGAGGTTAACAAGTGAACCCTCAGAGGCTTGTGTGCTGCTTAATATGTCAAGCTATGAGCCTGAGACTGGAGAACTCAGCAAGTGAAAGCAAGGACAAGGACAAGGACCACACTCTATATTGCAAGACGTGCATATTAATTTAATAATTTTAGAAATTATTTGATTTTAATTGAATTTTTAAAGCAAAATATAAGTTGGGCAATTATTTACATTAAAAAAGAATTAATGGCATGCAAACCTATAAAAACAAGTGCATGATCTAACTCTTTCCTTCAGAAAGGTTACCGAGCCCTGGTCTATATCAACAGAGCACAAACCATTACTTCTGTTATATAAAAAATGACTTTTTTTACCCCGTGAAAACAATTTGAACCTCGTAAAGCAAATTAAATGTTTAACCATCATGCATGTTATGTCTCTTTACTTTAATCCATTGAATCCTTTCATATACATTTGTGAATTGTTGGCTTTTGCAATGTTAATTGAATATCCCCTACCTTTCATGAGTAGCAGACACATACAGTACATACCAATTATATAAAATGCTTAGGGTATTCACCTGATTCTCAATGATGTGTATGTTTTCTGTGTATAAAAATGAGAATCATGTTTAAAAAGGTCTGCACTCCACACTTCATGTATAAGGTCAATATGACAGATTCACCGTGTTTGCTACTCAGTGGTATTTGCTTTGAGTGGTATGATCATGGACACAGTCTATTCTAAAGAATCATGCTCAAAGCAAAGGGAGTGTCAGGGAAAATGTTTTCATCATCTGTGAAGTTAAATGACTTCCTCCTGTTTCTAACCTTTCTTATTTTCAAATGAATAAAGCACACAAAATATGTACATAGCAGTGCACTCATAAAACATCATTTCCAGGTCAGAATCAATCATGAAAATAAACAATGGGAGTGATGTAGCCACAGTGCTCCAGGTTACAGAGCAAATTTAAGGTTTACTGACCTTAAATACTTTCCCACCTATGAGTTTTCATTATACCATTCAGTTAGATTGCTAAATGAGCAATCTCATTGTTTTTATTTTTAATGGCACTACTTTTATCTGAATATTATTACAGGGAAACGAAAAACACACAACATGCATTTCCACTAATGAGGTTGCATTGCCCCCTATAGATCCTGAAATCTCATCAAGGGAATTATGACTATTCTCAGCACTCTCTCTCTTCACACAGCAATTCTGACTGAAGCCCAGTGCCACTAACTCTTAGTGTTTTAGAAATATCATTAGTGATTTAAGAGCATGTATCTGTGCCCCTATGAAATGTTAAAATGACTATAACGCATCCTATGCATGAAAACATAAATACCAAAGTCATTTTTAAAGAAATTACTTTTTAACATTTATTTTTCTAAATGTTTTTATTTTTTATCCTATTTTGTACCAGAACTAAAATATGAACAATTGTAAAATATAGAAAGGATAATATTTTCTATTTGTTAAATACCAAAATGCAATATATAAATACCAACTCAGAAGCTGTTCAGCAGTGAGAATAAAAGAGAATAAATGAAACTTTTGTACAAGTAGCAGAAGAAATGCACATACAGTATAAGCATATGTACATACCTCCCCATTAAATTTTAATTAAATGTATTCTTTTTAAAAAGCATTACTAGGAGAAAGAGTGCTTTCTGTTATATAATGCACAACTTAATGTGGTCTGGAAACAGTTAAAATGATGAGTATGTTTTATTGTTTAATAGAATATGAACTCCACCGTGGTAACTTTAAAGGGCTAGCATCGCACTGTGACAAACCTACCAGCTCCCACTGCATTGGCCAGTATGGGTCATTAAACACCAATGGGTCTTCGAGTCCTTCTTCAGAGTTAATGACATTGTAGATCTCACTGGGGATCTCACGTTGCCTCTCTCCCAGCTCTGCAGGGCAAAGAAGGCAAATGAGCTAGAAAAACTTCATCAGGCACCTTCATCTTTATCACTTCACTCACCAAAGAAATAATCATTACAGTTACACAAAATCATCTGAAGCACAAACACAAAATTAAAAATGTCACCGAAATAAATGAACTGCATAGATGTACGGCAGACAAAGGAACCCACCACACAACATCAAATATAAAGCACTAATTCTTTCATTCAGCCTTTTCACAAGGAAGTGTTAATAACTCTAAATTCTGCCTCTTTAAAGTCTGCCTCTTTTCTTTCGTTATCATCTGTATTCACTTAATTTCCCAGATCAAATCAAATTTCACAGAGCAAATTCATTCACAACCATACATTTTAATGGATAGCCCTGGTTGTAACACAGTGCTACAACTATTATACCCATATTGGCTGGGGTTCGTAATAGTAATTTGAAAACACAATTTTATGTGTTACACTGGCATTTTCTGTTCCAGAATTAATTTATACTGACTACAAGACAGATTAACATAAATTTTGGTGTATGTAGGGAATAGTTTATTTGTTTACATATTTTCTGCAGAATGTTAAACTTTGTAGATAATTATATGTCATGAGATTATCTATTATTTTATGTTTTTAGAATGTTCTAGTAAATATTTACATATTTTAACTTTCCATATTTTTTGTCATCTTAGTTAGGTCCACAGCCAGGACCAAACTGAAGGGAGCTCCCAAATTCTTCTGGAAGCTGGCTCAGACTTATTTGCAGCAGTAAAGCTGGCAGGTGTGAACATAAGGGAATTGTTGGATGCAGCAGGTCTTCAAACAAGGCAAGAGTTGAAGTTGAAATTAGATCCTAAGGAGAATAATAGGGAATGTATCCATTCATTTTGGGTTACTAAACATTTTTATTTATTTTGTAAAATTATCAGTTTTTAAATTATTTTGAGTGTTCCTTTGTCTCATGTCTAACCTCAAGTAATAAGTAATAACACAATAGAAACTGTTATTTCTAACATTTGTGAACTGTACACCACTCTTTCATTATACTAAATGTTGCAAACAATGAAAAATGAACACATAATCCAAGAAAACCAATACACAACTGTATTGTTTTGTAATTACTTTATGAAATTAATGGACAGCTTTTACATTTAGAAAGAAAGATGCAGTGCAAGAATGGGGCTGTTATTAGCACTATTTGCCCTATTTAAGATAGACAAATGCAAGGTTTTATATGCAGGTAGCAAAGGCAAAGTATAGAGTATACAATAAGAAAAACTGAACCCCTCATAGGCTACCTATGAAAAAAAAATGTTTGTGTATATGCCGACATATTATTTACATCTTCTAGTCAATGTGGGGAAGCAATATAAATGTCAAAATGAAAGTTATGATATATACATTAGAAAAAAACTGAATGTAAATCAAGGTGTATTATGTTAAACTATACAATGCACTAGTAAGACCTCATTTAGAATACTGTTTGCAATTTTGATAACCATGTAACAAAATGATCATGCCACCCAAATGCATTCCCGGATTTGGCATAATATCCTACACTGACAAACTAAACTGATCTTGACCACAGAGGACTACAAGAGGAGATGGTTCAAGTATTCAAAATCCTCAAAGCATTCACAAAGTCTCAGAAGACTTCTTCAGAATCAACAGTCTGACACAGCAATGCTATGAATATGCTTAGAATTAAGTCTTCAGGAAGATTATAGTAATAATCTTTCTCTTGCCTTGAACTGAAAGTAACCTGGAGCTTCTTAACTGCTTTGACTCAAGTTATTCTTCATGTTGGTGAAATAGGATTCTGATAAGCAGGAAGTCTTCACTCTCCAAACAAACTGGGCCACTGTAAATCCAACGATGCGCATTGCATCCACATCAGCACCTCTCAGTCTGCCTCCTCAAGGCCACCTGTCCTAAATCCACTGACAGGGCCAGAGTGATCCACCAATGATGAATGTGCCATGTGGTGATGCCCACAACACCTGATTATGCCACTTAAAAGCTGCAGCCTAAACAATTTGCTGTGCTCTGCAGAACCCTGGCAACTTGACTCCAAACTACTCACAAGAGTCTGACCACTGCTGTCCAACTTACTACTGAGTAACCATATTTATACTAGAATTTACCAAAGACATCCTCTACAAAAAAGAGAAATTTTCAATGCTGACATTTCTACGCACCTGAATTCAGCTATTATTAAATGTAAATCAAGATTAATTCACTTCACTGATAATTTACTTGTCTTGCCGTTAATATGAGACTGGTTATTTACTAGATATACTCATTAACCCCAGTATTACAGTGAATGTATTTTAAGCCTGTATTTTTACCTGCATCTCTTGTAACCCACTCTTATAATAATTCTCTCTTTGATTGTTTTTTTTTGGCACATTTTATCATGTTATTAATAGAATTCTAAAGTGTTTTCTTCAAATCTGTGGACATTTATTAATTTTTGTTTGGACTGATTCTTGGTAGCCAAAAATTACTATACCACTTTTGTCAGAAATTCAAACCATCAATTCACCATCAAGTGTAACACAGATCACAGATCCTTAGTGGCAACTGTGGGGAAAAGGTTTTAAGATTGAGAACAGTTTTTTACACAAAGGGTTGTGGAGGTGTGGAACATTCTACCCATCCATGTTTTTGAAGTTGATGCACTTATTTTTTTCAATAAATAGCTGGATGAGATCAATCGGCTACTAGCAAATGGGCTAAATGGATTAAATGGTCTCCTTTTGTGTGAAAGCTCTTTCTTGTATTCTTACTGTATGTTTGTTTGAATTTCTAATGGAAATAATCAAATTTGCATTTCATTTACACTCATCACCAGGATAACTTCAATTACCAGGTAGTATATTCATGTTTTAAAGAGCAGCAAAATCAATACAAAAACTAGTATGAACATTTTTTGCATTTACAAGAAAAGAGAAAAGCATAGTATTCAAAAAAATAAACCAGCAATATCTGTGTTATAGAGCTCAAGCAAAGAGTGTCCTTTTCCTTTGTTGGAAAAATGGTGGTTGGTGTTTTAATTTTTAACCCAAGGATTAGTAAACGAGTTATGTGTTCACTGATTACATTGTATATTAAGTGACAAATATAGAATACATCTCAACACAAACTGTCTGTTTTTAAAATATAAACCTTGTTTAATACTTCCTAAGGATCAGGTTTCATCCCAGTGTTCGATACATGGGGTCCAGCATGAAAAGAAACTGTTTTCCATATTGAAATAGGGACCGATTCCTCAACGCAAGTGTTGGGAAATCACATACTGTAAATGTCAATATAAAGATTGGTACCCATTAGAAACAGGATAGCATCACCCAGAACACCAGGACAACATGTGATCCCCTGGTTAAGATAGCAAGTAAGACCTCAAGTTGCAATTGGATTCTAATACCAGACCGAATGAAAATAACCACTGAGAAAATAAACTTTCAAAACTGATTTCACAGACCCCAGTTAGTACCTATCCTAAGTAAGATTTTCTAAATTAATACAATATAGTCCAAGATTAGTCATGTTTAGGATCTGTGAAACCAATGGGTTGAGTTTCACAGCATATCAGATATGCACATCTAATACCTTTCATTAGCATCTTATATTAGCTTAAGACATTTTTAAATATAAATTATTACTTTCAATGCTTAAATGGTCACTACAGAGTGCTAGAAATGTTCACAGGATAGAGAAATGTTAAGCTAAAGTTTATGCAAGCTCACAGAAGGCTAATAGTCATTCTACATGGAAGTTCGTAACTCAAGCTTGGTAGAGATAACAGACAAAGCCAATTTCACCAATTTCATCACTGACTCATTATTTATAACTCTTTCTTTCACCTGCACTCTCATCTGCTGACCAAACGCAACATCTATGGTGCATTCAATCCCAGGATTCTCCCTCTCGCCCTCTGCTGCTTTGCATACCATCTCCTCAGTCCAGGTCTGTCCGGTATCCTGTTTTCGGCTCAATTAATAGGCATCAGCAGGCGTCCTACAGCTTTTATCTCCTGCCACTATGCCAAGTGTTCACCTCTGCCCTTGCTGCTTCTGATGTCATGTCTTTGGCTCTGGGGCTGTCTGGCATCCTACAGTACCTCCAGATCAGTCTGCTTTCTCTTTTAAGCATAATGTCCGCATTTCCTTACTGTGCCCCCGTTCCTTCTGTATCTCTTTCTATATTGATGGTTTTGGGGGTTAACTTGTTTCTTTTTGGGGTTTCCTGCCTCCTCCTCCCACGGCTAGGAGATCACCCCAAGACGGCACAAACCATCAAACCATCTGGCTTTTGGGTGTCATTATTCCTCATGAAAGGGAAGTTCTTAACTGAAGTCTGGGAGGGATAATGAAAGACATACCCAATTCTGCCCAGCTGTTTCAAATCACAATTATTGACTTTCACTATATATCTCTCTTGCACACACGTCTTTTTGCATTTTTGTTGCATCCACCCCACTACAACCTCTTGGTTAACACCTCTCTCTAAATAGGAGTTCAAACCTCCTCGTCCTATGGCTAGGAGGCTACCCTTCAGCCAAGAGGGGTTGGTTAAAACATATTATACTTAAATACCAAATAAATATTCACAAAGCATCTGATTATTGTACTCCTCGTGAAATCGTTTCATTTTGTGTAGTAATTTGTTAGTAATATGTAACAACCATAACCTGTTTTACACATTTGATTTGCCAGTGATGGAAATGCCAAAATGCTACATACAGATGCAGCTAGACATATAGTTCTGTTACACTGTTACCCCGCATAAAAACAATAACAGATCAAAATTGTTTTACCTGTAATAATTCTAAAGTCATTCAAGTAGCTGTTCTTCAGGAGCTGTGATATTAGGCTTTAATGCAAACAACACTGTTTATCCATTTATCCTGTTTTTCTTTTATAAAGCTAATTATTCTGCATAAGAAAACAGTGTACTAGTAACATATTGCATGTAAAAGAAAGAAAAAAGTGTTACAAGCTGCTTCACCCAGCTTTTAAGAGCTTAAGGATTTTAAGAGGTACAAAACAGAAAGTTTTATCAAACCTTTATGCTGGTCCAAAAGCTATACTTCTTAAGTGGTTAAAAACACAAAGATTGAAAAAAAAATAGAAGCCCCCTAAACTTCATTAAATAAGCCAGTTTTTGGTACCTGCAAAATTAATTAAATGCAACTTTCTGTGTATTTTGAAACAATGCACCAAAAAAGAACCACCTATTCCTTTAAATAATTGGTCAGTAAAACAGGGAACAAAAAGAACAATGAATACATTTCAAAAGTGTGTTAACATAGGCCCTTGTCCAGATCTGACCTTTTCTGTTAGGAGAAAAAGCACAGTGTTGATTCTTTAAAGTGACTCACTGTGTTATTGACCTCTGGGAGATACTGTATGTATACAGTGGCAACTGACAGAGCTCTGAAGAAATAGGATTAAATAAACAAAAACAAGTATCACTTGAGTGTTTAAAAAAACTTATCTTGCATTTGTTCCACTTTTATTTTATTTCTTTTTTCAAAGGGAACTGAATGTTTTTTTTTTATTCGTATCTCTTGTGTCTGCCTGTGAGAGCTTCATTACAACTTTAAACATTTTAGACCATTAGATGTATTCAATATTTTGTTTAGCTGATATGATTCTATTGCAAGCAATAAATGCTGTATCTCATTCTATCCCTGTTTTGTCTGTAGCTGTTTTCCTTATACAGATGCATGGTCCAGTGTCAAGAACATATTCTCACTGCTTTAAAGGGCTGTATTGAAGGCTTCCTCTCATTTTCCATCTTGTGTACTTAAAGTTGTCTAATCTGAGCAAAATTATCTTTCACAGTGTTGTAGATTCAGAGAGTTGAAAGAAAGAACATAATACCATAATATCTATTCTTGACTGTGTTTGAAAAACGGCACTAGGACCCCTTAAATGAAATGTATTTATATATGGAATCTGTGCTCAACATAATTATTTTATTTGAATAATTTATACCTTCAATGAACGAACTGCTTTAATTTTAAGCAGCGTATGTTGAAGAGAAAGGTTCTCATGCACGAAGAAAGAAGAATGAAGAGTGGAGTGAAATGACCAGTGAAGAGAGCATGGCTAATTTAAATACGTAGGATAGGTATGCAAATGGGAAGGGCTGGTGCTCACCCAGCAATTTCTCATTACACACAGCTACACTTCTATTCACAGCTGCCTGTAGAAGAGAAGGATTCTGCCTCCACATACTAAGCCTTGAGCACTGTCAGCTGTATCATTGCCATACTGTATTCATCAACCAGAAGGACTGACATGAGAATGTTAGAACTTGAAGTTACATATAATGTATATTTACAGATGTATTTAGCACATTTGTTTATGCAGGAAAAAAGCTGTATAAGTACAATTTGTTTCAATATACAGTATGGCTGAAAATTGTTGTTTTCTAAATGCCCCCTAAAATTTTACTCTCAATTTACACTCATTTTTTGTATTATTTTGCATGCAAAGCATTTGAAACCAGCTCATAAAATAGCACAACATATCTTAGCCTATCTTCAAAGTGAGATGTTTTTGTTCCAAATATTGCAACAAAAATAAAAATTCACATTACTAAATGTATTCCTTTAATATTAATGTTTCATGTTTTGGCTAAGATTGAGCTTTTTCCCATCTACACTTTGTGAGACATTTTGCTTTTAAGCAAATAATCTTTTTTTTATTTTGAGAAAGCATCTGTGTATTTTCTACATGTTTTTTAAAGCAGGCTTCACCTGTACATACTGTAGGAAACAGCAACATGAGTGAGTGCTTACTGTTTGCTTCCTGACTGCAATACGTGTGGATAGCAATTCCATATAAAATAAACTCTGAAATAGCTTAGAAGATTTTTGTGAACAATGGTGAATCTATGTGGTGGTCCTGAAACATTTTGTCAACACTGCAAACACTGAGATGATTCTGGGTGCCTTCACAGGTGTAGTAATTTTGAATAGAGCTCAGACACCAAGAGAAATGAGACAGGAAAAAACCCCCCAGTCAAATCAACACAGATGGATTTTCTGTAGTGTATTCGAGTTTTCACCTTGTTCTAACATCTGAGTTTTATAATCAGTTATAGTTAGAAATAACATGCATATATAACTGTATGACATCAGTGCTGTATAAAGATATTGTTGAAAAACCTACTGAATAACAATAGGAGTCATTTTATTGAGCGAGGAATTACCCTGTATCATCTTGCGCTACGTGCTTCACGAATCTGTTTTGATATTTGTTTTGTTTTTGCATTTGCCGTGCATCTACAAATGACATCAGCAACCACAGATGTCACCCAGTACGCATGGCTAAAGCTGCTTTTAGGCTGAACAAAACAAAATTCTCATGTCTCTTCTCCATATAGAAACATAAAAAGACCAGTTAAGTATAATAATTTCATACATGAAGCTGGGATAATAAATGGGAAACAAATTAAAATGGGGAAAAAGAATAATCAAATATGAATAGAAAAGCAGTTTGCATAAATACCTTTAGAAGTATTTATCTTATGTCAGATGACAGCCTGTTTGTAAAAATATGGCAGAGCTGTATATAGCAGTTGTTAGATATTTCTAATAAAAATCAAAATGAAATACAGTAGTTGCTTTTGGTATTCCCACAGTAGACAGGCTCACAGTTTGCAGATGAAAGAGCTGAAATCAGACTGTTTTACTGGCTGTATTAACTCTGAGCTGCTGTAATTCCTCCACAGAAAGCACGTTCCATCGAATTCTGTGTGAAAGAACAGATCTGCAGCACTACGTGAGCCCAGCAACCAGTGGTGCTTTTTTTCATAGCTGCATGAAAGTAACAAATCATATTTGCATAGATATTTGTGGTGGGATTTCTTTTTAATTGTTAACAAAGAAAACATATGTAAGCCCACTCATCTTAAAAATGAAAAATATTGCTGTTCAGGTGATTATCTTTGTTTACTGATGTGTATGATCATTATTAAAGGCACAGAGGAATATCAGAGGAGAAGATACAAGACACACTTTCAGTACATGTAGAAACAATAATAATACACAACCTCTATTCAGGTATAAACACACTGCTTTGATTCATCTCCCTAAACAGAAAGTAATACAGCCTCCAATTAATTACTGTTTCATGAAGCATCCTGATAGCCACAATGCAGTGCTTACTAAGCACTTTACTTCCTGACAGCTCTGTGATGGATTGTGCTAGTGAAATTATGGTACACACCATGACGAGTCCTGTCATCCAGACTTGGGATTGCTGCACGCTTGTCTCTGTAATGGGCTCTCTGGCGTTTCACCCACTTTACCTTCAATAAACAAGAGAGAACACACAGACATTGAGACAAAGAAGTCCTTAAAAGCTTAACTCAGAAGAAGAAGAAATAACTATCAATGCTCTATAGCCTGGTCTTCTACGTAAAGGCAGCGGGCCAATTCTTTTTATATACAGTAAATGAAGGTGCACACCTTAATATGTGCATGCCTTTGACCTTACCAAAAACACATGCCTATACAATACAGAAACAAAACATACAGAATAAGCTAAAGTTTACTACTTTTTTTTACATTCTATGTCTTAATTTTGTATTTTATAATCAAAAGAACACCATTTCCCTTTTCAATTGCCTTTTCAAGCGGCACAGTGGTGGGGTGGTTAGCATTGCTGCCTTGAACAGCTAGGCCCTGGGTTCAATCCCAGAGCTGGGGTGCGATCTGTGTGGAGTTTTTATGTTCACCCTGTGTTTGTGTGGGTTTCCTCCCACACTACAAAACCATACTGGCAGGCTGTTAATTGGCTTCTGAGAAAAATGGCCCTGATGTGAGTGTATGTGTCCGCCCTGTGATGGACTAATATCCCAGCGAAGGTGCATCTTGCCTTGAACTCCTTGGTCCCCTGCAACCCTGAACTGGAAGAAGCAGCTAGAAAATGGATGAATAGATTTTGTTTTGTCCCTTATTTGTGACAGGGAGGTCTCTTTCGAAATTATATCATTTCTCTTTCTTCCCTGAAACATTAATTCAGTGTTCTCGGTGCGCTGCTTATTCACAACCAGGAATCACTTCTACCAGCTTTTCCCCTGCTGTTTCTATGGATCTTCAAGGAAAACAGCAGGTTTATCTTTCTGGTGTCCAGAAAGAGAGTTGAATCATTCCAAAATATACTAGAGTGAAAAAGGTGTAGTTCAATTGCCTTTTGGCATGGGGAAAATCTTGCAGGCCAGGAACTTTGTTAAAAAACTAAAGGCATAATGTATATCCTACAGGTGTAATTATTTTGTTTCTATTTCATTTTGTGACCATTCATTATTTTTATACCCCAAACCTGAAATAGTCTATTTTGAGTAACCTCAAATCACTGCTGCAACTTCTTTACCAGCACAGGAGGGACAGGTGAACAGAATTAAACATTTAATGGATTCATACATCCAGGAATCCAGAGGTCCTTACTAAGAAGAAAGATAAGTATATCCTCTGACTGGTAAATAACCCATCGAAACAGATAGCTTGTACTTGCTGCTTAATTTGCTGCTACTTTAGGAAGCAGGTAATGAAATAATCCAAATTTGCACTACTGTATGTCTCAAAATCATACAGTACCATCTCTATCACACTGTGCCAGTGATGCAGACCTAAGTTTATGGCAAGCAGCCATATCACTCTGTAACTCACAACTGGCAACCCACTGAAGCTAAGCAGGTGTGTTCCTGGTCAGTACCTGGATGGAAGACCTCATGGGAAAAACTAAGGCTGCTGGTGGAAGAGGTGTTAGTGGGGCCAAGAGGGGGCGCTCACCCTGCGGTCTGTGTGGGTCCTAATCCCCCAGTATAGTGATGAGGACACTATACTGTAAACAGGCGCCGTCCTTTGGATGAGATGTAAAACCGAGGTCCTGACTGTGCGGTCATTAAAAATCCCAGGGCGTTTCTCGAAAAGAGTAGGGGTTTAACCCTGGCGTCCTGGACAAATTTCCCATTGGCTTTGCCAATAATGGCCTCTTAATAACTGACTTCATTACTCTGCTCTCCTCCCCACTGCTAGCTGATGTGTGGTGAGCATTCTGGCACACTATGGCTGCCGTTGCATCATCCAGGTGGTGCTGCACATTGGGTGGTGGTGGAGGGGAGTCGCCATTACCTGTAAAGCACTTTGAGTGGAGTGCCCAGAAAGGCGCTATATTAGTGTAAGCAATTATTAATTATTATTATTAACTGCCATATAACAAGTTTACACTTCATATGGATTGGGGGGATTAGTGTTTGACACTTTGATCCAAAACAGCCCTCTGAGGTACTCATTTATACAGCTGGGCATTATACTGTAGGAATGTGATTGAAATGCCACCTTCAAGAGTACAGCAGTGCCACACCACACCCAGGATTAGGAGCCACAGCTTTCCTACTACACACTGCTGCTACAGAGTTACCAAGTTCTAAAAATAAAACTGTGGCCCTAAATATCCAAAAATGAATACAATTTTTTATCATTTAACATCAACATTATAGGAATTGTCAATTAGTTGCCGATTAAGTGTTCCTAGTACTGTATTATTTTGGGTAACATAATTAGATTTAATTTAAAATATGTTCAAATACTTTATCATCTGCTTTTATTATTTAAAATGATTTCACCCAGACGGTATAGCTGTAGAATAGGTCGTTCGTTGAAACAAAAGATACCAGGAACAAGTAATAGGTTTATTCCATGCGGAAAAGAGAAGAAAGAAAACACACCTGAAGAAGGCTCCACAGCCAAAACGTTGTGTTTTCTTTTTTCTCTTTTCAGCATGGAATAAACCTATTACTTGTTCCTTTGCAGCTTACACATGCTGACGCAGCTACCCACCTGAACTACTACAGTATATCTTTGGATTTGGTTTGCAATACGCATGACTAATGTTTGTGTTTTGTCGTGGAAGACGTGGGCTAAATTCTCCTAACAGACAAGTCTGATGGGATATACTGTGAAGTTGAAATCTTGATATTGTGATGATGGATGAATCTCAAATGCAAGATGTTGCTGTGTTTGTTAATAAGAATTAGAATTAGAATTAGAATAAAAAAATATTGTGGATTTTGTTCTGTATTTGGACACTATCATTTTGACCACAAGTACAGTATATTAACAAGCAAAATAGAAGGACAGTAAAAACAGCTGTCACATGTTGCCTTTAGTTTACTTTGGCTTAGTTGGAGGTAATCACTTCACAGTGTCGTCATTAAGAAAAGATGACTCCATAGAATCTATTCACTTTTGGATTCATATGAACTACAAAACCACCTTACCTTTAGGGAAGAGGGTGCATTAAGGACTGAGCCCATTTCTATTTCTCAGAATAATACATTTATTTAGACAAAGGCACCCTTTGAAAAAGCATTTCAGTGACAATTAGTTCAAAGGAAGAGTTTCACACTCCATTTACATGATGCTCATAAAAAGCATCTCTTCTAACAAAGACTGAAAATTGTGGAATTCTTTTGTGCACTCAACTGCCACAACAAACACTCTGCAAAGCATTCTGCAAAGGGCCTTTAGAGAATCTTTTTTTTCCTTTTATGAAAGGTAAAGCTTTCAGGGTGCAAGTAAAATGTAACGCTTCCTGAAGCTTTGATCTTGTAAGTGTTTGTTTGTCACGCATGTAGGTATTAATTGAGATACTGATAATCTGACTGGATTTTACTTTTCTTTTAAAAATGATCAGTTGGCTCAGGTAATGTTTACTTCTTTGAACAAGCTTTTTACACCTTAAAAATTAAAGAATCACTCATTTTATCCCATTTTTCATTGTAATCAATCTGCATAGATTGGGTAGCTCAAACAATATAAGAGAAATCTTTCAAGTTCTGCATAATACCTTTCATAGCATAATTTTTTCAGAAGAAGACAAAGTGTAAATGGTAAATGAAGTCTCTGCACAAATCCATGTATGTTAGTGATAGGCCACCCAACTCATATCAAATACTCTACCAGAATAAACTGTACAGCCCCAGATGAGACGCTTATAGAATAGAGTTGGCACACTGATTTGCATTGCACCCTCACAGCTCTAGAGCCCTAGATCTGATTCCAGTCTAGGCTGCAGCCCAAAATGATGCTATATAGAATTACTCGTCATATCTAATTGTCACCAAAATGTGTGTGTAAGTAAATGTATGTTCCTTTCCTGTGATGATCTGTCTTCCTGTCCAGAGTGTATCCTGCCTTGTGCCCATTGTGTCACGATCGTAAACCCCTCTTCTTAAGGACGCTCCAGCCCTACCTTGTTTTCATTTATCTCCAGCACCTGTCTCCAGTTCCAGGCCCTGTGTTATATAAACCCGACGTTCCTGCCTATCGGGGCTCAGCTTTGGAACATGGACGCCCGGAAGCCCGCCTACCCTCTAGTCCAGGAGCAGCTCGACGGCATAGGCTTCACTACGGCGTCCTGACCATCTGGGTCCGGGATCAGGGAGCGTCTGGTCCCATTACCCCCTTTTATTTCCCCGACCCTCCACCGGATCCCGCTCCGGATTTTTAATTCTTCTGTGTGTCTGTCAGGATGGATTACCCGGGTTTGGACTTTCGCTTCATTCTTGGATTTGCATCGGACTCCCTTGGACTGTTCGCCTCAGCCACACCTCCCCTGAACACTAGTGCACCATGGACACGCCTCCCCCCTTTCCTGCCAGCCCCTAGCATGCCTCTTTCCTCATGTATTCCTCACTTCCCTCCAGATCGTGTTGTCTGCATAGGGCCTGAAAGAACTGTTCGTGACACATTGTCTGCCAGTGAAAACTGCAGCTCATCTGCCACCCTGTACCGGAATAAGCAGTTATTGAAAATATTTTTATGAATATTGAAATAGTGAAAATGGATGGATATTCCCTTGGAGTGACACATCCTGTCCAGAGTAGTGTGAATGGCTTAGCGGGTGATATGTCCTATGATTCCTGTGGACTGTAATGTACTGTGACAATGTAGCAGACCAGGCCTTTCCCTCTGTATACCATGCTATATGAAAAAACAAGTTAAAAAGTTCGAGACAACATGTGTGTGGAGTATGATGTATCCTTAGTTCCCTGATTCGTGTTGCTGTTCAGTGTAAGAGAAACCCTTGCTAATATATATTCATGTACTGTATATGGACAATGTCAATGGGTAAATGCATCTGCTACAGAATCTTAGCATGTTTCACATATAAGCAGAAGGCTGAAATATTGTATACACAGTCCAAATAGGGAATAATAATCTTCATACTGGTCACCAGCTGGTACGGGCTAATGAGTGCTTGGATGCCAGTGGACCATACCCAAGAGGAGGTCAGAGAGGAGAGAGGAGCCTGCATACATGGGGCTTAGATGGGTAGTTATGTGCCTACTAAGGGGCTACATTAGAGAATGTGGGATCCTGACACACTTACATATTTTGTATTAGCTTCAGTGCATAATAAAATCTATGTGCTCATACTGCCAATACAGGCTATAATATAGGCTTCCTCTTGAACAGAATGTCCCAAAACTCACAAATGCTTTAAAATAAAATAATCACATGACACTTATTTATCTGTTGCTTTTAAAAGCACTGTGTGGCGTTTGAAGTTTGTCAAGTGAAACACACATATTCTGTACAATAACAGATGAGAAACAAAAGGCTTAAAGTAAAAACAAAAGCAATTATAATAACAGAGAAAACACATAGAAAATATGAGCAAACTGGTTTTACTTTTTTGTAGGCATTTGATGAGGTAGATGAATTACATGTAATTGTACAGTACATATTTTTAGAGTACTCTTTTGTCATCAGCTTAGTACAACTCATTAATATTTACTTTTAATTTAACATGCACACCCCAATACACTCTGCAGCATTCCCCTGCCTTGTTTACTGTAGCTCCAATAACCAAACCACACAAATAAAGCCTCCACTGATACAGCCATTCCTACAGTATATAGAGGTAGATTCTGCTATTTGTGCAGCATTCCCATCAGAAACTGTAAGACTACAGGTAAACCTGTTTCAGGTCTCAGCGGAGGTGATATGACTGGCTGGTTCTCAGGACACACTGGTTAGTCCTCCTCATCACAAACCCCGTGAGCTGAGAGTATAAAATAGTTTAAACCTGCTATATAAATGTTTGCTTGCATTTTGAATTTAAATGAAGTAACATTTTTATACAATCAAAAATGACCAAAATTAAATGCAACATGCATGTCTAAAAAAGATATACAGTATGCATTGTCCATTTCTTGTAATATTTATCTAAGACAATTATAATGTCATTATTGATTTTGCAAATGTATGAATAGATAAATGTATAAATGTATAAAATAAAACAAAAAACAACATTGTGAAAATAGTAAAAAAGACCTGTTAGGCATTTATGCCTCCAAAGCTTTTTTGATGTAATTCTTTAATACACTGCGTACTATAACATCTAAAAAATACAAGTAATTTAAAAAGCTCACAAAAGAGTAATTATTTTTTTAATAATGGGACAGACAAACAAGTAATTATAATTCACACTTCTATTTCAGATGTTAGAAAACAATGGTTCAAATTTTTACTAGGCTATGATAATTAATTTTAAGCAGTAATTATCTGCAGTTCAAAATGGCTTAAGAGGGAATATTGTGCAAAGGTGCTGGAGTTCAGTATTGTACATAAAGGTATCACTGCACAAGCTAGAGGACTACTCTGTGGTGAGGAGATGATTCACAAATTTGGCAAAGCCATTGAGTACTAATGATTCCCATTAACATAACATTATTAAAAAGCAAAAGTAACTGCAAGTAAATTTCACATTAATTCAAGCATTCAATATTAACCGTCTGTGGTAAAAAGTACATTTTAGACAATGTGATGCCTCTGGGACTGTCTCACTCAGCTTTATTGATGATGTACCTAATAATTGGAACAGCAGAACAGATTCTGAATTCGCCAGAAACATTTTATCATCTTATGTAGAAGAGAATGCTTCTATACTCACTGGAAGATGCTTGACCGTGCAACATGACAAAAACTCACCTTGTGTCGAACACAGTTATTGCCTCTAAGATATAAGCAACCAAATTCAGACTTTTACACACTGAAATTGACTTAAATTGAATGTGTCCCAATAGTAATGGTCACTTCAAATCACTGGGTTAAACACAGGGTGCGTTTTTGTTCTAATACGATCAAATGTACATGTGGAATAACTCCAAAATATAGAAGAGATTGTACTTATTATTCATAGTAATTACAGGATCATAAAAGCACATCGCAAAGCAAATTGTAAAGCAAAAATAAATATTTGACTTTGCTGTCACGATATATTTGGAGGACACTGAATAGTATTTTGAAATCTAAGAAATCTAAATCTGGTCTCTAATGATGAAATACTTTCATATTCATTAAATACAATAAGAGATGAAAGCAGTTTTAAAAAGGTCTTGTTATGGTGTGTAAACCTATGCAGTATTTTCTTCTCAGTACAATGTAAGTAAATTATAAAACAAAGTTCCTCATGCTCTTTGTAAATACTATGGAAAGTCTTGAAATTTCTTGTGCTATGTGCTTGTAAGTGTATACAACTAAAAGTGGAGTCAGTGAAATAATTTTATTCACAAATCATATAGCGGTTTATTCCTGCACAGACACACTGCACACATGATAAAACCCTGTTGGAGTTTTAGACATGACATGATGATAGTAGAAGAATGGGATTGTAAACATTTCATTGGTTTCTGGGCTAAATAATTCTAAGGTATGTTATTCTAACCATGTCAAAACTTCCTCTTTTTTTCGATTTGCATTGACATCCAGCAACCCTTTTTTTTTTTCGAACCAACAGCTTCAAGCTCACGCAGGCAGACTGTGTAAGCTGGAAAAAGCTGAAATTCAACAAACTGCGCCTGGCATCTGGTGCAGCATGATACTCTGCACAAAGATAGAGAGCTGCTGGAATTATCTGCAGTGACATTTCAAGCTCAGCTCCTTTTCTTGTCCCCTGGGAACCAACGGCATTGACAGAGGCCCTGTGTCAATTTCCATCTGACTGTCACTCTCACTTTTCCCTCTATTATCAGCAGTAAGCCGGGGCAGTCCCCAGTCTAGATGGGCCAGTGATCTCTATCTCACAAGCTCCAAGCTGCCCTACCATGAACCTGACTGAGGGGAAAGAGACGCTGATACAGTGTGGTTTCTTTTCTCTCTTTTTTTCTCCCCTATCCCTTTCTCTGGCGCTCACTCTTTTGTGTCAGCTTTCAGAAATGCTCTGTTTGACTGGCAGCCTGTCACAGATCAGTTACCACCTAAAGCCGCTTGGCAGAGAGAGGTGACGGCCCAGGAAGGGATCTAAGTGGGTTTATCAGTGCTTCTTAACGCCTCGTGAGCTCCTTGACACAAAAGAAAAGGGTATTAAACATCTAAAGCAAACCTAAAAGCGTGAAAGCTCCTTATAGGCTGTGAGATGTGGATGTGACTGAATTTTTAAATACCTTCAGTAGATGTTATTCATTTTGTCAATAGAGTAGAAAGAAACTGTTACCAAAATTAGCGTGTGTTCCACTTGAGCAAGGTTTATAGCAGCAGGGATATGGAACATGAATTTGCAGCCCATGTCAGAATTGCTTCTTAAACCTCACACCCAAAAGGCCATTTAATACAACACAGCTGAAAGGAGAAATCAAATTTGTTCTTAGACCTCTGTTTGTTTCTTCATAGTCAATTTCAGGTTTCCTCTGACGGACTTTTCATTTTCAGAGAAATACTTACACCTGTGTTTCATCTTCTGTGATAAAAAAAAACGCATGAAATCATTTTGAATCATTTCATATCTCTGCACAAAAAATGCTAATGCTCAAAGTTGCATGTTATTTACTCTACCATGTTGTTTGTAGTCTAAAAGACTTAATTACACAAAATTTTGTGTACTATTGCAAGCATTTTTGTACATTTGTAAATTTAACTACAAGAGAATGAAGAACATTTTGCACACATTATTATTAATACATATTATAAATCCTTAGGATTAAAAAGCATTCTTTATTGCCATTTTACCACAAATAAAAGTTAACTTCATATGGATATGAATAGAGTTTATGAGGAAAAGGTCTTCATTGCATTACACAACCTTTTGTATCACTGTCAAACCTATTTATACATAATCAATAACAAAACTGACCTACTGTAGCTCTGTAAAAACCTACTTCAGTAAACTGACCAGATGGGGAGGCTGATAATAGTGAGATAGTTTTAACATAGGGAATGTCTTGTTGAATCAACGTCTTTTGGCCTCCATAAATTTCTATTTAGAGAGCTTTGATTTTCTAACACATTTTTAACTTTTAAAACTGCAACAGTTTGTACAGTAGAATTAACTGTAAAATTAACTAATTTAATGTATTTAATATTCAAATTTTAATCAGATTTCCTGTAAAGGAAAGTAGCTGTATCTGAAATTAAATCTGAGAACTGAGCGCAGACTGTGATGCTCACAGAACGATATGCAAAGACAAGTACAATACTAATACCAAGGTTTCAACAAACTGACCAATGTTTGCCATAATAAAAAACACATTTGGTACTTGCCTTAATCATTGGTTTTATTTGATTGCCTAATTTTCTATTATTTGCAAAAATGACAGGAGCTGCAGTGGAGGTCTAAGATATCTTACAATTTTTTTTATTGCAGGCAGCCCGTACTCTATGAGGCCTTGTATAAAACATCATCTGCCTCGGAGTAGTCCTTTTAAAGGTCAGAACATAGTTCAGAGAGAGTGCACTAAGTTAACGCTTGTCAAAATCTCACAATGTAGCATGGCTAGAAAAGTTCTGGACCATTTCTTGTGACACAGTTTGTGTTCAGTGTTCAACAGCAGATACTGTACAATAGACAGGAAAGACAGATACAAAGGACAGAAGTAGGATACAGTGTAATGGCTATAAGCACTACAGTATACATAGGAGCACAGGTCGCAGATGATGCACAAGCCTAATTTAATTTATCCGCAAAAGTATAAGTAAAATATTATCCTAAATGATTCATTTTAAAATATTTTCACTGTCTTTCACAAGCCTCATCAATGTGGAACAATTTTACTGACCAGCAATATTGGTTGAAAAAAAAAAACTTTTGACTAAAATCAAAAGAGTCCCTCGTGTCATTAAGAATTGAGAATATTGGGTAGTTTTATAACAAAAAAAGCATTTTTTATGTTTTAATTTTGGTACACTTTTTCTGCTGGTTTTGAGGTATGGTTACTAGCCTGCTGTATATGAATTGGTTAAATTAATTAACAAACCAAACACCTACAGTATGTGCTAGCTGAACATCATTTGCCTTTAAAAGAATGCTCTAAATATGTCAGCAATGACAGGGAAGGGAAACAATGCTTAGGATTACTATTTTTAAAATCAAAATATTAGAGGAGAGTAGAAAAAATGGCAAGGTAGAATGTACAGCAACATTCATAATACAGCACAACATTTAATATTACTATCCATTAAATCATACAGTATGTTCTCATCCAACAGTAGAGAAGAACTAATGTTTTGGTAAAAAGAAAGCAATTTAGAAATTGCAATTTGATATTATGCGTCACACCCTGGGAATCTGAGAATCATTTGCCTTTGGAGAACAAAACAATGGAGGGCTTGCCTTTGCCCTAATATGTTCCCATCTTTTATCTTCACCTTTAACACTACATAACCCCTCAGCTCACAAAGAAGTTACCTTCTATCAAATTATTCTGCAGTTCTGCCACCGAAGGATGTGAACAGACTCAACAAGGCCGCCGATATGTACAGCTTTACATCAAAAACAGCTCTATAACAGCATGCAATCTCTGTGACTGAACGCTTTTTTCTGCATCTGTAGCCCTGAGTGGAATAAACAAGTGGATTAAGCACACTGATGAAGTGGGCGGAGGAAGGCAAGCAAGGCCCTGCCTTGTCGGCTCTGTACCTGCGGACAGACCACTTCAGTCCCTGGAGCAATGTGGTAAAAGGCTCTCCACCATTTTTAAAGAGGGGAAAAAACAGAATTTGTGGAGAGCATGTACAGTAACCCCAGCTTTTAGAATCTTGTGCAAGCCCCACCGCCAGTGCTGAACAGTGTTTTTATCTACAAAGACAGCATTGAAAGACTAAAACAAAACCTTTCCAGAGGTTTGTTTTACATGATTGGCTTCAAATTTCACAGAGCATCCAGGAAGTGAGCTGGGGCGTGGATGAAACATGCAAATCCGTCTTGAAACAGACCATCGTGATGAATATTTGGAGCTGCCGCATCCTTTGAAGAGACAGAAGTGTCCTCATTAAAACATTTGTAAGCAAAACTACTTGTAATTTTGAAATTAATGGTGCAGTTAGCTTGTCTGATAAATGTTTGTTTGGTTACAGTCGAACAGGTGAGATTTACATCACATGTTCTTGCGTAGAAAACAGCAAAAGAAAATGTTAACCTTTTTGTACCTATAAATATTTTAATGGAGAACCTGAAGCATGCAGACGGTCCCCAGCCTAAAAAGATCAAGGAAAAAAGTAATCCCAGCTTCCTTTTTAGGACTGGTGAAGGCTTTATTAATAACCTACTATAACATGAGTGATCCATTTTAGAGGTGAAGCATAATTTATATGTATTTATTTAGGGAGCTAAAGAATACCACTTGGATATTTTTCAAAGTCTTATTCTGAAAAACTGAACCTAGGCAGAGTGATCACATAACAGCTCCCCTCAGGCAGCATATTTCCATGCACTTCTGGAGCTATTACAATGGCCTGACATTCTGGTATGCGAATCCATGCACAGGAAAATTACTCTATAATCTTATATAAATACACCATGAGTCCCAATAGGAAACCAGGAGCTATTCACACACAAATACATTTCAATTTAAACTTTGTTTCAACCTGTCCATGGGAGTGAAATGAAAGAGATCTGAAATCATCACAGTTCATGTCCATGACCACCAGAGTGATTTGAAAATGCATTTTAGTCTGACGACCTGCACAATGATCACATGGGTGCAGCAAGGTCTGTTGTAGTCCCGCACAAGGAGGAAGCAAAACAAAAATCAAACTCTCTAGCCTTTATTTGTGGTACACAAGCACACATTTAATGATTTCTGTTGATGAGCATTGCTGATCTTAATAAATTACATGAACTGTATCTGAAATTATAACCCCAAAACATAATTCCCTAAATATCTTAATGTACAGTAGCTGATTTAATTCATGTGCAGTGCATAGTGGAAGAGATAAAAGAGAGCAAAGCAGCTCTTCCATCATTTTATAAACTAAAATTAAGAACTAGTGTCAAGTAATTGTTTCTAACAGGATATAGTTTGCATTTCTTTTAATTATCTTCATATAAAATACAATCCTAGCACAAATTGCTCATAATTAATTATTTTACTTGATTCTCATTTCTAATACAGCTGTTTCATCAACTTTAAAATGTACTAGAAGCTAAGATACAATACAGATGTTATTCCTGGAAATGAATAAATATTCAGATGTGCTACAGTAGCTGAAAGAGCTCACTTCCTACGTTAATACCATCCACAGAACCTGGATTTGGATGCCTGCCATGTACAGTTATAATTGTGTTTCTGTCATGCATGGCTTCCAAGGAAAAGTATTCTTAAACACTATTAAATATTGACCGTGTTTTTAAATAAAATGCAATGAACAAATTCTATTATACTGATACATAGGTGAGAACCAAACCTCTTGCCATTTGAAGTCAGTTTAATCAAATTATCTAGAGTATTGTAAAGCTTTGATTTACAAAGTCTGAAAAAAATACATTACCTATTTTTTAATATAAACTAATACTTTTACACATGTAAATTAAATATTATATGCACTTTAGCAGAGAGGGATTTGTAAACTATACTGTACAATATCTATGCTGTACACTGTAGATATACTATATCTGTAAACTTTAGTTACTTGTTTAGAACATACTATATAGCCATAAGACTATGATATTGTATGAGGAGGAGAACATTAGCCCATCTTGCTTGTCAAGCAAATTATTAGCCAAGTGAATCTAACATTTTGTTCACTTTTCTTATTAAAGGAGCTCAGAGCTTACTTTAGTTGTCACCCACCTGGTTGGGAAGTTTGTTCCAGACACCCACCGCTCTTTGTCTAAACAAACATTTCCTATTTGCCACCCTAATCGAAATTCCTTTTAGTTCCCTATGGTGAAACATGCCTCTGTTTAGCCAGTGGGTCAGATGTAGTCCCTTGGGTTGACCCTGCTTACACCTCAGGGTCTGATTGATTTGAATCAAAACATCTCTCTGTCTCCTTTGTTCTAGACTGAAGAGATTTAGCTCCCTTAACCAGGAATCATTCCTGTTGGTTCCATGAACTCTTTCTGTGGCTACGATATCATTTTTGTGATATCCTGACTTGAATTGAACAAGATATTCTGAATGACACTACGAGTGCACTGTAAAGCTTGAGCATTCACGTCTTGGCATTTATATTCCATACGCTTTGCTACCAAGCTATACAAAAACATTCTGTTTGCTTTTATTATTGCTTTTTCACAATGTCCTGATGAGAAAATAGAAGTGTACCATAAAACCTGATATGCATAGATGTAATATACAGTATGGACTGTGTTCCAACAGTACTTCTTGTCTGGATAACTTTGCAGGTATCAACAGTAAGAACAATTTGGAACATGTCTACCTCATTCATGGTTTTATTTAAGTCTTTTTGGAATTTCCTTATCACTGTTTGTGTGTTTGCTCCTCTATACAACTGTAAATTTAAATAGTCTGCTAAATATATCAGAACCTAAATCATTGATGTAGATCAGGGAAAGCGATAGGCCAAAAGCAGTCCCCTGCAGTAAACTATTTCTTGAATTAGAGCAACAGAGTTGTGCCCCATGAGATGACACACTCTTTCGTGTGCATTCACTGATTCTTGATCCATGTACATACACTAGTCAGACCGCAGGGAGTTGTGTTTCTGCTCAACATTTATATTGTTTAATAAAAGCCCAGAGATTAATGAAATCCTTGAATTTCTTCATAATTTCTAAAAGACAAATAAATTGGACAGTCATGTACAACATATTAAAAAATACTGACATTTACCTATTTCACTTTTGCTTCTGCTCAGTAATCTTAGTAATTCTGCCTTCTCTACTAATGACACAACAGTTGAGCTTGGAGGACAGAAAGCTTAGATTTAACAAATATATCTTAATGAGAACCGGTGCATTTTCTCTGCCATGGTACAATTCAAGAATTGCTTTTAAAGGGGCTGACTTTCTATCCCTCCTAGTGTTATCTTCAAAATTGTAAAGCTAAATGTTTATGAAAAAAAAACATTTTCTTTATGGCCAAAATATTGTTTTAAAGCAAGAAGTAAGTAGTGTTTCCCAAGTACTATACCTCTGTCAGCACATGCAGTGTTTGAAAATAGTTGTATTGCTTCTTTTGACCATATTACAGTACATGTCAATAATTGATGTTTACAAGTGAACTTCAGCGAATACACAGGATCTCACTTTCTGCACCTAATAGAGACCAACATGTACCCTGAAATTGTATTCTACTTTCTGAGAGCTAGAGTACTTTCACTGTTTAATTGATTCATAGATTGTAGCCAGGCAGTAAAATATCATTGCAAAACTAATATGTTTTAAGAAGACATTAAGTTATCTTGAAAGACATATTAGTTGAGTCAACTTTTCCACATTTACGGCTTCTTTGGTCCCTGATGCCTCACCTGTTGTTTTCCCACAAGACAGAAAATTGCGCAAAGGAGAATGTAAAAAAAACCCGAAATGTACTGTAGTATCAAATATCCATGCAGATCCAAATGAGCAAAAGGTAATGTTTAAATGTGTTTAATCTTCTTTTGGAGCTGCAGATCAATTTATAAATATGTATGCAATAAAGCACTTGGCAATTATCATGCTTCATAGACGAAGAATATTTTGAACACGAAATCATAACCAGCTGAGGTACATTCCAACTCTACTGTGAAATGCAAGAGCACAAAAAGATGTATCTCTCTTTTTAGAACTGTACACGGCTCCTAGCATTTTAAAGATTCTGTTATTACTACATTTTCTCCAAAGAGGATGACTTTTAAATGCTTTAATTATTACTCAAAAACCGTCCACAAAGTTCAAATGTCAAGGTTTCTTTTGTCTGGCAACAAAAAAATCTATTGAAATAGACTAATATTTTAAGACAATAGCTCTGCTATCCTGTCCTGCTTAATGTCTTTGTCTTGCTGCCTCCTTGATGGCCAAATAATTGGTTGTTCACTTCTGTCCCTGTCTCCCCCGACAGTTCCAAAGATGCCCCGAATAATGCCGCAAAGGCTGCTTTCAATGGGGGAAATCCTCATTAATCATCGCAGCCTGACAGCAGTAGGGAACACCTGCATCTGGCAAAAGGAAACAACGGTGGCTTTGGGGACAGCATCTTTACATGGGAACCAGCTCTGAGTGAGGTTCCGAGGAATTAAGGACTGCCGCCATTACTTTCCTTCTCAGCTAGCACTCCTGCTTTGTGCTTTAATTAGGTCACACTCATTACAACTTACAGGAGAAAAAGAAAGCCCACCACTACTATGCAGCAACATAAACATGCAATTAGACAGGAGCCGTGGTTATCTTTTATCAATGGATTCTTCTACCCGAAAGGCAGACCGCTCTGAGGCACTGGAGTTCAATTTTTTTTTTTCTGGACACTTTGTTATTGAAAAAAATACATCTTTGTGCCCTGGTGGCAGAATGGCAGCTTTTTTCTTCGTGCAGAGACTAATCATTGTCCCCGTGAATAATTTTTTTTAGGCAGTTTCGATCTCAGAGTTGGAACACAGCTAAGTGGCATTACGGTGTTACGATACATAAAAGAAAAATCGATTTTATAAAGACTTAGCTATATCTCGTATTAGTTTCTAAGCAATTTGTATTTAGTTGAAATGTCTAAATGCATTTGTTTTTTCTAAAATACCTATTTTAGAAATACCTAATACCACCTAATACTCCAAACCACCTCCCATGTAAAACTAGCAATCAATTTGTAATCACAAGTTAATAAATTAACAAAACAAAATGGAAACATCCTCCACCATTATCAATGACCAAATCTACAGTTTGACAATATATTTTATAGACACTTGAAAATTGAATTCAGATACTGCAGGTTGGATGTCTGTAACTGATTGAACTGAAGATGTTATTGTACATTTTAAGAAACAATCAGTACTAAAATGTAATATAATTATTTTAACTTAATCTGATACAAGTTTGTCCCTACAATAAATGGAACCTACTGCTAGAAGACAGCTATATAATCAGCTATCAGTAATTACTACAAAATTGCTCAGGATATTGAAATAGATTAATTACCAAAAATCTTTTCATGTTTCACTTAAGTAATATAAATTTAATATTTCAATTAAAACATTCAAATGAATGAAAAGTGAGAGATAACAGTTTTACTAAGCTTCATCTGAGGTCTACTGATGCTATGCATATAACTGAAAACACTTCTAGATTTAACAAATTTAATTACAATTAAATGAGTAATTGTCAGAAAGGAATTCTGGTTATGAACACTGTTTTGAGGATTATTTGGTGTAATTATTTTTCTTTTAACCGCAACATTATCCGCAAAAAAAGCAAAGACACCACAGGTACATGGACAAATGTAAAAATATTTAGAAAATAAGAAAAGGTGTTACAAAAACACCCACAAGAAACAAGAAACATTTTACAGATCTCTAAAATGAAGTGATATTTAAAAAAAACTCATACATGCCCATGTTTCCAAAATAGTTCCAAAAGCACAGCACAATTATTTTTTGAAAAAACTCCATCCTGAGCCAAAGGCATGGTATGGGATGATGCCCCGCACTCAGCACCTGCTCGAGAAGGCAAGAAGCACTAGCATCTCTAAGCCATATTAGTTTAGTTTTTCGAGATATTAAAGAGAAAGCAGAGCCTAGGATCAATGGCTCTCTCAAGTGTGCTTCTCCTTCAAAGGAAATATCAAATACTATAAAGGCAAACAAAGAAGTAGTTCCGAAGTGTTTCAGGAGAGATCTTAGCACTTGCTTCAGAGACTGAGTGCCAATGTTCGGGTTCAATCTAAATGTAAAATCAAACAAAAGCCCGGAGAACCTCTAGAAATATTGGAGTGTTCCACATGTAACTCCACATTATTGTCCTAGCAATTAATTCTGCAGGGCTCAGAAGTTCAGATAGCACAACATGACACTGGGCCTCCGCGGGCACAGCACATTGCCATTGTTCAGAAATCACTGAGGGAATGAAACTTCAACGTAAAATATTAAAAGAGGAAAATCATTTCAAATGAAGCAGTCTGCCAAAGTAGTGACAAACAAATGATAATATGTGAAAATCAGTGAATAAATCTTCATAAACCAACTATACTCATAACCCAGGCATAAGAATACAGCGGGGATCCCCAGTTTGCATAAATGTGTTCGGATCAGAATCAATTGAAACTAACTGTGTAGATATTTCTGCGGCATTCATAGACTGATATTTACATCTGTGCTGGGTGCTACGCATTTTCGAAACCTGTGTCCCTCTTTAAGAGCAGACTGGAGCCTGAAAAAAGAAAAGACTCTGCTGGTTCAAAGGTGAAGATATGTTTTACAACAGTACTGTATGTGCCTGTAAAACCCAGCACTAAATTGGGTTAACTGTTTTTATCTGATTTACAAAGCAGCTACACAGGATGGGACCAGACAGGACAGGAATTACGTTATAATGCCTCTTAGTACTTGCTAAGAGCCGTTACAACACATCACGGTAGGTGTCGGTTGCCCTGGTAACGTATTACGGAGAAGATTGTTGTGCTTGTGCTCTGTAAATTATACTGTAGGCAGCAAAACTGAATTTGGGTTGCGGAGAAGATACTGTATACAGATATAGTGCTGTTCTATGCAACACTTAAGTGACTATGCTATCACTCATACTGAAAGTCAGGATTTTTGCAGCAAGGATAAAATACATTCCATTTGGTATTATTATGACTACTTTACAAATACGATGCAAGGAATTCTGTGTGTATGTTTTATTTTCTAATCAAATACTTGTGTATAGTACAAAAATTAAGCATGTAATACGTGCAGTACTGCAGTAATATACAAAAGAGAGTGCTGACTTAATGATTAATGGTTAATATGACTAGGAATACAAAATGACTAGGAATCGGTTTTCTCTCATTTATTTTTCAGTGTGTTTGTCTTAAAATGATTACCACCGTGTGTCAGTGTCATTCAGGCTGCTGACTAATTCTGTTCAATTTATTTGGTGATTTTAATAATTATATGTACTTGTTTGTCTGTTTCCCACTTAAATGTGTAGACATAATTTCACTGTGGCATAAAGAATCATTACAATACTCTGTCTGTGCACTACCACAAAAAGAAACCAAAGCAGCCAATCTAAAATCGCATACAGTATGAGTTTATATGCTGTGTAAATTACAGGATGCAGAATCTGTATTGGTTAATTACAGCTTTAAATGATGGTAAAGCAGTGAAGAAAGAAACATAATGTGTCTTGTGTACAATACATAATTTAAAACATGCGGGTTTTCATTCTCGCATACATTTTGTGGCACAAACATTTTTGTAGGTAAATATACACTTTAGTTAATATATTCCGACAGTTTAATCCATACAGTATACCTGCTAATTTCACATTAAAAGAGATCTTGCTATGTGAATTATGCCAGGGTGGGACATTGTAACCCCAATTAAAATACTATATGAGATATTAGAATTCAGGCCAATAAGCCCAGTTAGCCCCAGTACTAAGAAACGGTAGACAAATGATGTCTGTTATTCATGCGCCCACCTCTTAACCACTAAAACAACTGTAGCAAATTCGGGTTGTTAGAATTTCGGCCCTTGCTGCTCCTGCCCCAGTTCGTCCCCTGCCTCAGGACCGAACCCGGGTCTCCGGCACAGCTCAACAAGGAGATTGTTGGCTGAGCTAAAGAAGGCCTTCATCAGCCCGGGCAGCTAGCATCCCTGTTATGCACAGAGGAGTAGAGGGTGGTGCCGTCACCGCAATGCAATGGCTCGCACAACCTGTATGTCGGCCGTTCGTTACATAACTTTAAAATGGATTACTTGAAAACCGATGGTTTAAAGACCTCAAACATGTTCACAAAAGCAGTAGGTCCTTATTCAGTCTTGGGCAGATATGAGAATTACCTGTAAGGGTTTTCATATTAACCCAGCAAATCAGCACAACAGGCTTTAGTAATATGTATAAAAGAATTTGGTAAAAAAAGAGCTACAATCTCAATGAGCAAATGTGCATTTTTTTAGAAACAATCTAAAGTCAACCAAATATATTTTCTCTCGAAGCCCTATATTTCTAAAGAAATATATTGAAAAAAAATCAATCCTGATCTAAGAAATGTAAAGTTTCAAAATAAGGGCAGGTATCAATTGTGTAAATTAACATGGATATGTCAGTTCACGGAAGGTATATTTTCCACAGAGTACTATTTTGTATGATGCAGGCAATGAACTCTCTTTCTTCTTTTATTTCCCATCTCTTATAATTTATTTCAGCTAAGAGGTCCCTGCTGGTCTACAAAACAATGAACTTAATACATCGGAGGCCAACATTAGCTTGAAACTTCACACAAGAAGTCACACAAATGTATTTTCTAAATAGCTTACTAACCATTTGTTGAAACTTTGCTTCTCTGGGGCTGTCACATGTATCGTCTCTTTTTAATTAATTCTGTAGCACAAGCTGTAAGCCCATACCTATTGCTTTGTCAACAGAGACCTACAGGCGTCCTACTGCCAGTATTCTTCCCAACACAAGCACTTGACTGGGACAAACCAGAACACTAATACTGTGCACCTGTGAACTGAGGCACCAACACTACATGGATTTACTGCTGCTGAAGCCCTTAAGCACTTCACTCTTATTATCACCAAGATCTTGTCAAGGGAGTCCTCTCTCTTTATGGTGCCAACAGCAACAGCAACTGCTGAAAACAGCAATATTTGTCACTGTTGCACTCAAACTATAGTAATAATCATTCTTTAATGTAGATGGTTAAAGCGAACAGGAGATGCTTCTTGGTTTTCAAATCCACCTCAAAGTAAAATTCAACTTATTTTGTACTTGTGTACTTAATTGATGTGAACAATGGCATTTGAGAATAATGTTGATTATTCACCTGAAAGAAGGCTCCATAGCTGAAACGTTGTGTTTTTTTCCTTTTTTTTTTCAGCATTGAATAAACCTACTACTTGTTCCTTTGCAGCCTACGCATGCTGACGCAGCTACCCACCTGAACTACTACAGTATATCTTTGGATTTGGTTTGCAAAACGCATGACTAATGTTTGTGTTTTGTCCTGGAAGACGTGGGCTAAATTCTCCTAACAGACAAGTCTGATGGGATATACTGTGAAGATGAAATCTTGATATTGCGATGATGGATGAATCTCAAATGCGAGATGTGGCTATGTTTGTTAATAAGAATTAGTACGTGGCAGCATGCTCTTTTGCACAGAATAAAAGAAGGGAAAATTGTATTACTCTTACTAATTTACTGGGCTGACACATTCATCCAAAGCAGCTTGCATTTCTACAGTTGGGTATTTTATAATCTGTAACAATTAGAGTGAAGTGCCTTGTTTAAAGATACAACAGAAGTGTATCACCTGGGGTTCAAACTCCAGAGCTCAAAACATTGTGCCCCATTACTCCTCTAGGGTAAATGGCTACCCTAATTTTTGATCTCCTGTTTTGGGGTTAGTGTGTGCTATAGTATGCTAGAGAGATGGTACGAGAATAACTCCAACATTTACTTTTCAACCAGACATGAATCCTCTAGATCTGACTAGATTTTAACCTCCCAGGCACTTTTTGATACACAATGCAGAAATATTACATATCAGATTACCACAACAACTTGTGTAGATCTGTTTTAATTTAAATGTTTGTAAAACCTCTCCTGGCCCCCTGAGTCTTTAATACTGCAGTACTACTGGGTGAGACATTTTGAATGCAGTTTCAAGCCATATTGGTGGGAATGTCTTTATTTTCACTATGCCTCTGTCATCAACCCCACACTTTATGGGATACACTGGAGAGCTTTATAAAGATAATTCTGCTGTGTTCACCCTGCAATTGCATAAGGCAAGCCTTCTATGCATGCCATTTCTCCCAGATACTGTATGGAATCCAATTTTTTCCCCACATGTAATTTTGATCCCTCTTTGTAAATATAACATAGCAGGCCTTTGAAGACTTTTGACTATGCAGTTACCATTTTCTAGTAAGCTATACTCCTTTTTTAGTACCATTGATGTGTTTTTAATCATCATTTATCCTTTTTGTATTTCCCACATTGGGAATCACCAGCTGTTGATCAGTGCACCAGCATGGGATGGATAACGGCAATGCACGCTTTCCTCCAGCTTGTCCACCGTCAGAGGCATTTGCTAGTTTTAACACAGCAAGAGCTAACAGTCAGTATCCCAGTGAGCGATGCAGCTTTCACTGAAAAATCTGCTGGCAGACTAGTCGTACCACATTCAGGCCAGGTTAAGGCCTTCCAGTTACACTGCTCTCAGCTCATCATACCCTGCCACCTGTCACACAGCTTGCTCATTTTATGAACAATTACTAACATACTGTAGAAATACATTACTAACCACTTTATCTGTCACATCAAGCAGCAGTGCAAGGCAAGATACACCTTGGATGGGATGCCAGTCCATTGCAGGGCAGACACAGGCACAAAGGTGCACACACTCACTTTTCCCAGGAGCCAATTAACCTACAGTCCTAGGATGTCTTTGGACTGTGAACAAGTGGGGGAAACCAACACAAACACAGGGAGAAAATACAACCTCCATCCAGATAGCACCCCAAGACTGGAACTGAACCCAAGGCTCCAGCACTGCAAGGTAGCCCAGTTAACCACTGCGCCCCCATACTCACATACATGTGGGAGGACATTATATTCATCACAAATTGTTCAATACCACATTGGGATGGAAATACAGGGCTATTTAAAGTAGTCTTTAATATAATCAATAACCTCTGTTTATGTAAAAGCTAAAGAGCAAAACTCTGCTAATTACATACAATTGTATGTATATCTCATGGTGAAAGATTCATATAAAATAAATAGTTAAGATGATATGTACTTGTTAAAACCATGACCCCAGGATATGATTTAAAAATGACATATCCCATATTTTTAATTGAGACCTTTTCTGTTGCTAGATTTATTAGTTAGCCTAAACAGTGTCTGTTTAGGACTATGGCATTAGCTTCTGGACTGTAGAACAATAACTGTAAACTAGGTATGTGGAATAGGGTTCAAATTTTAAAATGCTCTTTTTTCTCTTTGCTCTAATGCTCTTAAAACTATTAAATGAAAATGTCCCTGTAACACAGCTATTTCATATTGATAAGACTTTGTGCATCACATAAAAATTCAAAGAATCTCCAAAAAAACAATACCCATGGTGATAACAATCCTCAGTGGAATCTAGTATTCTATATGTTGTTCTTACAACAAGAAATAATACATTAATAATAATAAATTAAAACACATTCTCATAAGACATTAACAAGATAAGTTCCATACAACTAGCATGACATATCATAGCTTAAGTAGCCTTACAAAGAACGCATTGTAGCTTTATTAAAAATAGAGATAACAATTTCATCATGCATCTCATATTGACTATTCTCTAATTTATCAAAAAATAAGAAATCATTCTTTAATATTGTGTAGAAGTGGAATTCTAATTAAAATTTGGATAATCGTTTTTTTATTGTAAAGGCTACATACAACTATAAACTGCTTTCCCTTAGAAGTATGTTTTAAAAGCAATAATTATTTGTTTTTTAAAAGCCAAAATGAAAAATGCTTATTGTAGCAATTAACATTAAATTCTAGAAGTAGCTAATTTAAGAATCTAAAATTAATTAATTTCAGTTAAAGTCTTAGTGTAACAGAAAATTGAAGTTTCTCATGAAGCATTTAGTAAAAAATAAGTCGTATTATTTATTGATCACTGCACTCCTTACACATTTCAGAACAAATATTAACCTTGCTTGTACAGTCTGAAGATATATAAATAAAACAACAACAGCAAAAACAATAATAACAATAATAATAATGTAGCTTAGACATTCCTTCACTTGATTCTCAAGGAATGGAACAATAACTCACCCCTGATCCCATGTAAAGTTTGGCCTCCAAGCTCTGTCTGCTTCTGGAACCCACAATGTCCTTAAAGGTGTAATGATCTTCCAGATTCCCTATCTGGATCACAAAGAATCATAACATAGAATGGATTTAGATCTTTGTCTTTGTTTTCTAAGGCTGAAACACTGAAGACTATTTTAAAACTGATAAAAATTCCATGCAGTACAAAAATAAAGAAAGGTATATCAAGCTGAGAGATTTAATCAAATTCTATTAAACACAGGTATCACATAAAATCAAAGAAAATATGATAAAAAATACAGATGAAAGAATCATGGCTGTTCACAATTAAAAATGATACATTATAAGCAAGAAAATGTTACAATTTCAACAGTGTTTATGCGTAGGCCTGATCAGCCAGATCAACGCTACCTGATGTTGATGTCGGAAAATAAGGCCCACAGATGTTCTGATGCACTACTGTCCACGGCAAGACCTTAACATTGTTTTCTTTAAATCATATCCTCCGGCTGTTTGGTAGTGCTGGGCAATCATCACTTTTGGGTGGGGTTCCAGAAATGGAAAAGCTATTGGAATGGAAAAGCTTCCCCACTGTATAACTGAGTCTCTAGCCATCCAGCCTTTATCATCACACATCCACTGCCCAACCAGCTGGTTCCAGTAAGTCACCAATGGCATCTCTATACCAGGTCTTATGTCAAGTCTGTTTAGGGCAAAACAGCACTCACTGGTAAATGACACCCCATATCTCTCGATCTTCTTGTTCCACAGAAGATGCCGATCTAAAGACCATCCTATGCAGATCAACTTCATGCTGACTGCAAGCTCCTGTCATTCTGCTGATTTGTGGGCAATTTCCTCCTGGAATTTCTTCCTCTTTTCTCTGGACCCGTCTGCTGAATGTTGAAGCAACCTATTTTTTGCTGTTCTTTCACCAGGTATTTTTAATGGCTATTTTTACTAATTAATATACCCTATAAAGCTAATCAATTTTTGTCATTTTAACAAATCAAATGACTATCACTGAGCACCTGGCATTGTTATGAAATCAGATTGCTTGCCAACAGTATAATAATATTCAGTCAACACCACCTACCCATCCATTTTCTAAACGAGTTTATCTAATTCAGAGTCATGGGGGGGCCAGAGGCGAACCCAGTGAGCCACGTGCATAAGGCAGGACACACACTGGATGGGATGCCAGTCCATTACAGGGCACACAGACACAAACACACACACTCACACCAAGGCCAATTTTTCCTGGAAGCCAAGTAATTTTTTTCAGGATCCAGAGCCCTGGAGGAAATCCATTCGAACACAGGCCAAACATACAAACTCCACGCAGACAGCACCCCAGGAATTGAAACTGGGGTCTCACTGTGCCACTATGCTGCCCTCTGCTCACTAGTTGAAAAGGAAATAACGTACTGTACAGTATATGGACCCAATGAGCTGCTGATGGTTGTGTGGTTACTATCCACTAGTAACATTTTGACGAGCTCAGTTTCAACTCTGTCAAGTATGGCTGGCATAGTTCGAGGTTTTACTCGAAAAGTATTTTCATTGCCACTCAACAACCAGGCAAAAACAGAACACACTGTACAGCACAACCAAAACATTCATCTTTGAAGTGTTTAGACATATCCAGTGTAGTTCTGAATACAGTGTAGCTCTGAATATAAGTTACTTTCTAAAATACTTTCTGTAAGAAGACATACAGTACACTTAAAATGGTACAAGAAATACAGAATAAATGAGATAAGTGTTTTCCTTCCTCTTCCTAAACCACTTAAATGGTTTCTGCAAAAGCAAATATCATAACTGCAGAAGCAAATGTTAGGTGCACCAGTGCTATGCATGTCTCATCAGTCATTACATAGTCCTATCAATGGCTAAAGGACAAGGATGCCTGGATTAATCAGGAATGTTAGCGGTTCAGAATGAAAATGCTAAAGCAAACACAAAGGAAATATTTGACAAATTAATACACAGTTGTATGTAATTCCAGATTCCAATTTACTCGCTTTTGTTGTGCAACTCTTTCAAAATGAATCCAGCTCTGCTCATGGCCTGGACTGCCACTTCAATCTCTGTGATTACTAGCTCGCTATTCTAGCTTTAGAATGGAGGCTTCTTTATACACTGATGTTTTTGAATTAATCATTATTACAGATAAGATAGATAGATAAGATAGATAAGACTTTATTGATCCCGAAGCGAAACTGATGAATAAAAATAAGTGACATTACATTTGACTTATAAGTTTAACAGGCATTTTGTAACTTTGGATCTATTTATAATATAATTATATAATACTGTATATCAGTGGACCACATCGTATACTATAAAATCAATTTTTGTGTATATATTTTTGATTAAGCATTAAATATAGTATGACATTTGCTGTTCTATTAAAACACTTGATTGTAATTATTAATGCAATATTTAGGAGGCATACTAAAACTGATTCAATGACTCAAATTTTCTTTCTTTATGACTTGTGAAAAAAAAATAGAAGACACAGCTTCAATCAAAGCTGCTGTGGCCAAAACATTGTTGCTTTGTGTTAAAAACTGAGCGTACGGCAGTTCATCCATTTCTTTGAAGCCTTGAAAATTTTATGAATTTATTTCAAAGACAACACTAATTGTTCTACATATAATTAATGAGTATAAGTGTAATACTTAAACTTATCAAAGGGAAAAATAGAAAAAAAACTCACTATAAGGTAGTAAAATGAAAGTACAGGTGTCATTTCAGTTCAGTTATGTGAGCAAACAAACAAGAAAAACAGGGAAAAATATGAATAACTGACTTGAATTAGTTGTCCCTAATATGATGCTCAGTTACCTTTGAAGCTCAATATGTAAGTAAGGCTTCTTCAAGACCTAAAAAATGCTTCCTTTACTATGTTTAAAAACCGGCAAACAGCAGGGTACCTGCTGCATGTAGATTACTGAAGATGTATGAGAGAGCACCATGACATAAATTCACAGCTGAGTTATGAACTGTACATCTACATAAGAAGATTTTTTTTTATTAGAAAGTAAAGGCATAATCAAACATGAGGTGCAACAAAATGTGCAGCACTATAGTCTGCTTCACTGTATTTCTGTCATCTGGGTAGATTTTCCTGTTTTTCTGTCATTCTTAAATAAGTATTTTTAAGTACATATACAGTACAGTGCCATTCAAAACAATTAAGGCCCTTCCTATAATACCCCATGTTTTTTAAATGACAAAATTTTTATAGACATACACATTTCAAAACTTAATATTCTATTCAAATCCTGAATGCTCAAAGTAAAGGGTTAAGAAGGTTTTTGGTAAATGTCAGCAAAAACTAAAGAGAAAGAACTAAAATATGCTGGCAGCAACTACAGGACAGGTCTTTTTGAGTACATTTCTACCAAATTTACACACTGGCTTGGTGTACTTTTGCACATTCATCTTAATAGATTTGCTCATTCTCTTGCAAATTGCTGGATCAGCAGTTTTCAAGTCTTTTCACAGATTCTCAATAGGATTCAAGCCAGGACTTTCACTGGGCCACTCAAGACTCAAGGATTTTCATTTTCTTATTCTTAAACCATTCCAGTGTAGCTTTGGTCTGGTGTTTTGAGTCATTATCCTGCTGATCAGGGCTGGCCCTAGGTTTTTGGGGACCCTGGGCAAGATCTTGCAAAGTGGCCCCTTCAGATCACGATTTGCACATACACTACTATTACCAGCCCCCACACCAAACGTATTTGCTATTTAAATGAATGAATTATCTATCTAGAAATGTGTTATTAACCAACTTCATAGAACATATAAAAAATAACTTACTAAAAAGAACAAGAAACACATATTTTAGAAATATAACTTGTATTTTTAATTTTTTTACTTATAAATCATAATGTGAATCTGTTAAAATCTAGCAAAACACCTCAAGCAGTCTACGTGTCTAGCTAGAAAATGTAGAATGCCTATCGTTTGCTAGTTACATGGATCTGATGGACTCAAAACCAAATGAAATACAAATGCATTATTACAGTGACTTGAATTGGCATACCCCTTTTTTGAGAGCGCGTCTCCTGCTCTTCTATTCTGCACTTCCTTTTCTCAGTGCCCGATAGGTATGTCCTTCTTGAGGACAATGTGCGTTTACCAGTTGCAACTACATGATTTTAATTTTAAACATTTACAACATAGTCTGCATCGCACGTAAAGGTCCCTTGTAATGTTTCATTACATGTTAGATGTGATAAAAGATTAAGAAAATTGATCATCACAACATTTACTGCTTTCTGAAATTAAAGGAATGTCATTTGGTATAGCAGCAGCTGAAACTGCACTGACATTGTCTAACAGAGAAGATGAGAGTCATTTAATACATCGACAATGAAATAAAGTACTACGCTTACAGCCACAACTAATAACATTATCATTCGTAACTATCAAACCTTAAAAGCCTAGCAGAAAAAGAAAGGGCCACTGGAGGGAAGTTTTGGCTCACATTTCCACCTGCTGAGTAAAAACAATGTTGTGTTGCACATTGCAGGGGTGCCCTAGTGGCCTTGGGGACCTAGGCAGTCGCCTAGTAACACTAAAACAAGGGCCAGCCTTGCTGCTGATAGGTGAGTGTTTGTCCTAGTTTTAGGTCTGAAGCAGGTTTTCCTTCAACTTTTACCAGTAGTTTGCTCAGTCTAAATTATTTAGATTTGTGACAGTAAAGAGATTATCTTTATGAAATCATCACTATTTTTTTTCATATCTGTTATCTATTTACTTCCTTCTACTTTCTTCTTTTTGTTTTGTGTTTGAAGTGGGTTGTCTATATACAGTATTATGTATAACAAACATTAATTTCTTCTTTAAAGTGTCACAACTGTAATCTTTATAGCAACCAAATGTGACTGCGCGAGGGTCTCAATACTTTTACAAGGCACTGTAGTTTAGGACTTTCTATCTCTGTTTCATCCCAAAAAATCTATAACCACCAGCAAAATCACAACACAAAGTAGAAGGCTTCAAACTTCTGTCTTTGGGTAAAATTGCTGATTCTTGCAATAACCTCTCGGGTTCAAAACAGTGTAAAATATTAAAGAAAAAAGCAAGATAAGAAAGAAACATCCATTGAAAGCAATGTAGCCCCAGTGAAAATACCCATGCACCTACAGTATCAACTTAGCAAAATATTTTATGGCTTTAAAAGACATTTGACCAATTTAAAAAAAACACTGTATTTAGTTGGTTTTGTTCTGAAGATTTATAACAGAATAATGTTCTATAAGACACACCCAATAACTAACCCTTAGAAAATCATGATTGTTTAAGAGAAATAAATTCTGACTTTTATTTACACTATTTTAAAATCAGGAAAATTAATTTCTTTAACATTAAAAATATTAAATCCTGTAATATTAAAAAGCTTTGGGTGTTATGTTTTTGAAACTTTTTTGATAACTTGATTGAATTTTTAAATCACATTCTTAATACAAACATACATAGTATAAAACACCATGACATTCTTTCTACAGTATGAACCACATAGCAACACATACAGGTTGATTTCTTTGAGATCCTTGTAGTTGTCTTTTCATTTTTTTATAGGACAGAATTACCAGTAATGTTTTGCATAGCACATTTCCAGTTCCATTCCTATAAATAACATTATTATGTACACCTGGATCAGTTCCTTATAATGCCATATTTACAGTTTTCTTTTTGACACTATGTCAATCTACATTGCACAGAAAAAGAAAAAATGTTGTCTTTAAGTGAATATACTTTTGCAACATTTTTTTTCATATTTGCAAGCTCAAATATTCCTAAAGGAATGTTTCTGATGCAAAGAAAATGGCATCTACACTTAAATACAGATTATGTAAATTATTATGATAATCAAAAGGTTCAGCTTTGTATACATTTAGATCACATCCTTGGGCTTTTTAATATATTTAGCCTTCTTGGTTTTCCAATCATAAAGTGTTGAGACCACAGTTTTACCAATCCTATTTATTTGAATATCATAAACGGCTGTAATGTTTTATTGAATAAAGTATTCAGCAGCCCAACAGTTTCACCTCAATAACTGCAGTAGCCTTATTAAGTTACCGATATGGTAAAATCAAAGTACTGAAAGAATAAAGGAATACAGAGTATAAAAAACATTCAAAGATCTATTTTATAATGGAATATTTGTCACAGCTAAAGAACAGAATTAACTTCTAATGTTGTTCTTATGAGCAGCGCAGTGGAGTAGTAGTTAGCATTGCTGCCTCACACTGTTGGGACTCTGGGCTCAGGTTTGGATCTGGGAGGCTATCTGCGTGGAGTTTTTATGTTCTCCCCATGTTCACAAGGTTTTCCCACCACAGTCCAAAGCCACACTGGAAGGTATGGTCTTGGTGTGAATGTGTGATTTTGTCTGTGTGTGCCCTGCAATGGACTGGTGTCTCGTCCAGGGTGTATTCCCTTTGTGTCCTAATTAGCCTCCTGCTCTCCCTTGATCCTGTATTGGATAAAGCGGTGAGAAAATGGATAAACAACTGTATATATTTTATTCTTGCAATTCAAAAACCGAATATCACCACATTAATAACTCACACAAAATGTACTGTAGATTGTCAGCTAACAGACAATAACAGAAAATGAATTTTACAACTCAACACGTTTATTTTTTAAACATACCCACGACAAAAGGTTCATGTTTATGAAGCCACAGTTGTACATTTTTAACAATACCAAATTTTCTTCTAAATATCAGTCATCTCAGTCTTGTCAAAATTCAAACCTTAAATAGGAAGATAAATCAGTCCCACACAGCACGTTCATTTCAGTTTTATTTAATTTTTAGTTACTCAAAGCTTTCTTGCAGTACATTAATTCACATTTGACTGCAGCTCTGTAGCAGTATGAAACCCTGATGCTACCTTACCGAGGTACTACCTTATTTTGGGAACATACTGTAAGAGCCAGCGTGTTCATTACCTGACAAGCATGTCCTCCGTAATTGTCTGTTGTCAAATATTTTGTCATTTATAAGCCCCTTTTGCACAATAGGATAAATGTTACATTACAAACACACTGTAGCAACCTGTCTATTCTCTGAAATAATGGTATAAGGAAAAAAAGAAACTTTTTATTGTAACCTTTCTAGCTTTTCACTTATAGGATATATAAACAGAATCATATTGATTGGAATATCTATAACCAAGTAAAACCTATTCTGTCGAGATTGTATGTGCTAGGTGATTTTATCAAGTTCTCTTTCAGTTTCATTTTCATCCTCATCTCTGTCCCTCAGGGATATCAAAACCTAGCTTGCTGAGCAAATTGTCCTAAATTGAGTTCCTTTCCCTGGCATATACAGGCTGGCTCTTAGAGGTTGTGAAAAAGAAAAAAAAAACTTTATGCGTGCTTCTTTCTTGCTTTCTTAACAATTCACTCTCCCATTTCCAATTAAAATTGTGTAGTGTGCACCAATACCTGCTCCCAATTAAACGAATACTGCATTACCAGCCACAGTCTCCAGATTTTCTTTTATTCTCTCTTCATTATCCCTATTCCTCAGAGGCTAGCTGGCTGACTGCCAGGAACTCATGGCATGGATTCAAAAAAGGAAGAAGGGGAGAAAAAAAGCTCATACATTTTTTTTTTGCTCCAAAAAGTGTTTTCTTCTTTGTTGCCTGCTGCCAGACACATGCAAGGGCACTGATATGGGCCTGAGAATAAACTAGCAGGTAAATACAGTTCACAAACTTGAACTACTAAAAAGAATAAAGATGGACAATGCTAATTGACTCCTGAACCCGTTCTGCAGTGCTGCCTGCTGCATAGTCACAGAAATCACTATTAATCATCAGTATAGCTTATTGACTCTGTTACAGTGACACTGTCAAACCCTACCTACTGCAAGGAATTCTGTTCCACTGTACAAAACCAAGACTTACCCAAAAGCCTTCTTATCATTCATACAAAGTGATCTACATAAAAGACTCACATACAGCTGGGTCGACAAACTACTAAATACAGAGCTTCAAAAGATATAACCAAAAATTAATCATTGCAAATTTACCACATTTGATCAAATTAAACAACAATGTGACCTATGGAAATAAGTCAAACAATTTATCCTGGAAAGGACGACTAGACCTGAGACAGTTTCTTTATAATTACTGCAGGCAGCCTGTAAAGAAAACAGTGACCAAATTGGACGTGGTTACTGCGGTCAGATTAATGTCTTATGAAAAGATATTGCATTTAATTATATTTTCATGTTTAAACAACGATAATGGTGCTAGCCTGAAGGAAGCCATTTGTTCGAACGAGGGAGTAATGATGGCTAAATATTACAAATGGGTACCCTCAGAGCCACTGTAAACACCCATTCTCAAGTTATATACCCAAGACTAACTTTAACTCTAAAATAGGTAGGAAAATGATAAAATACTGTTTAAGCAAATAATGATTTACTACCTCTACAGTATATTACAGAACTTTATTATCTTACAGGAAGAGGTGAAAGAGGTAGTTTTAATCAATTGCTTTCCTGATCTACATCCATTTTCACCTTTGCCCCAGTTAACTTAATAACAGAATAAATAACCCTGTTTATTTCCAGACTGACCTTAAAACAGCATGTGCTTCTGTGGCATGATCTCAGAGAAGCACAGATCCTGTGCATCTCCCACCAGCAGCTACACTCTGTTGTTGTTGATGGGGGACTCTGAGATGATCTCATAAAAAATGTCAAATTGCCCAGGAGTATGTTTTTGGAAAGAGCACAAAGCTGCAGCGCATGAAATGTCGACAAGCTGAAGAACAGCTAAAAGAACCTTAATCTCAAGCTGTCATATTATTTCTTCAGCTGATATAAGCCCAAGTTCTGTAATTTCCGAACTTGCGTTATGGCTTGTTGAATTATGTTACCGTCTCCCAAAGAACACATAACGCACGAAGCCAACAGGCTGGATGCAAGGTATCATTTTAGAAAACACTTCCGATTACCTGGACTCATCAGCTACGTGAAGGCTTTCAGTTCCATCTTCAGCTGGTTTAATTACGTGGCAACTTTACTTTGTATACGATTCTCCTCTCATGCTCTGCTAGTGTCGTGATTCCATGTTTTACCACAGAAGATTTTGAGGAAACTCTGAATCATCCCATTACACCATTCGACAATTCATTTCAGTCTGCTGAGAGACATGAGATGTAGAAAACAAATTAGATTTAGTCCAAAATCTAAAACATTAAAAGCATCTTTCACCCAAATAGATCATGGATAGGTTTTTGATGCAATTTCTGCATTCTGATACTGTATTGTAACAACAGAAAAATGTGCATTTGGCTCTGGTGTATATAATACATTATTTTCCCATCTACTGTTTATAAACACATGCACTCCCTTAGATAAACAAGGCTTCTACTTACAGAGGACACAACGGACACAAAAGGCCCACAAGCTGTTGGAAGCCACCCAGGTGGCAGATTCCCTATCTGACAATAATCACACTTTAGGTTTATAATGCTTACTGTACAAACCACAGCCTAGCTCCCCTGATAGCTACTACACTCCATTTAACTCAATAACATATGTAGTCTGGCAAAGGATGATGGATGACTATGGAACTGTCTCCACAGCTCCCTTGCTCCACTGAACTGGCCAGTCCTCCTTGGGGATTCACATCTCTGGGTCACGTACCTTTTGTTCATGCATCAATATTAATCACATTATAACACCTGCAGCAGGTGCTTCCACGGATCTCAAAAGAACAAAATATTTCTATATATACATAATTCACTTATCTCATCATTTACTATCTCGTACCGGGTCGCAACGTGCTCTGTGGGGTGTCGGGGTCTCTTTACCATTTAATTAATTAAAAAATGGATGTGGGCTAAAGTGCAGATGTTTCATCTCTTGGTAACAGAAACCTGAATGGGAGAGGGGGGGGTGGCAGGCGAAGTAAATACTTTGTGAACCACAATTTAGGCGCAGAGCAAAGGGTGAAGGAACACTGATGGATACGAGTATAGTGGCAGGACAATCACGTGAGGACAAAGACTGTATCAGCAAGTATAGTCTGAAAATGTTCACCCTCACGTAGCCACCTCTGGAAAAGAGAACCTACATCTTCTGTCCTCCGCTTCTGTCTCTGTGCTCAATCGTTAGTGTGACAAAATGCAAGATAGCCAGAGACACAATTACCCTCACAACTGTGATGCGATCAGATAAAAGACAGAAATGACTATTGCTCATGGAAACGCATAGAGTGGGAAACATGGTCCCTTACAACTTTTTCCAGGACACATACTGTGTCATCTTTTTTAGGTTTTTAAGTTTGGAATAATGGCAAAAAAAAAATATTCTACAGCCTAGCTCAAATTGCATATCACAAAAAAACTACCTCAAACAGACACCAATTTACGGTTTGATTCAAATGAGCAGTAACTCTATAAATTTAAACTTTCCTTCCATTAAGTACAACTTCAAATACAGCAAGATATACAGTACACATGTTTTCAAGAAATGTTGACTATTTTAATGATTTTGTCATATCCACAAAGCTACACAGGGAAACAAGGCATCGGTACCACCTGAACAGCAAATACTTGGAGCTTTTTTCACCATTTTAATGTCACCAGAGAGTTTTCAAGATGTAAATTAGCATTACAGAATAACTGCTGGTTGGTTGCCACAATGCAAAACTTCAAAGCCATATCCACAGATTTTCTGCTTCTCTAAAAAAAAGCACAGCCACTGCAAACTTTCACTCTAAATTTACAGTTGCCCCCGGGAAGACTGATTTCAAACTAAATGTGTTCTGGGACTGTCCCATCAAAGTGTGGGAGCCTGTCACTGATGTGCCTTTGGATACAAATCTTTTGAGTGTTATTGAGCCCTTGACTGCCCCTTCTCAGTGACAATTACCTGATTACTTTTGATCTTCAGGCATGCCTCTTGTTTGCAATAAATACAATTTTACAAATATACAGTTAAATCAAGATTGAGATGCTGTTAAATCTCACTACGTGATTACTACTTAATTTCCGGAAATTATTCTTACAGAATTAGGTATGTGTAGATTACAGTAGTCAGTGCATGAACTGTCACAGCATGGTCAGCTGCTTTCTTTCATCTTCCCAACTAATATCCTCCCATTTTATTTTTTCTATTTATTTTTTTCTATGTTTTCTATCAACTCCCTGGTGCACATATCAAAATGTTTCTACATGGAAAAAAAAGCCATACTTGTATACTTGTACTCAAGAAAGTAAAACACAGTACTGTATATACTGTACACTACAACTGCAAATCAGATTTAAATTGGCGTTTAAATATTTCCTGAATATCTTCTATTTGATCTTTTTCAATAGGTAATGTAGTGTTAATAAGTAAAATATTGCATCCTAATACAGAATTATTTGATCTATCTTACTATAAACTCACTATTGAAAAACGTATTGTGCTAGATCAACAATGCAAATCGCCTCTTTAGACTATTGATTTATTCTTGTGACTTCTACCTCTGCGTGACATTGTGGTGCCTAAGGGTATGTGCCTTAAGTGCAGTACACATTTAGAGTGATGAAAATAAAGCACTAAGATCAATGGAGAAAAATGAAATAGTTTTTTGTAAAGCAAATAAATTATAATGCAATGGTCAAATAAAAAATAAATAACCTGTAGCTTTAATTTGTAGCAAAGTTGCATCATATACTTTACTAATGATGACTTGTGAAATTGCTCACTGGAGGGATTCAATAACGCTGCTGCTTGGAAAAAAAGCATAAGTGGTTTATTGTACTGTCACAGTCAATTACCTCTACAGCAAGATTAAAATAGAAAATTTCAAATTATTTGATTTAAGATTCAATGAATTCTTTTAAATGAAAAGAATGCTTCAGACTTTAATGTTTGTCACCAAGGTTCATAACAAACATGTTTTTTGTTTGCTGGTTGAAAGTATAAACACCTAATCTGCCAAACACTTTTGTTGAGGACATCAACCACTTGTCATAATCCTCCATTCGATTGCTATTGCAGTTTATTCAGAAATGCTCAAATAGCTTAAATTTCTGAGCTTCTATTTCCCTCTAGAGATTTACAGAGTCCTTGGCATTAACATTGTAGTTTTTGTCTCCTTTATGATTCAATTTTCATGGGAAAGGTAAACAATGGAATAAGCTATGAAATCAACAAGCAATTGCAATGTTTCCTTCAGAATTAGCATAATTTACTGCATTTCCATTCATATTATTAAAATAGGATATCTTCACCATGGCAATCTTTCATACAATTAAGATTCAGGTTCCTGAAATGGAATGCTAACATCCAGACGTATCAGCAGTATCTTTCATTAAAAGCATACAACCTCCAATTGAAATGCAACTGGCTAGATGTTATGGCTTTTAGAATAATTTATCTCCTACACTTTTTTTCTGTGAGCCACACTTACTAATATGATATATATATACCCTTTTGATATAGCATTTCTATTAAAGTTAAAGAGTGTTTCAAGGGTTCATAGTATTGTAATTTCTGAGTAACTTAGACTAGGGTTTTGTTCTCAGCTCAAGTCTCGGGCACTCTTACTTATACTGTAAGGAAGCATGCTAATCGAAACTCTGGTGACTTATACCACAGTTATCTATGTGTTGAGTAAGAAATGTAAGATAGCATTTGACTTAATATACTGCTAGAATACATTAACTGTGTTTCCATGAATTCACACATTTATAGCATATTCCCCATTCAATACCCTAGTCTCTACATTTTTCAGTTTTAAAAAATAAAAACAAATAGCCCATTCTCCAATCTTAGGAGTATTATTCACCCCCACAGAATAGTATATATTTGATAAGAAAATGTATACAGTACATTATTTTTACTCTTTAGATGTTCCATGATGTTCTCATCCTTAAACTCTATGCTCCATGATGCAAATGGCCTCTACTGTAAAGTACAGTAAGTCTCAGTAAGACAAGGAAGAATTTGTCACAGACTTTCCAAATTCCCTCACAGGATATGGATGTGACATGATTTTCAGTCCTTCCTTTAAACCATGGTGTAACGACCCCAAGTGTATAGGGGTAAAGGGGTGTAACATTTAGGATAATTTTTGGAGGCAAGTGGGTTCTGGTGAGGGACTAGGAAGTGTGATAACAAGAGTCGGTGTGAAATTGATAATTTTAAGTTGAATAAGTGACTGATTTGTAATTGGACACAATAACACACAGGGTAAGGAACTAGAGTGGTGCCAAAGGAAAGAAAATAACAAACAAAATGGATCTGGCTTAGAAAGTGAGGGAAAGCTAACCTGACTACAAAAGAAAACCCGAAACACATGGTCTTCGGCGTCTTCAACACCCAAGCTAACCTCCACTGACTACCCAAAATCATACAAAACAAACAGCACTCAGCCGTACTGTGTGACTAATACACGAACGTGTACAAGAACTACGTGTGTGCAAAATGTACCCAACAACCTGAACTAACTCTATACACAAAAGTTCACACAAATTCACAAGTAAACTATGAATACAAACGAGAGTAGACAAGTAACATGTCATGGATGTCGGAAAGGACGAACCGCTGAATGGCAGGAGAGCAAATAGACCCTATGCGTAGCAGCGAGATGGGGGTTAGCCCAGGCTCAGCTGTTCAGGAAATGCCGTATAGAAACCTATGCCCTCAGGTAGCGGAAGTGGGGCGACCTGGTCCTAGGCAGGTCTCAGGACATCCGAACGTCAATGCTGAGCGAAGGCAGACTGAAAGACCCAGAAATATATAGCCCCAGAGAGAGAGAAACACCAAAAGGACAGCAAAGTACCGGAAATGAGAGACAGGACAGAGAAGGAGCGCCCTCTGGCTGCAGAGGTCGTGACATGACAGGGTACAAAAGAACAGAGGTTGATACAATAACTAACAAGTTTGGGCAAGGTAATTGCAAAATAAGGATAACACAAACAAACGAAAGTACAAGACACTAACAGAAACCAACAAAACAACAAAGCCGAAGCCATACGAAAATGCACGCACACAAAACAAAACAACAAGCTAGCAAAGCAAAGCAAAGCAAAGCAAAGCAAAGCAAAGCAAAGCAAAGCAAAGCAAAGCAAAGCAAAGCAAAGCTGAGCAGGACCAAAGTCAAACGAAAGACCCCTTCCTTCTGAAAACTTCCATGTTTTATACTGAATAAGAGGAGTTGTGATTGGTCGAGAAGCTAATTGAAGATGATGTCATAAGGAAACAGTGGTGTAATGATGGACCAATGGGGGAGGGAGAACAGTCAAAGTCAGAAGTGTGGAACATAACAAAAACACACACAGACCACACACTGGGATGTAACACATAGTCACTAATGTACTATATACTCAGGCTCTGCTACATTCGGGCTCCATGTTCAATCGGTCAAACTACCAATAAGGCATCCGTAAGGCTTGTGCTGAATAGGATCGATTACAAATTTAAACCTCTTCTCTTCAATAACAGAGCTTGAGTGAAAGTTTAATCAACCACAGGCTTAATTTGTCATTTAAAATTGATTACTAACACAACATTAACAAAATAAAATATTGCTTATATGTATTATTGTGCAAGACTAGAAAGTTTATAGTACAAGACTCCTATACTGATGGGCTTAAAGAATTTGTGATGTGCTACATAAAATGGCGCATATGGATGCTAAGTAAAATAAGTTGAAAATCAGAAATTGTATCTAATTAACAATCATTTTCTTTTCACATTGTGAATTTCAATAAACATATGGTGCATATTACAGCATAAGTTAGTGAATGCATGCCAAATGAAACTATATTTTTTTAAATATATATCAATATAAATACATTCCGTACATATTTGTCTCCTCAGACAAGTTTTTTTTCCCAATTACAGAAACAAAACGGCATTAAAACGTAACCACTGCAAACTGTGTCATCTTAACTAAATTGCAAATTACAAGAGCTCTTTTGTCAGAAAAATACCACTTATGCACAACTGACACTCATTGCATTGCATTCGCTATGCAGATCACATCTCTGAACAATAGGATGTTATGATGAGGTCACCTCAGCTCTGCATGGAGTGCTTATAAGCAGAAATGGAGCACAGCTCTGCTAGTGCAAGCTGGTGAGCTAGTCTGACAACAGGCAGGATAAAAAAACAACACAGACAACAATTTAATTACCTTAGTGGTGTATACAAAATAAAAACGTAAGGTTTCACGCTTCTTTCTAACTGCAGCATTAGAGGACAGTGTTGTGTACAGTAAATGTAAGTTTCTGTGGATCTAAAATGAACATAAATGGTAAATGAAGATGTCAAAAAGTAATAAGTAAAAAACACTTAGCTAAGGTACAGTATACACTGTACTTCAGAGTCAATTGATTTGTGGAGAGAGAGTAACACATTAAATACTGGTTCATATGTGGGAGATGTGTGAAACAGTAAAAAGACTATAAGGGATTTCTTCTGGGTTTTGGAAATCAAATGTCAATGTCACCACACTACAGCCAGTGGGCTTCAGATTACCCTAAGAAGAACATCAATTTATGGTGTAAAAATATGCTAGGTAGCAATTACTGATCTCTGCGTTTTTGGATGTCTCTACAAGCTATGCAGACTGGGCCACTCAAGGACATTCACTATCTCCTCATCAAAACGCTGTAATGTGGCTTTCAGGTTTTGGGGGTGTTTTGGATCATTGTCCTAGTAAAATGGCAAGTTTCAATCAAGTTTTAAGATACTTGGGTGACCAGAAATGGTTTTCCTTTTTTTATTCAGATGTACGTCACTCAATCATCATTCAGTTCCAGATGCTTCTCATTCTCCAGATATCTCTGTTGATGAGAAATATCTCTGTAACATGATGCTGTTGCCACCATGCTCAAGTGCTGACTAAGAGATGTGTTGTGTTGCGCTTACAGCAGATGTAATGCTTTGTATTTGGACCAAAAACAATTTTTGTCTCAACAGAGCATAAAACTAGCATTACCTACTGTAGTTCAAGTAGGTAGCTGCGTCAGCATGGGTAGGCTGCAAAGGAACAAGTAAAGATTTATTCTGAAATGTTGTGTTTCCTTTCTTCTCTTTTCAGCATGGAATAAACCTTTACTTGTTCCTTATTATCTAATGTATATTAATTTTTTAGTAATGACTTCTTTCATGCCAGTCGCCCATACAGGACAGTTTTGTGTAGGGAGCAGGATATTGTTGATGTAAGAATAGTGACTCATTTCAGACATAGATCTTTGCAAATCTTTCAATGTCACTGTTGGCTTCCCACTAGCATCTCTAATTAGGCCGCTGCTTGTCCTGCAGCTTAGATTGGAAGAGTGACCCGATCTACAGTAGGTACACATTCCTCCAATCTTGATAATTTGTTCACCAAACATAAAGGGAAAAGTATGCTTCTCCTGATCTGTGCCTCTGTGATCTCTAACCACTTAAAACCTGACTTGTTTTAAAAGCTCCTTGGTTTCCCTGGTTCATTTGTCCTATCACTAAGTGAGTTGTGGCACTGACTCTGAAGAAGTTAAACCATTTTCATTTACAGAGCATTTTCCAGTAATTGTTGTACCTTTCAAACTATAATTTTTTACATCCAAACAGATGTACCGTAGTGTTTCTTTAGAAAAAAAAAGTGGCTGAATACTTTTGCAATTAAAAAACTTCTAATTTTCTAAAAACATATTTACACAGTTTCAACATTTTCTTGTTTTACATTTATCTTTTTCAGCTCAGAGTAGATTGTGTAGATTCTAAATATATATAACGGCTGATTTGACTGTGTCATGACTGCAAGCTCAGAAGGTGAAGAAGCTCTACAGGTTAGCGAATAATTTTGCAAGGCATTGCGCAGTACAAAACCTGAATGATTACAGTAAATTCTCCATATTATTCCCCTGGTGGATTCTACCACTTTTTCTATCATACCCTAACTGGATCCCTGAGAGTTCATTTGATGAAGGTCTTTTTTATTTTGAGTTTACTCAACTATCAGTCTAGTGCAGCATAATTATAAGTAATTGTTATTCATATTTTTTGTCTTTAGAACGAGCCACAATTTCTAAGAATGACAAAAACGTTACCCATTTCTATTCTTTCTCAGGTTTAAAATGCTACTTTGTCTTTTGAAAGGAGAAACACACTCGACTTTTTTAATTGTATTATTATTGCTACTGTATTTTCACTGTGCATGTCGCAACAGTACTAAGTAAAATTTTATTTTTTCTAAGAACCTGTCGAGCTGGCATCACACGATATTTTGGGAGAGTTGAATGAAAATGGTGTTCTTATAGATCTTTTCTTAATTACCTGAGTTTAAAAAATGGTAATCTAATTCACAAGGTGCAATTAAACTTCAGAGGACTTGTCACAATCAATTATTTCAGCTTTCAGTCTATGCTATCCATGTTTATCAATTAAGCATTACCTGATGCCAAAGTATGTCAGCCTGATCAGTTCATTAATGTGTAAGTACACTAATCATACTTCATATATGACATGAATGCAATTATTTTCCTTCTCAAATGATTGAAATATGATTGTTTAATTTCAGTATTCTTTGCTCTTACACTTCTGACTTCAAGCCTAGTGCTGGCTGACATATTAGCATAATAAATTAGGAAAAATGATCATTTTAATTTTAATAATAATTTCGGTTTTAAAGGGAGGTACTTTGGATCAATCAGGCTTGCATTTGTTTTATGATCTAAAAGTAATGAATAGCACATAAGTAATGCTTAAAAAGACCTGATGTCCTATATTCAATGATGTGACAAGCCATTCCAAGCACTAATCACTCCTTGTATAAAAACAGCCTTTTATTATGAAATCTAGTTTTATTATAATTTTATTGACACACTTGTGTTTTCCTCCTGCTTTTATATTTTAGAAAATAAGTAGTAAATTAATTTAACACTGAGTGCTGTCTATACCTTTTAAAATCCTGAAAATTCAATCAAAATCTCATTAAAGATTAATTCCCTGAAATCAAAGATTTTGTTCTTTCAATCAGTCACCCAAAATTGTACCTTTTTAGATCCAGATTAAGTTAAGTTGCTCTTCCTTCCTGCATCCATTTTGCTTTTAAGATACATTTAACAGAACTCCTTATATGAATATACTATACTACTGTAGTTTTGAAAAATATACTCCTCAAATGAAATGCAAAAGTTAGTCAAATGAATGGGATCTCCCTCCTTTCGGGAGTTCTCCAAACAAATAGGTTTGTAGAATTTACATGTGTTTGAAAAGAAAGTTCAAGTCTTCATGTATTGTAACACATTTTCTAAAATTGAAGAAAGAAGATGCAAGGAGATGCATTAAATAAACAATTAAACTTAACTACTGGTAGAAGTCTGATTCATCACAAAGTGAAGTGCAGTTCTCAGCTCATATGCAATATTAGTAGAGTGGGTAAAAAGGGCTACTGGGGAACATGAGTTGCTGATCAGTGGTTGTTATTTAAGTGTGGGTTGCACTAGTGAAGTAACATTCAAGTGTGATTTTCTAAATATGGGTATATATTATTAGAAATAGACCAAAGTCTCTCTCACCAGAAAAACAGAGAGATAAATTCAACAGCTCAACATGAAATAGTTTTTGATAAGATTTACCTGTCCATGTCAGTTTACTGCTGTCATTTCAAGTTAAATATCTTTTCCATTGTAGTTTGCACTCAAGGTATCATTTTTAGAAATAAAGCACATAGTCAGCCACAGGAAAAATAGTAAAAAAAGTGAATAATTGCCTCGGTGACATCAAATTAGTGACACACAGAATTAGAAGAACCCACACATTCAAAAACAAAGATGTAAAATACAGATTTTTTACCCTTTTACACACATTTTCCATTCATTGATTGCTCTGACTGGCCTTGATACTACATCCCTGCACTGACAAAAAGGTAACACATATGTATTTCAAAATGTCCGCCATCAGGCTTATCACGTTTCTTCACACTGGAATGGACACAGCAACCTCCATAGCTGTCAGGGGACAGACATTCATGCTCATGCTGCCCAGCAAGTCATAAACCAGTCTGATTCAGGCGGCACTAGAGAGTGCCACGAGCAGCTGTCAAATGGAAGAGCCTCAATTCAGCCTCACAATCAACAAGCTGACCAGTCCAGTACTGCAGACAGGGAGGTTTCGGTCATCAGCATTTTTTAACCATTCATTTTGATTCTTAAAAGAACAACACTGATGTAGCACAGTTTAGAAGAGTTTTTAATATTAATTCCTCAAAAAACTACACACAAAACTGTCATTTCGTGCATCTTGTAAAACAGTATGATCCTTTATCTTTTAACCTTCAGTTCACAGAATGGCAATTGTCAGTAAGTGAATGTGGTATTATAGGAGTGTCGATATAAAACAAGTACACATCGGTGCAGACACGTTCAAGAAGTAAACCAAGCATTAAAAAGTAGGATGAAATAAAGAGAGACAACTGTACATGTAAGGTACAAATAATATACATCCTCCTTAGAACACCCTGTCTTTTGTCTGTGATCCCTGCTACCGGCTCTAAAATATATTGAAGACAAGCATCTACATGTATTTGAAATCCAGGGCACTACTGAAACTGATGGAACAGGTAAAAACAGCAAAAACACAAAATAAATCCTATGTCACTTTCAGAACTAGTCAAATGTTGCAAACATGTCCTTATTAACAGGCAGTGACCACAACCCAGCCTCAGTTGATCATAGAGGTGGCAGCATGTGGCTTCTTTACTGCTGAGTGGCGGCTTCATATACAGTATGTCTCCAAGGAATAGATGCTTCTGTTGGCATTATTCACACTTGAATGGGTTGGAGTTGTGACTCTCACTTCAGATGTTTTTTTTTATTATTTTTATATTTTCTTACCACTTCATCCAATTCAGGGCTGCATGAGAGATAGAAACTATCCTGGCAAGCAAACAGGCAGAAGGCAGGATACACCCTGAATAGGACAACCGTCCATCACAGGACACCCACCGAAAGAAACAAGCACACGCTCACACCATGGCCAGTTTTCCCAAAAGCCAATTATCCAGCATGTTTCTGGACTATGGGAGTAAACTGCAGCACCTAGAGACATCTCTGTTGAGGCATCTAGGCCTCTAGCTATACAGTATATGGGTTAATTGGTTATAAAGATTATTAGAGAGATCAGGGCAAGTGTGTGCCAGTGCATTGTGTGATCAAGGCAAATGTAATTGAACATGCAGACAGCGCAGTACCCTGATGAAACTCATGTTCATTGGCTCATATTCTTTGAGTGAGACAGAGAAGAGAAAGGTAAGACGCTGGAATATCAAAGAAAGCAATCACACAGGGAGTACACCCATGAGCTAACAACAGCAACGAGAGCTGGGTGTAATATCAGACTCCGCATGAGTTTCCCATTGGTTGCAGTCGTTTGGATGGGTTAGGGTTGAGGCAAAACCTGGAGAGCAGTCTGCAAGGAAACAAGTGGGCTCTATGTTGAAAGGAAAACAAGAAGGGGAGGAGATAAGGTTAGCTCTTCTCATGGGTAAACTGAAGGTAAATTGACCTTTGGTCTCACAAAGGTCACTCCTGGCTGGAAGACATGCTGGTTAGCTGATAGATTAGGCAGCCTCATTGGCAACTGAAGGACTTAGGTAAAGCAGGAGCAGACTCAGCTGTTGCTGTGTCAGGGGCATAGGTAATTGTTAGGATTAGTGTCTTTGGCCAAACAGGATCAGCCAAGTAGTTTTTACACTGCTTCCATGAGCAATTAAATGATTAAGGTTGGATTGGTTATGGTTATTACTGGTTAAAAAGATATGAGTAATTCAAGGATAGATTACGATCAAGAAAGTCAGACAGGGTGAATTTTCTCTTCCCCAAAGAGGGACTTAGTTATTGAATATTTAGTTATTGATTATTGGGGGTTTTCCATGAGGGGATGGTTCTGGTTACAGTTACAAACCCCAGACGGGGTTTGGGTTGTCAGGGTACCTAGATCCTGTGGTGATTTAGGAAGGGAGATGGCTGCCATGTGGTGTAAACTCACTATAGACAGGGAGATAGCTGTTAGGGGTCTTGCCTTTGTGTAAGCCCTCTAGGTGTATAAACTGGTTGCCAGGAAGATTTCTTGGATCTGTCACCTGGGGATTAGAGCCATTGTTTCATGAGAGTTTGCCCAATAGGGGAAAGATAATGGTAGGCTTATGATTGTGGTTGTGGTTTGTAGTGATGGATGTGGGTTGGGCATGGTGTGTGATCACAAGGGTTGATAATTCACAGTATAGGACTATGGTTTATTGGTTACAGTCTTTGATCTTGCGATCCTCAGGGTTTCACTGAAGGCTGTGTGTCCACTCCTGGAGTGAGCATGCTCTGGATTGCGGTTAAGAGACTATAGATTATAGTCGCACCTGAACAGCGAAACACCAGGACCGTAGAAGGAAAGCCAGTCTTAAGATAAGATCACTTTATTGGCCATATACAATTTCTTGCATTAGGAATTTGTCTTTTCGCATACCCCAACTTGCTCTCCATGAGACACACAGACAAGGAGAGAACCTTGGGGTCAGAGCGCAGGGTCAGCAAGTTATCCAGCTCCCCTGGAGCAGTTGGGGTTAAGGGCCTTGCTCAGGGGCCCAATGGAGTAGGATTCCTCTGCCGGTCGCAGGATATGAACCGGCAACCTTCCAGCCACAGGAGCAGATCGTTAGCCACAGAGCCACCCCACTGCCCATAAGTCAGCAAAAACTCTACAAAATAAATTTGAGTAGCAGCAAAACCACAAGTAATGACTTGGGATGGCCAAAAACAAGGGTTGTCATCGTGCCTGCAGGTGCAGTAAGTACAAACACTACCTTTCCATGAAAATTAAGGAAACCTTTCTGGACTGGAAAAAAGCTGAATTATCACCTTCTAAGAAGAAAGTCTCTTCATTGCATTGCTTTCTTTTTGAAATATCTCTTCCTTAATAGCAATCATAGATGCATGTACTCTAGTACATGTGAATGACCCCAGACTCCTGAATGACCCTAGACCCACTGGTAGATTAAACTCAAATTTAATGTAACTCACAAAGAATAACAATAGATTTTACACTTGTGTGTTGCAGTCCCTAGTTGGCAGGTCTTAATTCAGTTCAAAAAGTCTTGAGGTAAAAGACGATCACACTATCTGTTAAGTCAATCCTAGATGACTGACTGGGTAAAACCATGTAATTTGGAAGTTGATTATATTACAATTACTATTAATATATCTTTACCAAGAATGACAGAACCAAAATCTGGGTGTCAGAACATGCAGTTACTAGATTGGAGAGATATTTGGAAGAATACATGAGAAAAAAACATATTCTGTTGAAGATTAATTTTTTTATACATACAGTACATTATCTGAGCAAACAGAGGTAACAGGGAAATGTTTTAAAAAAGGATGACAGATCACAAAGAGTAAGAGGAATCCTACAATATGAAAAAAAATTCTCCTATATTTAGGGCTGATGGAGCCACTGTACAAATTAATTGTTTCTGTGCTTCCTAGACCTTCATTAATCAGAAGTAAATTGCACCATGCTTGGCTAGCTTCTCCTCCTAGCCCTGCTTTCCCCAAAGAGAGCCGCTGGCTGCCAACTGCTAGCGCGGCCCGACAGAACAGCGGTGCGCTCGCCATCATCCTGAGACTTTCAACTGTGAAGCAACATGAAAAGCACGAATTGACTTACAACGGCAGCGCTGCTCTCTGCAAGAAACAAAAGGAACAGGTGGAGGTAGCACCCTGAAAAGTTAATGCCATTCATAAAGAAGAAATAATGACACCAACGAAGCAGAGGTCATTAGTCAGATAATTAAACCAGATTTCTCTGTTGGTATAGCACTGGACCTGCAAAATCACTCTCAAGAACAATGCGATCTCATCTCTTGCTTGTTTTGCAAATGTCAGGTTTTTAGATTTTAGCTCTCTTCGACAGATATTGTTTTATGAGTGTTTCTGTGGGTTATAGAGATATTCTGACATTTTGTTAAAGTAAGGAAAGATTCAGAAAACTGCAGAATATAGCTCTTTTGCAGCTTAGATTAGGCGCTTCCAGTATCTGATAAATCCATTATGTGTCATTATTACAAAGATGAGGGACAGACTCAGTGAGCCGTGTGGCTCAAATATAATTATTGTTTTTGCCCACATGTGTTTCACTTGCCTATTGATAAATCATTGGGATTTAACTGTTAACCGACCTTGTAAATCATTAGGTTAATCCCCCAATGGCAATTGGCAGGGATGGACTGTTAAATTTCTGTAATCAATGATACAGCTATTTTTGTATGTTTCATTTGGTTCTAATTGAATGAATGACATCTTTTGAGTGTGTTTTCAAAATGTCACACCTCATTTAAAAGAGCTCCCTTTCTAATTAACTTTAAAGGTCTCCGAGCCATCTAAGAGCTGACTTAGTTGACATCAAGAACAGAAAAGGTTAACGTTCTAGGATTAGATTCTCAGGGAGAGGGACTTTATATCATCTATATTTTCCTGTTACTCCCATCTTTGAGATGTGTTCTATTAATCCTAGACAACTGAACACAAAGCAGTAACATTTTATGAAGTGCAAAAAACACTACTTCTGTTTTTCTTTCTGGCCCCTTAAACTTTGCATTGTAACTGAAATATTGCATGGTGTGGAAAATTTCATTATTAAATCATGAGTTTTGAATTTATAGATACAGATGTCTTTGTGTGTTAAATACTGTATAAAATAAAGTATATACTGTATATAATTCTTATGGTAACCATTATATATTTAAAATAAATGAAAACAATTTTAAAAGAAGATAAAAGCAGGTGGGATGTCACATCAAAGGTGCCAATTTCTTATTTCCATTAAATTCAAAGATAATCTGCCTTAAAACTGGCCCCACAAGCATTCAGTGTGTAGCTCAGTTATAACTTCCCTGAACAGTGAAACCATGAGATACTATGAAACAACTAGGTCAAGGGTATATCAACACTGCTTTGAAAAAAAATAAATGTAATCAGGTCACTCATGCAGACACAATATGTAAATATGGTTTTGTTGTTTTCCTTTTAAATGCATGGTAAACCTAAAAATGCTTCAAAAGCATAATATCCAAATCACATGCCTATAAAGGCACTATAAGGACAAATTGTCCTTCAAATAAACTTCAGAGTGTCCTGCCTGGTCACTCTGTTGGTATTCACTTTCCTGGTAACCATCATTCTGCTATAGTAGAGAGAAAGGAAGAAACAAACAAAAATTCGATTTCATAGTTATTCTCAAGTCTGCCAAAGCGTAATGTTCAAATAAATGGAGGGAGATTTCATTTCTGGGAAGGGATTTATTCATCTTCTCTCCCTTATCTAATATTAGAATAAGACTGGTGAATCCCATAGGCTCTACTATAGGATATAACTTGAGCACAGGACAATTCCAAAGGTACTTCTGTCAAGAAGCTAAACAGGAAAGTTTTTTTACAATTCTCAATTATAATTTCTTTACAGATGCCATGTCACTAACTTTTTAGTTTATTTTCATGATTGATTTTCATTGCGAATGTTTTATACTAGATCTAGCATATCAGGCTTGCACTGAATGAGAAAAACTGTGAATTCACAAAAGACACAGCATTAAACAGTGAACTAATCACCCACAGACTGAATATAAAAATGGTATGATTAGCTTATCAATGAAAAACAAAGACACATACTGTATAACCCATTGAACAAGAAGGCTGAATGCAGCACATACGCAGCACAGAGGACCGATCTATCCTTGAAATGAAAGCAGAACAACATTTGCATACCTCTAGGAGAGGAAACAGTGACCCAAAGCAAAGGAAATCACAAGACAAGCAAAAACGATTCTTTCAGTCTGACCTTGCTGATACTTTTATGAGATCTGGATCCAAAGGAATCAAATATTTATCTACTTTTCCTCTGTCTAGGTAGCCTTAGATAAAACTGACAAAAACATCTGAGACGGAATTCTGCAAACTACTCCACCCAGCATCCAACTAATCAAAATGTAAATAAATTAAAACACAATACCAAGAAGGAAAAGATGTGCTAATCTGGACAAATGCATTGCTATCTGAGGATACGAATCAGTACAATTCTATCAATGGGTATCACTTCATATAGCCTATACACATGCGTTTACTATCTGTAAAAAGCAACCAAACAGTTTTGAGAAGTTGCAGCAATGTAGTTGTATTACAGATGGATACAAATTGCTTGCAATTATCTTAAATCAATTTCAAGAAATTAATAACGATGCTAAAAATAAGTAGATAAACACTAGCTATGCTGAAATTCCAAAATGAAGATAGGTAGTACTTTCTGCCACACTGTAGTTGTTTCACAAGTCGGCATTTGGAGCTGACGTGCTGTTGTCTCTCAGCCAAAAGAAAACACTCCTCCATCATACAAATGTAATCATTAATAACAAAATGTGGGACGAGCCATAAGACTAGGCTCCAAGTCAGTACAGTATGTGAAAATTGTTCTGTTATCAGAAACACTGTTCTTACAAAGATTGCTACAAGTGTGCAGATGTGGAAAGCCATTTCCAAAAATAAAGTGTTCATACTATAGGTGTTTCTAAACCTGATGCTTGTAAAATGTAATCATTTGACCAATAGGGTATTTATGATAGCAAAAACCTATCTTCCGACAATTCAATGAATACATTGCAAGCAGAGTCAAAAATAATAAAATAGTTTTCAAACAGGAACAAGCGTATCTTATAGTAAGACCATGTGTGTCTGATACTGACAGACATGATCATGCAAGGTGCTGATCGTAGCCAAGGACTGTGGTATCAGCAGTTAAACAAAAAACTCAGGGGTGATCAGTTGCGGCTCTAGGGCTGTTTTTATAAACAGGATCTGAGATACAGTCAGGATATACAATTGACTTTATTTATCACAAAATAAATACTTTATATCAGTTCAACTGCACCTCACTTGTCATGCGTTTGGATTCTCCCAATCATTTGAGACACAAAACCCCAGCAAAATCTAAGAAAGGGAGTGTAACACTATCAGAAAGTCTACCTGCAGCAATTTTATCCACCATTAGCATCATATCAGCTCAGTTCTTTTGACTTGACAAATTTATCACAAGTTAGGTCATGTATGAAGTTTGTTTTTTTCAGAAGACAGATAGATAATAGGAAAATATTCTATATAATATATCATAATATATATAATATGGGTAACAGAATAGAGTACTAGCAGGTTAGTTGAACTAATATTAAAATACAAAAATGAAAACTATGCAAGGCTTGGAATTTAGTGAGTGAATATTTCCCATATGTGTCCATTAAAATATATGTAAATTTAAACTGATATCACAACTTAAATCAGACAGTTTTATTACTGTATCACATGAAAGAGTTTATCTGCTGCTCTTTCAGTTACTTTAATTCTATACATTTTTGTAACATTGAAGTGCCATTAACTGTCTGAATACATCAGTATGATTCATCAAACATTTTTACAATCAGGTCTGAAAATGCTGAACATACGAGTACAATAAAGAAAATGTTGTCACATTTTACTTTTTAAACCCAAAACAGATTTCCTAAAACACTGTGCTAAAATGGCATTAAACTGTGGTGTGTCATAAATACTGCTAGCACAAATTTAAAATTGAAATATGTTCTAGAACTTCCGGGTCAGGTTTTCTATTAAGTAAAAGTGGAGAGTAATGTTTATTTTACATTGCATAGTTTGTAGTTGCTACAATCTAACATATACATGATCAGTATTGGCACCTACTGTACCTGTGCAAATCACCCTGACAAAATAACAAAAGTAACACATAACAAAAATCCAGACACTTAATTGTATGTACAAATAAAGATGTGACAGAGACCGAGATTTGATTCAGATTGTCTAGAGATGATTTGCCAATACTAATACTTAGTGCATTGAAAAAAACACTCTTTGAAACACCATTTTTGAGGAGAACTTTTGAAATAATAGAACAGGCAGAAAGGCTTAAAATAAAAAAAAAATCAATTAAACCCATGATATGTGATTATTTTAGCAGTAATGTGATGTTTGCCTACGTAATTGATTTTTATGTAGCAAAAACACAGCCTCCTATACATTTGTACACTCCATTTTTTGTCCCAGTGAAAAGTTTACTGATAACCCATGAACATTATGGATTTCAAGAAAGCTGGATGACAATTTATCAGATTATCAATATTATCATATTATCTACAGTATAATGTATACCACCAGAAATCTAGCTGATTAAGACACAAGTAAATGCAAACTGATCCTCACAGATCTCATGTGTTAGCAAGTTACAGCATACTGTATGTTGGGTAAAATAGCAGGATTGTGCATCACGGACCTGCAGTATTATAGAGCTTTCTCCTGTATTTTAGCAAGAGAGATTAATGTGGACTCAGCTCTGTCCAGGCATTGTGGGAAAGGGTTATGCTTCACTCCTTTTTTACTTATTATGAGTAAAAACCTTAGATTAAAATCTCACCTCATACATTTTATGACTAATATTGTGATTTTCCTTGTGAGAAAGCACTTGTCTCTCTTAGAGACAACCAAATGCATACTTTATATTCCACCAGTTATAAAAAAAACTAGGTGAACAAACAAGGTGAGATTTGCCATCATTTCAGAATGCAAAAAAATAACTCCAGAGTGCCCAAGTGCCCAAATGCTCTTGTCAAAGTATGAAAGTAGTTTTTATATCTTACTTCCACCTTTAGTAGTTGATATTGTTTATTTATTTATAGTAGTTGATATTGTTTATTAATCCTGATACCATAATTTACATTTTGAAATAGCACAAATGAAATATGTGACTACAGACACAGCTCTTAGGTGCAGCAGGCTTCACCATGCAACAGATTGCAGCCGATACCCTTGTTTCAGCAGAAGCTGAGGGTGTGGAAAAATGGCAGTGCTGAGAATAGAAACTGTCAAGGCAGGGAACCCAACCCAGACTCTTCAGAGATGATGTGAAAACACCTCAGCTTATCTACTATAAGTTCTGTCATTAATGGGAGCATCTTCACAGAGAATGCACTAGATTTATCTCTCTTGATGGAGTGTTGAAGATGGGGGGTACAAAAGGTATTTCCAATGACTCATTCAGAAATGAACCACAACTCAAGACTGCATCCCTGTATTCTTCTTGACTCATTTGTTTTTCAAAAGTACCCAGAACTACCATCTGTAACTTCGGGTCCCACTTGTTCCTGCTATAACAGCCTCCCCGGAACCAGCCAGAGACTCAGGGCCAGTCTCATTTGATCCCCATTGGTCTTGCCATGTTTTTCTTATTTTAACACTAAGCTAAAAAGGGTTCAGTTCGTACAGATTTTTCCTCAGGCTGGAAATGGTAGTCTACAAGGGCTGAATGGAGGCTTGTCACCTGTGACAGATTCTAAGAAATTGTTCCATAGTTAGCAGTCATACATTTTAAGGGCATATGGAAAGCCAGTCAGTCAGCAATGTGCCTTATTTTTGGTTCTGGACTTTGTGCCTCAGGGCCTCCCCTACACCCCTTATTTAACTAGTTCCCACAAGGAGGAACATGGAATTTACAACTGGTTTTCACCAACAGCCTTCTGCCGACACCGAAGCTGAAGGAACAGGTAAAGGGGAGGAAAAGAAACACAGTGTACTCGAACATCATCACTGAAAGCCTACAAGCTTGTGCCTAACCACAGTATCTACTGTGGTTATACTGTGGTTGTATAATATACTGTGGTCACTGCTGTGCAGTGATGACAACTCACCCACCTTACGCTGCCAGTGCTTCTCCAATCATGCACAGTTGTTGGTGGAAGACAGAACACAGCTTGACATTAAATCTTATAGAGACCTACTGTATATAAAATTACTTTCTACTTTCTATATAACACATACATCTTCCACATATATGTGTTAAAGCCTAAGTCAAAAATGAGCCATTTGAAACAAAAAATTACCTTTGTATGAAGTAATTTACTTAAGATTTATACATTAAGGTCTTTAGTTTAAGTCTATTGTTTTTAATTTAGCTCCCTAAATTCCAAATAAATAGTCTTTAAATCTGTTAGAAAATGAGTTAAATCTAAAATCATTCACACTATACTGAGCTTATTTATAATGTACTGTAATGAAATGTCTAGAAACCTATTGGTAATCACTTAGATGTCCGGTCAATTTAATGACCAGAAAGCAGAGGCTAACAGTGGCTGCTGACGTCTCCAAACAATTGTCTTCCACCAGTTAGTCAAGTGACCGAAGACTGCAGGCCATTCCCCCCCACACACAGCATTCTGGGAAATGTAGTTCAGCCAAGCCCTACCATATTATCTAAACCTTTCAAAATATCTAAAACAATTTGGCTATGCCAAAGGCAGCTATCACTCTTTAACCTCTTTTATTGACTGATTAATTTCAGTTAAAAAAGGGGAGCACTTCTAAGCTCCACAATGAAGCACTGAAGGGTCTATCTCCTAATCTTCAATAATTCAGTAACATTATTTTAAATTTGCCAGCTGTGCTTCAAATTTTTGTGGTTCAGTGCAAACCTTAAAATCTGAACAAAAACAGCTATTTCATAATAAGCTTCAATGGGAAATGGGGGGATCACTTCACTAATTGTTATAAAATCCTCTGTTTAGGAATATAAAGAACAAATTCTCACTTTCAGTGATGTTTGCTGACCAACAAACAAAGCAATGAAAGAAAAAATGATAAAATAGAAATAACTGAACTAGACCTAAGATAACAGGACATATTATATATTAGCAAGTGCAAGTATAGGGCAGAAACGATTTAACTATACAACAGAAAATACACTTAGATACAAAGGTGGATAGTTTCACCTTATTCTGCAAACAATTCCAGTCATTAACAATGACTTGCACCCAAAAACGGTAGCTGCTCTTGGAAGGATCAATTTGATAAGTACTACATCTTGAATTGTAAGATGGCAGAGAGAATGGCAATAAATTACAAAGATAGGAAAGTGTTTTCTCAATTAAAGATCTGTAAATTAACTTAAACCACAGAAGCATTTGTCTAGTATGTAGAGAGGGCCAATGAATCAAAGAGTAAAGATCACAGTGATGAGTGCGATAGAGGGCACCAGTGATAAATCTTGTGTGTACCTACAGAAACACCTCACAAGATTTGCTGCATTAAAAGACATTAAGACTTGCCTTCAACTCAAAATGTATGAATATGAGTTTTGAAAGTTGTATTTTAGTCAGTGTTTCATATTGTATAAATGAGGGAGAAAAAAGGAAAATAAATGATTTCATAGTCAGTTGGAAGTGTTTTAATTTAGAGGTCTTTACTCTGCAGTGAGAAATAAAAAAAAACTCATTTTCATGTGTTTTTAGAACAAAATGATAACGATTGGTCAGGAGATGTTTCTGCAGAAAAGCATTACACAATCTAACCTTGCTCTACATGAGTGATCAAAAATATTAGAAAAACAATAACACAAAATATAAATACAGAAAAACTAAGAGAGAGAGAAGTACTGGCATTTAAAGAAATAAGATATGCGGTAATTCCGTCCCTCTGACTGAGTCTCATCCACACACAATATATTGATCTTCCCTGCTGCTTTTACAATATGCACGTTTGAGAAAAGATGAGAAGACAGCATGCAGAGATAAATCTTCTGGAAGATATAAGACACAGACACACAGCTAAAAGATACAGACAGCCTGGATGGACAGGTGGATGGCAGGCTGGCAGTCAGATTAAAATGGCAATAAAACATTAATTCATAAATCATGTGAATCCAACAAAGAAGCATTGCTGTATTCTACAGTTAGAAATATTTCCATTACACAACTTTACCAAATACTCAGCGCCTAAAGTACGATGATGTTAAAGATCAAGCATTAAGCTAACATACTATCGTCAAACATTTCTCTGTTTCTAATTAGCATATGAGCACAAACTGATTCTCATCATCTTTGAATTATTTAAACATAAAACGTAGTATTTTAACAACCAATCTGTTCATTTTCTCTTACATTTTCGATAGATTACTTATTGTGAAGACTGTGAGTAGTTGTAATATGAACCTGCTTAGAAATATGTGACATAATGCTGCATGAAGATACATATCCCTGTTCTCCTTCACATATGTACAGATGATGCTATATGAAAACATAAAGGTATTTGATGAAGTGTGCTTCTTTAAACTGTCTTTTTTTTCAAGGGAGATTAGCAATACATTAAATATGTAAGGTGTTGTATTAGAGAAAGAATCCAATATATACTACCAACTTGTTAAAGTTGTAAAATGTAAAATTATTCCAGATTTGGGATTTGTTTTAGGGAAGGTTTATTCAATAATCAGATAAACTTACAAAGAAAAACTAGTACTACAGAAACCTAAGCTTAAGAAACTGAAACATTGAAGTTATAAATCAAGAAATGTTTCTGCATAATCTGCTAAGCATCACAGAAAAGCTTTTGATGTCAAAGTGATGGTTACATTAGACTGCATGTGGACAAAACTCTGACCTTGCTAAATGCTGTGATAAGTCTTTAAAAGTCTAGGCCTTTGCTAGATTTTCTTTGATTTAAAAAAAAGAAAAAAGATATATAAAATATACTGTAGGTACAAATACAGTATTTGCCTAAGATAAAGTATGGATGTTGTTCCATGTGTTGTTTGAAGAACATTTAAAGTTATCTGGAAAAGCCATATTTGAGCAAAAGCGCTTTCAAGGAAATGAGGAAAATACTAAACATTTACCCCATCTTTGTTACTCCGTGGTTTGAACTAGTTGTCAAAACATAAAATTAATATTCTGATACAAATAAAATTAAAACGTGTTCTTAAAGGTTTATTGCCACTCTCACTATCACTGGGTTTTACCTTGTGTCCTAAGAACTAATAAAATAATAATACACAGAAAGCAACCTTAATCAAATGTTCCATTCCATTTGAGGTAAAGAAAAAGTTAAAGTTTTTCACACTAAAAAATAACTACCTTCAAAAACATATGTAAACTTACTTATTAAAAATAAAGCACCCTTTAGTTATGCTTTATGTAGAACTAAACATCTACACAAAACCAAAACTAGGAGAATAGGAACTGTCGGGCACAGGGCAATCTGGTGTCATTTGGTGCTGCTTAATTGTTATAGGGGATTAATCTATTATTAACAATTAATTGAGAAATCCACATCATGAAAAGCTGCATAATTTAAAAGAAATGTGAAGGTTCACCCAGACAAACTGAGGCTGTATAGTCAATTAATAAACTGAATGAGTCAGCATATACAAAAGCATATAGCCATATAATAAAATACTTCAAGAGTTAACAAATAAAAGCATGAATTAAAAACAACTGTGCTAGACAATATTGCCTTTCTCCATTAAGTATATATATATGATTAAAGAGTATTGTAAAAATGTATAAAATCAGATTGTACAATCATATAAAAAAAAGAACCATTACATTATCAAAATCCAACATCGAAAAAATGTAAGGCTCTCTTCATATTGCATATTCTAATATGTTCTTAGTATTTTTCAAGTAAGTAAAATCTTCTGATTCAATAGTGTGCAAAGCAACCAAATTTAAAGAAAACATTACAGAGAGCGTACACAAAGCAATATGATCAGTAAGAAGTCACTCTTAATTCCACTTTGATCCTCATTTCGTGTGGAAACAGGCTGTGTTGCACAGCTCTATTATAACAAAGAGTCACAGCATGTCAAAAGTAGAAACTGCATAAAATACAATTTTCACATACTATTCTCTTAACCTCTCATATCCTAGTTTATAGTATCTTACAGTGGTAACTCATGTTCTATGTCAAAATATAAGATCTCAGTTGACATCATTATCCTCTGATTTACTTTCATCAGAAATCTCAAAACCTCCAAACCCACAGTTGAATTTGATCAACTAACTAACCTGTTTTTAAGACAGAAGCCTCAAGTTTCATATTTATACAAGCTTCATATTAATACAGAATTTCATTTAGTACAATAACACTTATTTTAATTAATAATACAAATAATATTTGTATTTGTTTTCTAAAGACAAAAAGTAACAAATACACTTACCGCTACTGCAAAATATCCTGAAACATCAGTAATTTGTAATGGCAATTCTAAAACTGATTCATTTAAAGCTACGCCTTAACTACAACAGCCGAACATTCAATTAAAAAAAGAAACACATTACTTATAAAACAAAGGGAAGAGAAAAGACAAAAGATGAGAAATCTGTCACGTATCATTTCACGGAGGCAGAAAGATTTATCTGTGGTAAAATGATTATGACAAAAATACTTGCAGAAATTACACGTACTGAAAAAAAACCATTGATTCTTAAGAAAGACATGCCGTACTAAATGGAATTAGGAAAGGAGAATTCTATAATGTTAAAATGCTCCTAACATGGTTTTATTGAGGCACTGGGTCTGCCTTGTGGTTTAATTGGCTTCCAATGAAAATCTTCAATCCACATATATTCAGCTGCGTTGAAGGTTTCACAGGTTCAAATTCACTTCTGGCTGATTGCAATCATGCTTTAAGGGGCTTAAGGATGTTGCACTGCAGTTCATCAAAAGTTACATAGATGTTGAATTAATAACAATGTAATGATCAGACAGAAAAAACTAACTGTACCTCTGAAAATTCAACATTGCCTTGGGTCTTATTCGTTTTATCGACTACTGTATATTTGGTACTAAAAATTATTTGCCCAAACTAAATCTATTTGACATTTATTTTGGAACTTTTTGTGAATCTAATTGGATTGTTTGTATCATTTACACACCAATTGCAGAATGTTCAGAACTATCCTCTTCATTATTGAGGCAATAATGAATATGAACCAGATCTTTTGAGTTATTTTCAGTGTGCCAGTTGTCATCCTGAGGTGTGAGACTGAAAGACAGATTAGCCAGGAGATCAAATGTATCTGTGATTGTGACAGTTTCAAACTCAATATCTGGAGATCAGCAGCAAGGAAATCAAATCCTCTAATCTAATCAAATTCTTCATGTAGGCCTCATCCAGTGTTTCCAGGTCCTTTAATATATCTAGTATATGACTTTAGCACAGTCAAACAATTTCTTTTTTCTCTTGAGTAAAATTAGAATAAAAGGCTAAATCAAAATGTCCTTCTTAAAACATTTTTCTCCAGAAAGCTGTGCTTTTATTGAAAAGTACTATAGTGGAGGAAATGAACGCTAAGCACATGGAACTGAACATCGGACATCGGAAGAAGTTTCACAGACTTTCGGTCTGTAATCTGCACTTTTTGGGTGTTTTTAGCCTCCGGAAGAGGAGGGTAAAACAATGCAGTTTTGCAGGATCAGCTCCAGCCATACAGTGCCATCCAGGGGCCAAGTGAAAGCACGGTCTGGCACTGTCAGCGAGATGATCAGCTCTTTAAAATGCAGCAGGCAATGAACTCTGAAAAATGCCTCCTTCTGAGACAAATGCTTGTCCCCTCAACTTCTAGCTACTTTCCCTGGCAGCTTTGCGGCATTTACCCATTGCAGTGTAACAAGAAGGGAGGTAGGAATGTAAAAGGCACAAGACCACCCAGAAAGATGAACATCCAACAGTGCAAAATCACACACACAGAATTTTAATGCTGGCATTTCATCAGAGAAAGGGGAAGGTCTAAGAGTGCCGGAAGCCCAAACTAATTATAGTTCCCTATCACAACGCAATACAAACAAGAAGCATATCAAAAAGATAAAGAGCTAAAGGCCTACCTTATTAGTAAAACTAGTACACCAGTGTCTAAAAGGGTATTGAGCCTTAAACCTGTGCATCAGCCCACCCTGAGCCACTGCTTTTCTCAATTTTAATATTGAAGAGAATTTTATTAAAGCTTTAGCTTTGGGGGTGGTGACTGGCTCTTAGTAATTTTCCTACAAAGTGGTTTAATCTATCACACAGCCAACATGTGTACTTTCCAGCAATATATCATATCTGTCTATAGTAGTGCAGCTAGGCAGGCTCAAAGCCAGCTCTTTTCATTTTCTCTTCTTTAGCATCTGGCTAATACAGTAGCCAGGGTTTTTACTGAATATTACTGCTGCAAAAGACTTCCAATGAAGTCATTTGCTTTCTAAATCAGGGTAACGTTAACGTACGTTGTATACAAAAATGGTCAGAAATCTCAGACCATCATCCCCTTATTCTTCATGTAAACAAGAGGGGAGTCCAAAATAACATCACATTTTCTGCCATTAAAATATTAAGGTTACCGACCTAACCTTAAATGTGAACACCATAAGAAAATGTAGCCGTCAACCACAAATGCAGTAGGTTTTAGATAATGAAAATGCGAAATTGCCTGTGTTTTTTTCTATCTGAAATATCATTACCTGACTGCCACAAACCTAAATACTTAATGTGCCTTATCTACTCACTTTTCAGTGGCATCTACTGGTTCACGTGTATATAAATCTCATTCTAAAAATGTTTGCACACAATTGTTGTTTATGACAACATTGATAATAAATTCATAATGAACGATAACCACCATTCGGCTATTTACCTCTATGTTGTGAATGACATTAATTCAGTTATCTGTTGGTTATTATATTTCATTTTAAAAAGGATTTTGAAGTCTTTTTTCAATGAATGTTCTAAGAATAGTTTATTTTAGGGAAATATGACAAAAAACTTTATCAATTACTAGTCAGAATTAAGCACATCCATGTTTTGTTGATTTCTGTATGTTTCATAGATTTCCATAGTTTATAGTGATTCTAACATTCTCATTTTGGTGAAATTTCCAGGTGTAGCCTGGAAGATTATATTCTGTCAAATTAGCACCTTCATTTGAGCAACCATCCATTCTCAGGTTGGGACTGACAATCAAATTCTTATTCTCATTCCATGTTCCAAATAACTATGGCAAAGCAAAGCCTGAGGTAAAATTTCATGGCTATGTGTTGATCAATTCGATGCCACAGTGCCTATTTATAGAGAATGCTGAGAAGTGCCAATATTGTTATTCGTTTATTATGGAAAAAACCTCAGGTTCAAAATTAAATAATCTTTGCTCTGACATATTTAATTGACTGAAAATAATAAAGTAATTTCAAAATCTTGCCCCCTTCCCCCAAATACTTTTGTGGTTGTATACAGCTTTTCTGTATTTACTCCTGTAGCCTACTGCACCTTCAACACGGAGCGGATTGACTGAGAGCTCTGTACTTCAGTAACAACTAGGTTTTTGTGTGATCTCAAGTTGCAAAGAAGGCTCCTTATCCATAAAAGTGATTATGGATTAATCGTCATGTCTTATTTTGATTTTTAAATTAGTCACTGGCTTTATCAATTTTGGTGGGAAACCAAAAGCTGGTCATCTGTCATTATACTTTCTCTCCATCCAAAAGCTAGGGCACTGCACATTCTTGCTACATTTATTATTTGCATAAAGAGGAAGCATCTGTCTGTCTTGGGGGAGGCGCAGGCTCCTCTGACGATCAGATCCAAGGTGACCTGCTTGAAAGCTGTATAGCAAGATTATTTCACACAGTGGGCTTTCTCCTTTTTTCTCATTTTAACTTTCCTCGGTTATTTTATTTAACGTCACATCTGTATTTCTGTTTAGCATCCCTTCCACGGGAAGCACTGTGTTTCAAAAGAGCTGAACACATTACACGCAGCTAGTAACTAAGAAAAAAGAACCCCCATGAGGACACAGACCATTTGTTTTTGCATTACATCAACATGTTAAGTGCAGCTCTGAATGAATACTATTCACCACAGTAGACCATCACCAGCATACGTTTTGTTAAAATGTCTTCCTATCAAAAGTTGTAAAAATTAAAGTGTCCAATTTTTTCTACATGCTGCTTTCCACTTTACTCGGTCTGTATAAAGCAGGGTATAATTTGATGCTTCGCACATATTTTTAAATGACGCTTTGAACCCTTTTGTTGGCAAAAAGCATGGTTTTTCGGTATACATTTCTAGTTTGAAAAATTACTTTAAAACAAATTCATCTAAAGAAGGGAAATCTCATCTTTCCAAAACATTTCATATATAACATTTTTAAAATATGTAAGATATAAGATCCCTTTATTGGCCATATACAATTTGTTGTATTAGGAATCTGCCTTCTCGCATACTGTACCCCAGTTTGCTCTCCATGAGACACACAGACAGGGAGAAAAGCTTGGGGTCAAAGCACAGGGTCAGTCATTTATATGGTGCCCCTGGAGGAGTTGGGGTTAAGGGCCTTGCTCAGGGGCCAAACAGAGTAGGATTCCTCTGCCGGCCGTGGGATACGAACCGGCAACCTTCCAGCCACAGGAGCAGATCCTTAGCCACAGAGCCACTGCACCACCATTTTAAAACAAACAAGTGGGAGTAGGTAGGAGATGGAACAAGGGCTAGTTTTTCTCTGAGCACTAGAGTCCTCTGAACATATTTCAAAAGCATGGGCTGCATTTACCAGTTTTAACATGCAGCTCCTGGGAGGCAGGTTAAATAAATTTAAAACTATCCATGTTTCGTCATCTAGAAATAGCCACTCTAAGAACATAAGAAACAACATACATTAAGATTCAAATGCCCATCTTACTTGGTAACTAGCTAATTAATTAGAATATTTCATCCAGTTACTTCTTAAAAGAAGCCAAGGTATCAATTTCGAAAACATCACTGGGTAGCTAGGTCCAGACACGCACAGTTTTTGTCCATACATGTGCTTTCTTTTCATTTCAGTCAGTTCCCCTTAGTGTCCACTTGTGTCCTTTTGCCTTCTGTTACACTGGTGAATCTAAATAGGTCCACTGGATAGACACAATCAATGCCTTCATATTCTGAATACTTGTATCAGGTTCTCATAGTCCATACTGTTTAAGACTAAAACTGCATTTACTGTGTTTCAGTGCATATCGTAGGGCACTTTACATCTGAATTTCAAGCAATTAAAAAACACCTAATCTGACTCCTGTTCTAAATAGTATGACCCACACATACAGACGAGCTACTGTATACCAACAGTGCTTTTTCTGCACTATGGAGCAACTTAAAAGTGCAGGGGGTATTTTTCAGAAATCAGCCTATGAGTGGCAAAACAGGGCACACATCACAGCCTTATTGATCAAATGAATATCTGAATGAAAGCCTATGGTTCTCTGTTCCTCGGGGAAAAAAGTACCTTCTTGAGGCAGACGATTGTGTTGATATCCAGTTTTGTGCCAGAGGTATTCAATCAGTTCCATGTCGAGTGACAAGGCTAGCTAGGGAAGCACTGGTGTATTCTAGCACTGTAGGTGCTGTAAGCAGAGCTCAGGGGTTACCAAGTTGAGAGGTGTGCAATTCATGTTCTTTCCCTTTAGAAAAGGTGGCTCCACCATTCTGGTCAGCATATCTGTGATGCAGCACTGTCCATCAGCAAATCTCTTTAAGTCTTCTGACAGATGGCACTGCCATAACAGATTTTTTTTTTTAATGATTTTAGGGAGAAAACATTAATTTTCATGGAATCAAACTGCTTATCTTCGTGTTTAATGTGGTGAATTTAATATAGCTTGATGTATTTAAAGACGAATCAAAACCATAACAGGTCTACAATTTTCAGCTTATACTTCCCTCAGTGTCTGAGTGCTGAATAAGCCTTTTCAAAGAAGAAAATTATGTTAAATCCAAGTCTGGTGCTGATAACAATAGTATACAGGGGTGAACTATGCCTCATAATGTAAATGGATCCCTATTATTTGTATGTATGACAAACTAGGCCTACTTAAAAAAACAAAACAAAATATGTCCTTAAAAACCATTGCTTCATTTCTTACAGCAGCATGCAACAAGATAATGGAGGAAAACAATATGTATATGAAAAAAAATCTTTAAATATCAACATATTCTGACAACTATAACAAGACATAATAGCCTCGAGCTCTGAAAATGGGAAAATTGCATCAGAAGTATTTATATGAGTAAAAGTGATGAATACTGTCCAAGTGTCAGCAATTTTTTTCTTTCTGTCTCTGAAACCTTATACAGATAATGTCTGAATTTACAAGCCCTGTGTTGTTTCTTGTAAAAGAAGTGTTTCATTCCTGTAAAACAGTGTAATTCTGTTTGAAAAAATAATAATATTTGGCATGTTTTATGCTGCTTTGAAGAAAAGTATCACATATTCACAAAATTACAAACAATTCCACCCCAGGTCCTGATTCAAATATCGCCCAAGGTATTGGCCTGTTTTGTAACTATCATAGAACTGTAAACTTGATTGTTTTAGTATAGGTCCATTATAGCTGGTTTAGTACAATATTTTTTTAAAATATATTTATAATGTACACCCAAGGTAAAATACAGCTATTGAGTTCCCTGTTTAGATGCAATGTTTCACAACATCCATAGGCTATTTCTGAATTATGTTAAAGCATCGCAATACTGCTTCTTCGAACTGAGTTAAGTGAAAAACAGTGTATTGTATGAACTGATTATACTGTGATGGTGATTTGAAAAATAATGTGTATTTAATAACAGAGTTTTAAGAGTGTGAAACAACTTTTTTTTCAGTTGTATTCAGTTGTTTCTGGCCACAAGAAAATTCAAATGCCAAAAAACGCTATAAGTACTGTTTAAATACTGTTTTTCTTGCCTCATTACAGTCACTAGGATTAATTCCATCTGCTGTGATCCACTCCTAAACTCACACAAATGACAAGCCAGTTAAAGTATCTACACTAGACTGTACGTAAGTCAGGAACAGGGCAGTCCCACTGCATCTGGTCTCTGTTGCTCAGTGAACTAACTACTTGTCTGTTTTTGGTCTTCTTCTAACGACAGACTAGTCCTTCCTCTCCTTTTGAACCCCTAACCACATCCCAGCACCTCCTAAGACTCAGCTTAACCAAACTGCCCATCTGCCTCCACCAAAAAATAATGCTAAGTGTTTCTCACTCCAGACCAAGCCTCTGCTTACTTTATTGTCCCAGATGGGAAATGTGCTTTGCAGACAGATACAAGGCATAACACAATAAGTAGTGCATTGAACATAATACTTAACAAACCATTAACAAATAAGAAACATACATGAATAGAATGAGAAAAAATAAGTTGACAGCTTTAAGCTAATACTCAAAATTTTGAAATACAAACTAAGAAACTGGTTAATCGGTGTGTGAGATAAATACATACAATGAAAACATAAATAAAAGCTATGGTATACAGGTATGTTATAAATAACGATCAGGTTAATAGGCATAGGAAAAAAAGATAACTTGGTTCTATTAAACTTGAATCTGGATAGTCCATCGAAGCTCAGATCCACTGTGCAAGGGGTGGTCATGACAGTCAATGATTATACAGAATGTGCCCCCCGCGCAATTTGATTGGTATAGCTGTAGCTGTAGTGCACCAGCATTGCGACCTTCATTTTACTTCTGTGCAGACTGTGTATTATTTTTTTGGTTGTATCTGTGTGTTAAATTGCATCATCGTTTTCCCTCATGCCTGTTTTACAGTATATTGTTGACATATTTAATTTGTACTATTTCAATATTACTGTACATTATGTAAATAATCTTTTGCATGACTATTTCTCCAGATTTTATTTTTTATACCGCTGTAGGTAAGAGCTGCAATTTCACAAATACCGAAAATAACCATAAATAATCACCTAGGAACTTCCATTCAACAAACAAATGCATACATTTGGTTTTATTTGGATAAATCCAAATACCTGTTGAGGGGCAGTCTTTTTTGTAAAATAATGACTTAATCTGTTTCCAAACCTTAATTTTCACTGTACACTGAATACTGCCAATTCTACATAAGATAGCTGCTATTCAAGGCACTATTGTAAAATGATGTTAAAATATTATTATTTTCATTAGCATTATTATTTTCTTATTTCATATGCGTGGATTATTTTTTTTCGTGGATGAAAATAATGAAAATAAATATGCAGTTGGTTGTATTTTTTCTCCTTCAGTTTAAAAATAGTAAATACTGTAGGTAAATTACATAATAGAACATGATGAGACTAGAACGGTCAAAAAGTATCTAATGTAAAACTATCTTATTTCATAATTTAAAAAAAATGTTGCATTGGTTGAATACTTTATCTTTAACCCATAACATACTAAATTGCAACTGTCAAAATATTATATCTCAGTCTCACTCTAGTCTTGTAGGAAGTTTTTTTTGAGCTGCAATACTTGAACCTCCTGCTGAACTATTGATTTTTTATTGAATTCCTGAGATGTCCCGAGGTGCTCAGCACTCACATCAACATGTTGGCTGTACTCAAGCATCCAGAAAGGTGGCATCTATAACATAGTTCTTAAGGCAAGCAAATGTGACAACAAGGAGGTCAATATCATTTTATAAAACTGAATATATTCCTCATTCCGTCTCTCATGCAGCCTCTTCACTTTTGAAGACAATGTGAATTTGTATTTCAGAAATATTTGGTACATTTATAATCTAGTAGAAAGATGGCTACAGCTGCGGCAATAAATAAAAATTCTGAAACACACATGATCTACAGCCAGGTGCCAAAACAACTACAACAAGCAATAAAAGCAAAAAAAAAAAAAGAAAATAAAAAATGACATACTACTAACTCAAGTCGTAAGTAGACCAGAAATGATACTGTAAATAGAATTGTCTGCACAGATCAATCTATAAGTAAAAGTGTAGAATTTAAATCAAAACATGTTAATTAAAAATGTACAATGCACTTATACGGGCTCATTAACAATTTTCGTTATCACATTATAAAAACGATATTGCTAGTCCTGAAGCCATCCAGAGAAGAACCAGATGTGTTTGAGGGTTTAAGGGAGTGACCTACACTGACCCGCTGGAGCAACTGAAAAGGGGACCTGATACTAGTTGTGAAGAGACAGCGGGTTGAGGGACGATGGCAACTCTGCCTTGAACTACTGTACATTTCCCAGTAAGCTGTGGGAAATGTCCTGCTGCCCTCAGTCACCTGAGTTGGAAGAAGACAATTAGCCAAATGATGGTTTAAAAACAGAAAACTGACATTCGGAAGAAAAGAGAAGTAGGAGAGAGGACAGACAACAGAGAACAGAGGAATAATCCTGCGTAGAACTGGGAGTCCATGTGACATGACTTTTGGGGAGTCCTGCATAGAACTGGAAATCTGTGTGATGTGAGTTTTGGATCAAGTCTCAGAATCAGACTTTCTGAAAAGTCGGTAAGCAGCTTAGCTATCCGGTTAATAGAGAGGGATACTGAAGAAGTTTAGTTAGGATTTGAAAGAAGAGCTTAGGCTCTTGTTTTGTTCTGGGATTTTGATTTTTTCCCCCAATGTAAATAAAGAGCACTAATTCAGTACGTTATTTCTGATTTCAGTTTTCCTGAGACTCTGCTATCCAGCCATGTTGTTTAAACCAATACCCTAGCTTTGTTTAAAAACACATCTGGATGAAAAACTTGTATCAATTAGCTATTTAGTACCACCAGACTAGATGGGCTGACCAGTATCCTCCTGGTTGTAGACGTTCTTATGTGACAGAAAAATCATTTAAGAGAGGCATAGCCCAATACATAATACATTTAACACAACATAAAAATACTGTGAATATGAAAAGCACAATACTGTGTATTTCAGATACTTTCAAAAGAATTGAAAGATGAAACATCAATTCATTACTGAAATTGTTTATCTCAGTTGGTGAAAGTGTTCATCACCAACTGATTAATTTTAAAAACTCAAAATAAAAATGTATTACCTTAAAAAACCATCCAAGCAAACTGACCACTTAATTTGGTAAGAATTTCTCCATACTCTCCATTTCTCCATTTATCTAGCTAAGATTAATATTTGTAGATCCTCTGGAATTTGATGGTTTTAGAAATCACACTGATGAAAGTACCTTATTTATGCTGCCCTTCTCTTTTAGTAAATAAGATGTTATTATAAAACAACCTTGAATTCGAGTTGAAAAGGCTCTGGGTGCTTCATTCCCCCCAAAAAAACAATGGAGCTTAAGCGTTCCATTTAAGTTTCGAATACAGTGCCCATTGTGTTGAATCAGTTGATGGTCACCTGCACTAAGAAATGCTGACTGACCCCTGTTCTTTACCACTCCTACCCCATCACTGGAAATTTCAGCAGTCTGTCTCATACACGTGTCTCCATATGTACATAGTAGCAATGAATAAAAAATAGGAATTAAAAAAATATAGCGTAAATGGAAAGCTTTCAAAGACTGAGTCGCTATTTTCTCCAACAATTTAGACTGAATTGTCAAGTGTAGTTTTGATACATTTTGTACCACTAATAAGAATATTGTCGCTGACATATTTAAATCGTGTTTAACTTTATGAAAGGATATAATGTCAATGACATTTAGCATCAGCCTGAGGCGACAGGTAAAATGGACTAGTTAGCAATTTAACGCATGAAAAACACTGCAAGATTAACAATTTTCTGCCATTAAGGTGAACAGTTAACATTTACTAGGATTCATATTTACTTTTTATACACACACTCTAAAATGGGTAACTTTTAGACATGTCCTAAATCTTCACCACTGCTGTTTCTTTAATGGTTTCAAGCAAATGACTACCCAGAGGATAATTAGGATGCTCTCTGTTGCGCCATGTCAGGTCACAGCTGGATTTAGTCAGCATTAACCTTTGGGGAAAACTGGAATATCAGAATCCTTTAGAATTAAAGACCTGTAAGCAGGCACTTCTGAAGATGTTATGTAAGTAATTGTTTGACCTTGGGATCTAATTGTCTGCAGAATGCACATTCTTTCAAGAACACTGCACTGTCTTTTCTCCCACATTCTTCAGCATTCTTATGCAGTCAGCTGTCTCCTTGTCCCCGTTTCTTCAAAGACAATGGAAGAAAATACAGTGTCCAGAGAGAAAAGGTTGAGCTGAAACTCTGACTTCACCCAAACAAATTTCTGTAAGGCTGCAGGCCCTTCTTTTCCAGACTTCTGGTTGCTGCAACTGGCTTATGAATTGCTTAGGTTCTTCTACGTAAAAACATGCATAGAATCACAAGATTGATTTATTCAACTCTCTCTCATAATATCACAACTGTCTTGCAAACCTAACTGTGTAACTAAAGTATTACTGCAGCGCACCATACCTATCAATCTGTCTGTCATGTTATTTATTAATGTGTTTAATACTACAGTATACATGTAACAAGTGGGGAACACTGCAGAGACCAAAAAATACACTGAACAATTAAGCACCTTATGTTCCTATGGCTGTGGCACCACCAGGGGCAAGATCATGGATGGATAGTAAGTCAGCATGGTGAAGTGTTCTGTGGAGGCTTGGAAGAGTAAGATAAACCAATATCACCTCGTATCGTGGAAAGCTCAGTGATGGTATTGGCAATTGACGTGGGGTGAAAGGCGAAGCAGGACTGTAAAAAAGAACCTAAAGAAGTTGTTCTGAATCTGTCATGGATAGTGGAACACTGAACAAGTCTGCCAAGATCAGACTTGTTCTTACTGAAGGACAACAACTCTGCAGGAAAAAAAGCATATTTTGTGACCTAAGGTTTGGAACACTGTTTTTATTATTAATTTCTCTTAGGTGGTTAGCTGCTTAGTTAGCATTAAGAAAGTAGCCAATAAACTCTTTTTTTCACTTATTATTGAGATTTTGCATGCTGACTTCTCCTGTTCAGCGAGCACTATGATGCCAGTACTGGCAGGACAGGACATCTGGCGTGTTTATAACCCAGGACCTGCCAATTAGAGGTTCCAGATATACCCTTCTCCCACTGGGGTATCACAATAAATGAGCATCTGAGAGTATCGCTGTACACAAATCTGGAAGTGTGGGCTTTTTTTTGTCAGATTAAAAAAGACAATATGAAAAAAACATAATACTCACTATTTGGATTCAAGGAACTCCTACTCGACTTTAAAACAGCCCTGCCTTTACTGTACTAAGTCAATCTTACACCCTACCTTCAGATATCCTGTCCGCAGCAGGGTATTAGCATGAGATACACAAATCTTTGCACAATAGGGGTCAGCCTTCACTTCAAACAAGGGCCTTCACTCATTGACTCACTAATTATTTTAATGTGATCCCAAGTAGATAAACAAAGATTAATTGACACCAAAATATATAAACAAACGTGCATTTTTTTTCCTATGTGTTTGTGTTGTAGAAGTGCTACTGGCAAAGCTTTAACACTTCAGACTTGGGATTATTGACATAACATACTGTCTGTTTTACAACGGCAGCATGGGCTGCTACCTTTTCTCATCAACCTTTTTTTCCCTGATTCATAAATATGGTTTACGCTCGCATGGGTGTCTCATGACTTTGACGGAAAGCAGTACTGTCAAAACACTCCTTTTCCCTCATTTCTATAAATAGAAAGGATTCATTTAAAAATCTGATTATGGTAAAAAATACAGACTCAACTGCCATAGTCATAGTATAGACTCATAGATAGGAGGAGTTTCATTTTGTTTTATTTCACTTTAGTAGGCTTGACATAATGCTATCTGACATTACCATTTTTTATTGGTGTTAATGTAATGCATATAAGTGTTATTTATGTCAGCAAAGTACTGCAGCGAAACTGAGTGCAATTTTCATTTTGTAGGTATAAGGCAAATTGACTGAGAAAGTCAAAGTTGCTGTTAAGTGAAAGGGGATTTATCAAATCGTTGGACTCAAATTTTGTCAGCACCTACTATTAAACCACAGAATGAGCGTTTATTTATTTGTGATCACAACAAGACAAAGTCATGCGCTCAAACAAACAAATCAACCTTATATATTTATCGCCAGCTGGCCAGAAAAAAAAAAACAACAAAGCCTTGTGGAACAGAACAGCTCCAGTGCCTTTAACTTTACCGGATACTTGCTTTGCTACTGGATCTTTGCAGAAATCTAAGGGATTTTGTTCTGAGATAATAAGCCTGCGATCAATATTTAAAGAAGACGTTACATAACTGTCATTTTCAGTGATGGGGTTTACCACCTCAGTCCATATGAATTCATCCATTTTCTATATTATTATTAGGTTTTAACAGTATTGTCTGTAGTTGTAACATGAGAATACTGGCTTTTTCACTTTACATGAACGTGAGCCTAACATGTTAAGTTTCTTGAAAAGTTTCTGTTTAATCTATTACATGTTTTGTTGCTTAGATCACCCTACATTAATAATTGCATCATCACGTTTGCTGATGACACGACAGTGGTAGGCCTTATTAACAACAACGATGAGTCACCATGCAGAGAGAAGGTGGTACAACTAGTGGACTGATGCACAAACAACAACCTCTCTCTTAATGTAAATAAAACAAAAGAGATGATCATTGACTTCAGGAGAGCCTGTGCTGATCACTCCCACCGGCTCCCCTGTGGAGACAGTTAGAAGCACCAAGTTTCTTGGTGTACACATTACAGATGACTTCACTTGGTCCCTCAATACCACCTCACTAGCCAAGAAAGCACAGCAGCGTCTCTATTTCCTGCAGCAACTGAAGAGGGCAAACCTTCCCCCGCCCATTCTTACCACTTTCTACAGAAACGCCACTGAGAGCAACTTGACCAGCTGGATCACTGTTGGGTTTGGGAATTGCAATGCTTCAGACCGCAAGACCCTGCAACGAATTGTGGAAACAGCTGAAAACATCACTGGAGCCTCCCTCCCTTCCATTTCTGTCATCTATCACAAATGCTGCATACACAGAGCCTTCGGTATAATAGATAACCCCTCCCAGCCCTCCCATAAAGTCTAGAAAAAGGTATCGCAGTATACGGGCTAGCTCCACCAAACTCTGTTACAGCTTTTTCCTGCTGGCTGCCAGGCTCCTCAACACCCTGAAATCTACTTGCACCCACTCCAATTCCAGAAACAAGGTTTAAATTCCCCAAGTGTGTTGTGTATGTTGTATTATATATTTGCCTTAGCAATTGGCAATATTTGCACTTGGCACTATGTGTATCCTGTCTACAATGTCTATGTCAGAGTCCTGTCTGTATTTGCACCGTGGACCAGGAGGAACAGTATTTTGTTCCACTGTATACTTGTACATGGCTGTAATGATAAATAAAATGTTAACTTGAACTTGAAACTTGTTTCAGTTGCAGAGGTGTGCGGGTGACCCAGTGCCTGGGTAACAGATATCAATATCTGTTACACTGACAATTTTAAAGTCATGTGAAGACGGCAAGTTGTGGAAAAATGTGTTTATTTTCTTTTACTGAGGGATGAGATAACTCATCTACCTTTTCCACAACCTTCTTTTTATAATCTCTTCTTGAGTAGAGAATTTCACCTTTCCTTGACTATATTTTATATTAATTTGATTTCCACAAACCACAGCACACTCTACTATCATTACTGTCATCAGACACAGACACTACCATTTGCATACCAACTCCTATTGGTTGCTTGACACTTTCTGTCATTTGTAATGTGCCAGTATGACATGACCATCACATGGCTTATCCTGACTGGTTTTATGAATGAGGTGAAAGAGGTGAGGAGTTTTTAACTGAATATTCCAAATGTTTTTTTCAGGACTAACCCCCTTACCCAGTGCTTTACACTGACAACATGTCTTAAGTCAAATGCAACTTCCACTGCTATTCTGTTGTCTTACACTGAACTCAATACAGGTAGGTTTCTAACATGCTCCCTCACTAAAGCTCTTTTAAATTTGTGTTCTATCTGATGATTAAACCTTAAATATCATCACTCATCACCAAGTCTATAATCTACTCACTGTACCATTCCCAACATTTATAGATGGGCTGTTCTAGCAAATTCTAAGAGAAACCCAAAACATTAAATTGCAAGAACAGCATTTAAATAGTTAAGTAGAAGCTGTTAAAACGTTACAACACCATTACCACCATTATTAATGTTGTTAATAATTAGGTAAATATGTGTGTTACTGAAGCTGAACACTGATAATCACTCTGAGTTGCATTACTAATGAACGCTAATCATTCTATATGACTAACCAAGACAATGATTACTTTAAAAACAGATCCACCTACTTTGTCATGTCATTAGCTGTGCCTTAATTTTCATTTAATTCTCATGCCAAGGTTCAAGTTTAAATTACCCATGTGGCTATAGATAATACTATAATATAGATATTGTAATACAACAATGACAGCAACTTAAACTGCTACCACGACCACAAATTGCCACAACAACTACTAATAAAAAACTTTCAAATCTCAATAAATACATAAGTCATAAAAATATTTACTCAAAACTATATAAAAATGGGTAAGGAAAAGCTTTTCTTTGATTGGGTCACCTCAGACTCTTCTCTGTTCAAAACAAAATGGTCAGTTTCCCCAGCCTGTTGGTGCAGAATCCTCCTGAGTAGTATCTTTCCTGAAGCATGGTGATCACAATTGTACACAATATTCTAAGTGAGGTCTTACTAATGCATTGAACAAATATAATATACAGTAGTATCCCATGATTTAAATTAAATACATTTCACTATATATCCTAACAATTTTTTGTCTTTTATATTGTATCCCCAGTAGTCTAGAAGATGTGCAATAAATTATGTATCATGATTATTGCCTAAGTCTGTACCGTGAGTAGCCTCTCTATATAATATATAGATCAAAGCAAGTCCAACTATACTGAACCACTTTAGTCATAGAATCCAAGGTTCAAGGTTAAGAGTTAAGCTAATGTTTTTCTGTGTTTTGGCAGTGGCATCCGTTCATCCTTTGCAAAGAAGTTCCTGACAAGAAAGTCTGAGAAGACATGTGTAGTGGGTAATGTTGTATTCATACTAGATACCCTGAAATCAAGGATCGAACCCAGCTCAGGGAAGGCCTTCAAGGGTTTTCTGGTTTCTCATCTCCCTGAGCTCTTAGTTGCCTAGCTGGTCTACTTTATAGATCTGGACAATTCTGATGCTTCTAAAAAGGCTCCACGGTGTTTGATAGGTAGCTGTCACAGGGCTGGAAGAACAGGGAGGCGTGTCCAATGTGCGCTGGTGCTCGGGGGGGCATGGCCAAGGCAAACTAGTCCGAAGGGTGTCCGTAAGAAAATCAAGGGAATGCAAATGTCCAGAGCTGGGTGGTCCATCCATGATGGAGACAAGACGTAGTTAAAAGCCGGAGCGGGATCTGGCGAAGGGTCGGGGGAATAAAAAAGGGTAACGGGGCCAGGCGCTCCCAGCCCCGGACCCAGATGGTCAGGACGCCGTTGCGAAGCCTATGCCGTTGAGCCCCTCCTGGACTCGCTGGTAGGTGGGCTTCCAGGTGTCCATCTTCCAAATCTGAGCCTGGAATGGTGGGAGCGTCTGGCTTTTAAAGGGGAAGGGCTGAACAGGAGCAGGAGCAGGAAAACCAATACAAATGAGAAAAGGATGGAGCGCCCTTAAGAGGAGGGACTTATGATCGTGACAGCAGCACTGTACAATTGACCATGCCTTAAATTAACTCTACACATAGAGTAAACAAATGCATAAAGAGATTAAGAAAAGTCAGGTACTATAAATGTCTTGTTAACAAAATAATAAGTTTAATTGTTTCGCTGATTACTTAAGGCATAAGGAGCAAGACCAGAAGGAGTTAGACCCTCCAGGAATTTAAATCAGGTTAGCACAGACAAGCTGACATGTGTCACTCCAATGCTAGGAATGTTCCTCTGTTCAATCCGTGAAGCAGGATCTGCTATGGTGATCCCAAGCTATGTCAGGTGCCCTGGTACCATTAACTATTACAAAAATAGAAAAGCTTTTCCTGATGGAAGTTCTGGGGATAAATTAAAATCAATGTAAAAGTTAAATGCAATTAAATAATAATAATAATAATAATAATAATAATAATAATAATAATAATAATAATATACTTACAATGTACATCCTCTCAAAGTGCTGTACAATAAATTAATCTTCAAAATAGAAAATGGAACACTATCATTTACTACTAAAAATTAAACAAAAGTATAAAAATGGATATCAATTCATTCAATCCAGTAATTCAAACCAGTAAACCCTTGAAAGTTTTACTTTTGCACTTGCAAACTATCAAGCATGTCCTGTTATGCCTGAAATGTATAGTTAAGAGTGAAACCTGGTATTGCATTTCTAAAATCTATATCTAAATACTATATTCTAAATGTAACTGTGGTATAATTTCATTGTATTAATCGTAGTGTAGAAATTTCCCAATAGTATTAATATCTTGTTACTTGCTGCTTTACAAGGCCATCAAGATTTCATGAAACAACATTTATATTTTTTTGTTTTACTCCACAGGTATAAAAACATTAACAATATTAAATATACCATTCCACAAAAATCTGAAAGCAATATTACAATAATTCAGAAACTACCCCCTTTACATCAAATATTACAGATAATGTTTTTACACAGTCACCAAAATGCCCATAGGCAATTTTCTTATATTCAATTGCATGTAGGATTACATAAAGATCAATACATTTTTATACTGACTTCCTATTTTCTGAATTAAAAAAAATATATATTTATGAAATATTTTTGGTATACACCATCTGGTAATGTGTGTGTATCAATATAACAATATTTTGTTTCCAATACTAATTTTTAAATGATTTCTATACCAAACAAGCACTTTCCATGTCTGTGTAAAATAATTCAAAAATAAAGTATCTTTTCATGCATGTTGTTGTGTTTGAGCATGATCGAGATACATTACTTTTCAAAAATGACTGAACAAGGCAGCTAAACATCATATGGGGGACAAATTGGAATGCAATTAATCTGACTGATTTAAAATTAGGAACTACAGTTGTCCTTAAAAAAACTGAAGAAATAGCTGAAAATGGTAGCAGTTTATTAGCAAGTAAAATGCATCACATCAAAGCAGCAGTAACATAGTAGTTTATCACTGTATGGACAGTAGGCTTTCTGCCTCAATACAGTATATACTTAATTTTTTTATGTAGCCAGGAAGGTCTTATAATAATGTACAACATATGTAACCAAGGGTAGAGAACAGCAGGAGCTACTTTCACAGATAATTTGAAAAGTCATGTCAGGTTCGAAAACAGCAGTAACTCTGTTTGGATTTCAGGGAAAAGATGCACTTGGGTCGAATTGTAATAGTCAGGCCCCAGATTTCTGCTTCATCTCCAAACACCTCGGCTTGCTTTCCTATTACTTTACAAAATGAAAATAGAATACTGGATATGAATCAGGAGCAATATGAAATTCCACTAAAAGCGCAAGTCATTTTCACGTTGATTTTAAAATATTCAGTTGCTCGTTTCCATACAGATGCATTTTACTTCCTGTAGAAGGTGCAACAACAGCTCCCCTTGAAAATTAGTTAATTAACATTTGATCATGAAAAGCTCATTTATTGAGACTTTTATTGAAATGTTGTACTTAAAATTGAGAGAGAAAGAGAGAAACCTGTCTTTATAAACTGGGGAAAGAGTGAGAAGGTAAAACCAAGATCCTAGTATGAAACACAAAAGTTCACTTAGGTGTGTGAGGAATAGTTTACTAGGCCCTTTCATTCATGGTGTATTAAAATAATTCAGAATGTACGTACATTTATTATAATATTAAATATTAGCCAGTAGTTTAATTTCTATTTTTTAAAATTTAAAATAACAAATACTGTATTTTTCAGAACCTCCACTTTGGAACAGAAATTGAGGAACTAACAAATCATCACTACCTGCTGTCAGGCTGAGATTATACCCAATATACTCAGGAAACAATCGTTGATTGTAAGAGCCATTTGTCATGGTCTTAGAGCCACAGAATCTCAGAAAAGAGTTAGCATTGATTGGAAGACTGATGTAGCTCTCACTGACAAAACCCCGAGCTGGCAGGTGCTTCCAGGTCACAGGAAACAAAGTTTTGTGCACATTAGAAGGATACCCAGGGTAGTTCATTCGTGCTGGACTCTTGCAGAACTCCGCTAACTGTACATCTCAGACATAGCAGTCTAATGGCATAGTCCAGATTGAGCTAACAACGTCTGGACTACAGGACTCAGCCTGTGCTCCGAAAAACCTCCTTTACTGGCAGAGTCACTTGAGAGCCTTGACAAAGGGAATTATATGTGTTAAAGCTGACCTACGTATCCAGAACACTGTAATTTTTTATATTACCCAAACCATTAAATCTAAGGCAGTTTTGATATAAAGTAAGAACAGAAAAGGTTTCAGTGTTTTATGAATTCCGCTTTTACACTGCAAGGGATTATTAAAATTAAAATTAAAATTAAACTAAATTACAAATAATCATCAAAACTGTACCACTTTCATTTCTGCAAAAACAATGCATGTGTATAGGCTGAAAATCTATGTTTTATTTCTTTGTGAATTGGTACGTGGTGCATTTGCCATTTCACAGGAAGATTTTGCAAACCAGTTGTTTTTAGAGCTCTTGAGTGGAAGTCAATGGAAAGCTCAGTTTAGTGATGATGTAATACAGTAAGTACAGCACCACAGGGATCTCTATTAGGACCATTGCTCTTCCTAATTTCACTTGATGACCTAGATTCTGATATAGTTTTTAAGATTATCAGGCTTACTGGTGTGATACTGGAGTAGGTGGATTAGCTAATGATGTGCAGTAGCTGCAAAGGAAATTCAAAAAGATTAAGATAAAATGAAGACTGTGCAAAAACCTTGAAAAATTCAATTTCATATATAAATGTAGAGGGTTTTAAATGGTCAAAAACATAAACTACAGATATACAGTAACATGATGTTGATGTCAATGCTCTAACTTGCTTAATTCGTCCTGCCAAACATAGAAATACGTTCTGGAGTTCAAAGAGACTGATTCAAATATTTTAAACACTCTGACAACCAATGGGTTTCTTCTGAATAAAATCAGATACTAATAGAAACTAAGTTCATTTAAAAGTTAGAATAAGTGGTACTGTACTTGTTTTCATAAAGGGTTGTGGGAGTCTGGAACAAGCTACCCACACTGTCAAAGCCGACACCCTGGTTTCTTTCAAGAAACACCTTAATGAGATACTTGGATCAATTAGTCATTAGCAACTAAATACTGTAAGCTAGATAAACTGAAGAGGATACTCTTGCTTGTAACCTGTATATTCTCATATTTGTATATGTTTGCTTTTTGTTTTAAAAAAGAACTTTGTTTATAGAATTAAAAGTATGGTTTAAGCAACAGTTGCTCTAAAACATGACAGATAAGTGCTACATTTTTAGTGTGACTAAAACAAAAAAAAACCCAGACTCTTATTCTTCATAGCTACATTCATAACTATGTAATGCTATGAACAGTGATTAAGGCATATTTCCGGCAATATTTCCCTTCACTGTACATCATGTTACAAGAACACCAAGCATTCCATGTGATAATGGAATAACTGTTAATCAGTGTAGCTTTTCCCACTCACTGCACAATTTAAATGCAGTTGTGAAAATTGATGATGATCATTTGTGAAAATTTGCTGTTGTACTGCGGGGGAACTGAATGGGCTGCCTTTTCACTTCTCTCCTCTTTCATAGTGTCCTTCAATGTTTAAATCAACCTGCTTAAACAGAACAGGCACCATCACAAACTCACTTGCATAAAACCCTGTAGTACTCTACAAAGCGCTGTGTGTTACTGTTCAAGCTTATTTGACATTCATCCTCAAAAGCCACAAAATGACTGAAGGTATGCTTTACAACAGGCCTAAAGTGCATGAATATCAGATGACCTACTGTATATTACACAAGAAAACAGCAGCTCAAGTTTCAGAATGACTATATATTTATCAGCCTTCAGTTTTGCAATATATAAAATCACTCATAACCTTTTGCTGTTTCTGTATTACTAGCTTATGACGTGTTTCAAGCTGTCTATTTTCCTCTATAAACAGTAAATAATATAACATATCAAGATGGGTGAGCAGACGTTAGTTGACAAGCTGAGCTGCCCAGAATCATAAATGATCCTTTGCTGCAAAGTATTGTCTTGAAAAAAACTTTATATGATCTAGAAATGTATTCCTTACCGGTTTCTGTTATGATAGTGTTCATTGATCATAAACTATTTTAAGAGAATGTTTTAACAGCGATTCTTAAAAAAGCTCTTTTTTTTTCTCTGAGGTCTTCCTAGGGAAATTGTTTTGGGATGGTGGGGTGGTGTCAGAGGGGTCTGAACTGAGAGTTCATGCCTACGAAACTGCATAAATATACTGTATAGATACAAACGGGTATATTTTACAACAGGTAAATAGGTAGTTGATAAAGTCAGGTGAAGACTTTTTTGTAACTGATTAAATCTGAACACAAACTAAACATGTAACATGCACACACAAAAAAAAAACACTATCACTATCAAAGGTAACACAAAATGAAAAAATATTAGCAAATATATAGTACTCTGAAGACCAGCAAGGCCAACATCAACTTTTGAGTCCTGGACTCAAAGAAAAACCATGATAACAAGTGCAAATATTTCCAGTCTCACCAAATCAAATCTTATTTAAAATTTAAACAACTTAAAACATGCACTTAATTAAAAGGCTTCTGTTAAAAAGACATTAAAGATGAGAGACAAAAACCTTACATTTTCACCATTAATATGCAGAGCAAGTTGCAAGACACAAAAACTGACATTTAGATACCTTTTTTGAGCACCGCACATATTTAGAATTACACACATTTCACACTGAATATTGTATAACACATAGATTGAATGTGATACAGCAAATCATAAGGAAAAAAAATCTGCAAAAGTTAATTGATATAGAACAGGTTTCACCTCTACATTCAATAAAAAATTAATTAAATCAAAATTCTCTGCTGAAGAATTTCATGTAATATAATTCCTGTAAAGAAGGTAAAACCTTTTTTGGATTTCCTTTCTGATCAGATATGAAATATTCAGAAAAGCCGCTGCTGTAATTTGATAAAAGCCTGATATCCCCAAATGGAAATGAAAGTCAGCACTTTCATATTTCTGTCTATAAAAGATCCTCAGTAAACTGATTTAAAAAATGAAAATCGTAGGCATATAGGTGGAAGTAATAAAGCAAGTTTAAATATGCGCTGACCTTTGAAATGAACTGCAATCCATGCTGCTTGGCCAAGGCTCTGGCAGCTGGGCTGCCTCCTTCCATTTCTACAGCGTAGAAGATGTGGGACTTGATGCTGTTCTGCCCTCTGGTGGCGACAGTCTGCCACTGCTGCGTGTGGTACATCAGGAGCAGCAGAGCCACCCACCCCTCCATTGCTGCAGCAGAGAGAAGCACAGGGGCAGAGAAGGGTGAGTCCTTCTACAGCTGCACACAACTACATCCTCTCCTAATGGCTCTATTTACACACCCAGTGTGACTTAGTACATTTATTCTGCCTTACAACATTTGTATACAGTAAAATACAACAAAAAGTATTTTGCTAAAGCTTTAAACACAATGTATTCACGTTCAGCTTGAGATAAAATAGTTTATACATCTGAGTGATGACATGGGTTGACGTTTGCATTAGGGTGAACTGTATTACTGTTGGCAGTTCCTCTTGAACAACTTACAACAAATCTTGTTGCATTAAATATCTAACTTATATGAATTAAAATTACACATATCCATGGAGACATACTGTAAATATTCTCGTGTTAGCCACCATTAACATCCGAAATTTCTGGAAAATTAATTTCCAGATGATTTTACTTTCTCTGAAAAAAAAATGATATAAAGAAACATAACACCCTTTAATACAAATTTTAATTTAAAAATATTAACACAAAACTCATCACTTTGCAAATATAAGGAGAAACAGCTCATTAACAATGTCCTCTCTAGCTATGGCACTAGAGTTTGACCCTTCAAAATGACCTTACTAGGTTCCTCTGTGACCACAAGCAATGGTGTTAGTGATCTAGTATAGTGCAAACATAAGAACTCTGTTTCTTATATTAAAAAATGTTAATATGTTTCATTGAAGCAATGAAAATTATTTTTCAATATCAGGTTTTCACAATGTAAATTGGGGAGCTGCATCAAGGTGCAGGATGAACAGGAACAAGGAGTTTTATTCCACTCTGTTCTTTCTGAACATGTCTTTAATTTACTACTCAAGACAGAACCTTTCTGTGTATTACAAATCCACAGATTCACACAATTATCTCCTTTACATTTCCTTCCTTCCCAAAAATGTTAAAGTTCCTTTTTCACAGTTCTCAGGCATGCAGCAATGAGACCAACTTCCAAAGCAAAGCCCTTCCTTTACAAAGATATATCTTCACCCAGAATCTTATTCCTTTGGTCCCACCCTTCCCTTCTCACACCCCATCTATTATCAAGGCCGACAAATAAACCATCTTTATTTTGGAAGCTTACAGTAACAACTGTTTTCCACGCCTCTGATCTTCTTGTACCTCTAAACACCTAGTCTATGCAACCTGCTGAATCCTCTTCCCAAAACAATCTGCAGCCTCCATCCTGACCAGGCACTTTCTGCTGCAGCAGAAGGAGCTTTATCGCCTTCAAATACTGTACATATCCAGCAGCATGTGTATACCTGGTCACTCTGGCTCCCACTGGAGCTTCATCCAGAGGAAAGTACACTTCTGTAGTAGCCACCTCTCTTGCGCCATCATTTACATGGAAGAAATGGGAAGAAGACTGGACACCTGTTTCAGGGAACATGTCAAAAACAAAGATCCCTCCAGGCTGGCAATCCACCATTTTACCTCCACCAATCAGTCATGATTACATGGACTTCAGCTGCGGGTGTTTCAAGGCTACAGTCAAATGGACCTGGGACAATAATGCGAAATGCACTGAATGTGTATTTGTTGTTCAGGTGGGTAGCTGCGTCAGCATGCGTAGGCTGCAAAGGAACAAGTAATAGGTTTATTCCATGCTGAAAAAAAGAAGAAAGAGAACACAACGTTTTGGCCGTGGAGCCTTCTTCAGGTGTGGAGCCTTCTTCACACCTGAAGAAGGCTCCACGGCCGAAACGTTGTGTTCTCTTTCTTCTTTTTTTCAGCATGGAATAAACCTATTACTTGAATGTGTATTTCACTCATTTGACATCCTGTATCAGGTTCTCTATTAAATAGTGTAAGCATATAAGAGGCAGAAGAGTGGTTCTCGTACCAGAAACATTCAAGATTTTAAAATCTCCAGGGCCCCATGGCACCCTCCCAGTTGTACTCAAGGAAACATGAGATGCTATTCAGAAGCCATTGAGGATGCTCTTTCAACCATAACACTAAAAAGAGGTACCTGTAGCACACATGGAGTGAAAAATTGCTAATGGTGCACCCTTCTACAAGAAGGCTGACAAAACCAAACATTATAGACCGATATTTATTACATGTAAGATGAGGCAAACAAAAATTAGAATAAGACTAGAAATCAGCCACATGGAGATAAGATCCCAGGAAATACTCAACACGTATTTAGCAAAGGTACTGTAGGTCTTACCTAACAACTTACCAATTTTTTGAACAAGCTACAATGATAAGGGACACAAAGTATATGATATGGTGTATTAAGATTTCCAGAAGGTTTATTTATAGTTCCTCATAATAATTTCTCAGGTTACAGGTAGTAGGCATTCAGTAAAATGTGTGTGTGCATGAGCAATTAAGAACTGGTTTCTAAACAGAAAACAGAGTTCATACTGTATAAGAGGTGAATACTCAAACTGGGGTCATGTAATTAGCGATGTACTGTTATTACTTGAGTATCACAGGGTCTATACTAGATACACTGCAGTTCTTTATTTATATAAATGGTCTAGATTCTATTATAATTACCTGTAATAAATTAGTCAGGTTTGTTGATGATATATTAGGATTCATGACTGAGAAACCACCTGGCAGGGGATGTGTAATGTAAAAGGCAGATGAAATTTAAAGTGCAGTGTTTTGCATGTAGGGAACAAAACATAAACAATCAATACACAATGAGAAGAACCGAGATAGAAAGGTTACTGATAAAGGACTTCAGTGATATGTTGAAACATACATCTTGTATACGACGTAAGAAAGCAGTTAAAAAGGCAAACAATATTACAGTATATTAAGATATATAGTTATTTATAAAGCATAGAAGTTAAATCAAAGGACATTACCTTAAAATTGTAGAATGTATAAATAAGGCCACTTTTAGAATATTATGCAAAATTCCCATCACCATGTAATAAAAAACCATTTAGCTGCTCTGGAATCAGTCCAACCAGTATTACACCAGGGATGTCCAACACTGACAGGCTGAAGTAAATTAACCTTTTCAGTCTTGAACAGAGAACATTATGAGGGCACCTAACACAAGTCTTCAGAACTCTTAAAATTATTGACAAAGTTGACAAAGCAGACTTTTTCTAAATGAACAATAAAACCTTAACCAGAGGGCAAATGTGGAGATTATATGGAAGCGTATTTACAGCAAAACCAAAACGAGTAGTTATTTCTCTACCCAAAGGCTTGTGGGAGTATGTTACAACCTGCTGTAACTGGCTTCTTTTGAGAAACAGCCGGATGAGACCCTTAGATGAATTAGCTACTCACTGCTAAATGGGCTGAACGGGCGAAATGGCCTCCACTTGTTTGTCACATTTTTTTAATATTCTTATTAAAATACACTTCATGAAATCAAGACAAGACTTGATGACATAATTGTGAAATTAATATCTGAAATTGAAATAAAAACTCGAGTTTCTCACATAAAGTAAACAAATTGACTTAAGGATAAACGCTCATTATATGGTGACAACCAGTTTGTAGTTCTGTGGATAGACATAATTGTGTATAATATGAAAAGCACTGACTTATGATAGTGTTACTACTGACAGCACTGTTGTGGTGTACTAAAACGTTTTCTTCTCTATAGATTGAGCAAAGCCATATGTTTTACACCGATTATGTTTCAGCTTTGATATCTGCTGTTTATTTTGTCATACATGCTCTTAAATGCTGTAAGAGGGGGAGGAGAGGTGATGGATACACGATTTCTCATTCTAACACATTTTCATAGTAATGAACAAAATGCAAAATGTATTTTTTTGCTGTAATGAGATTCTACTGTACAACACAGCTGATGTGTTTCAGCGGAACACCAAACAGTTGTTGGTGTCTTGTTTCAAAACTGCATATGGTATGGGATGGCATTTTGACTATTCAATAACATATATACTGAAAGGCATTAAAAACATAACACAACTATAAGATCCAAAAGCAACTGTTTCTTGTTTGATGCCTCTCTGTAAATGTACAATATATGAATTTACTTAAACCATGCAAGACAAAATGTACAGAATTTACTATAAACATTATATAATAGAAAATATGTTTTAAATTAAGATTTGACAACAGATATTTAAAGTATATTCTACAGACTAATTGCATAGCTGAACATAGCTCTTAGCTCATCACCCATCACACACAGTTAGTTGTCTTGTTGAGTCCATTTGTTAATACACAACTGACAATGGTTAGCAGAAGCCAGTGAACTAAGATTAAACCTTGAAAGTGGTCTTTTTAGACCCACCAACTATATTAATAGAAATCAATAATATTATTATTTCATTGTTATTGTGTGATTTTTAAAGTTGGTGTCAGATTAAGAATGTACATCTAGTTGGGCTATGTATAATATTGACAAAGTACTGTAAGTTTCCTACAAATTGTGGTCTACAATTTTATATTTTTCAACATTAAAATGATGGTACGAGTAACTTCTGTTTAAAATATGTATTAAGGCTAAATATTATTTTAAATGACAATTACTGTCTACACTGGGCATCAAAACAAGAACCATTTATAAATACAACCAGTTTGCAAACTATTATCACAAAAACGTACCTACATAGGTAAATGTATTATGCTAATTAACATTCATCATCAACACCAGTTATACCATGAAAGTCACAGGCTAGTAGCCTAATACACATGTGTGGCCACTGTTGGAAGCAATACAAGCTGTATATTCATGATGTATTATTTGCGCCAGGTTGTTAATTACGTCTTGTGAGACTGTACTTGATCCCTCTTGTAGATTCTGGTTAGACTAGTTCCTGTTCACTGGTATTTGAACCCCTAGAAGCCATACAGTATGTTATCCCAGTTTATCCCAAGGTATACAATTGTGCTCATGTCTGGTGAGTAAGCCATCCACTGCATAACTGTCACGTTATCATCTTCCAATAAAGCTGTTGTTATATGAGCAGCTCAGTAAAGGTGTTATCCAGCCAGAATGTTGGCACATCAGGATGAGCCCACAGGAAGGGCAAGTGACATCCCAGGATTTGTTCAATGCACCACCTGGCAGTGAGGTGGCCACTAATCCCTCCAAGTGGAGTTCTATTGCAACTAGACAGCCCTACGGAGGCCATCACACTTTGCCCTATGCATTGATTGGTTTGTTGTATATAATAATCGCAGTACCTTGCTGCTCGTCTGTGATGATGTGATCAATTAATCACAATGATGCCAAATATATTTAATCCATATACAAAATCTGTATATTTTATTTTTCTAAAAAAGAGTGACAAATTAATATTGATGTTCAATATATATTAGATGTTTTAATTTCATCATCCAAAAATGTTCTGAGACACTATTTCATCCTTTAGTGTTCGTCTTGGGATGCAATACTGATAAAAATAATCTATACCGCATCACAATATTCCTATTTGTTTCTTGACCTTTCTTTCTAATCCATTTTAAGATGTGTTTGCAATTTATTGTATTCCATTTCTGTAACTGGAGGCAGTTATATTTGACGCCTTAATTCATAGCTAAAGAACATGTGGCTCAGTCCACTACTGGTGGATCTTCCTAATTCCTTCTTTCTTATTTTAATGAAATAAGATTGGCCTGTCCAATGGGAATGCTCAGAAGAGCAGGGCATTTAGATTATTAATGTCACATTGAAGTATGAGGATATGTGTTGTCCTGCTGGCATGTTGTCAGGATGAACTCACAGGAAACAGGGGATCCAAGCACTTGTTCAATGGAACACTGTACTGTACATATTCCACTAGTTTTCTTTTCAGGCTTTTATACCTGGACCTACCTATTGATTAATCTGTTGTAGAGTACCAGGGTGGTTTACTCAAAATATCTACAAAGAAGACTTGGCACTACTACTGGCAAATCCAGTTGAGGTATAGCGCAACATACTGAGGGCAGGAAGTCACTGTGCTTTTGGTAACAGGTGGTTACAAAACTGGTTTATTTCTACATATTTCTTTCTTGTAAACAGGTTTTAAATTCATTATTTCACCTCATCACCTGTGTGCAGTCAACAACCTTCACTAATGGGATCAAAGTAAAAACGTTTACTTGAAATTGAAAGTCCATGTACTTTTTTCCATTTTTATTTAGGGTGATTCATTTCTTCTGTTGATCAGTTTGAATTGATATTGCTTGCAGTAAATGGGGACAGCTGAGTTTCAGTCGGGATTAATTGATTTGCACTTCTTAGCTCAATTGCCTTACTCGGAATGTTTGGAATAAAGGATATGGTGTTGCTGTATTTACTTGATCTACTATGTGGTAGGGCAGGTGGCGCCCATCACTGAGATGATAAGTTGATGAAAGTGGTCCTCTCCTATTATTATCTGACAGCACTTGAGCTAAGGAAATGGCCAGCTGTCCTGTGTATTCATAAACAACAAACAATGGATTGTGGTTATTTGTTCCCCTTAAGAAGGGTAGCAACTGAGAGGAGGCCATTGAGTTATCCTGGTTAATGTTTTGCTAATAGTAAATTGATGATAGGACCTCATACAATCATTTCCTCAAAGAGGCCAGGGCATCACTTTGTAAACATGGCTGAGCAATTTATTCAGGAAGATAAGTGTCTTATAGCTTCTATGCTTTATAATTATAATAATTGCTTACACTTATATAGCGCTTTTCTGGACACTCCGCTCAAAGCACTTTACAGGTAATGGGGACTCTCCTCCACCACCACCAATGTGCAGCCCCACCTGGATGATGCAACAGCAGCCATAGTGCTCCAGTATGCTCCACACACACCAGCTTTCAGTGTGGAGGAGAACAGAGTGATGAGGCCAATAATTAGGAGGCCACGATTGGTAAAGCCAATGGGAAATTTGGCCTGGACACCGGGGTTACACCCCTACTCCTTCGAGAAATGTCCTGAAATTTTTAATGACCACAGAGAGTCAGGATCTCGATTTTGACATCTCATTCGAAAGACAGCACCTTTTCAAAGTTTGTTGTCCCCGTCACTATACTGGGGCCTTAGGACCCACATAGACCGCAGGGTGAGCACCCCTTGCTGGCCCCACTAACACCTCTTCCAGCAGCAACCTTAGGAGGTCTCCCATCCAAGTATAGGACCAGGCTCACACCTGCTGAGCTTCAGTGGATTGCTTGCGATGCACTTCTTCTTAGCTTCCATTTGATATTTGTGTTTCAGAATCACTGTTGAGGCCTACTGGGTTGACTTTGACTAAGCTGTCTCCCTCTCGTCTTCTGTGTTGTATAAAGACTTAAAAGACTTAGTTATTTCAGCCTGCCAGAGTAGAACAGGAATATAAATTTCCTTAGCAGATGCCCTTATTCAGAGCAAATTCCAATCCAAGAAATCTACATTAAGTGCAAGTGCCACAGACTGGCAAAAGTGAAAAGAGTTGGGGACAGGGCATGAGCTATATTGAGTTTACATATGCAGTGCTGTTGTTTGGGTTGGTGTGTGGTCTTGCTGCTTTGTTCTTTGTTTCCCCTCAAAGGACTTCCTAGAGCAAACAGTGGGGCAGGTGTCAATCAACCAAGACTACTGACACACTTTTTTGGGTAGACACCCATCAATTACCACACAACTCAGAGGAGACGTGGGATTGCAGTACAGGTTTAACTAGGCTTGACACTGTGAGAGGGCTCAATAACGGGAACAAATGGACAATGCATCGTTATACCTGGCACACCACTGGACACAGTAGAGGACTTGGACATCAGAGGGGGACTCTATTGAGAGCAACAGAAAATGTAAATTTCAATAAAAAATTAATTAAGAAAATGATCACATGGCTGCAAATAAACTGGAAGTGCAACATGATATAACAAATGTGCTGCACAAATAAAACAACACAGTGAGGACTAAAGCAGTGCACAGATTGCTGGATAAAATGAATCCACCTTGCAGGTGTGCATTCCGTGCTTTCATCGAATAAGTGCATTAGGTTGCATTACTAGTTTGCATTATACTCTGCAAAACAGAGTTACTGAAGATCATAGTTGAGAGCTGTGTCTAGAGCACGTGTTGAAAGATGGTTTAGGGGCTGAAGATTTCTGATTGTTGTTTGTTCTACCATTGAGAAGCAAGGGAGGAGAATATACAGGGAATGGAAAAGAGGAACACTGATTCTTCTTTGGATCATTCAATCTTTCTGCCATCAAAGATTTGTAGTTGAGCACTGTATAACTAAGAATAAATTACACAAGAGAGCTGCACGAGAGCAAACAAATAAATCACATTGGCATCCACCGTGAGAGGCTGTATAAATGCAACAATAATAGCCTGAGACAAGATTGAAAGTATCTTTTAAAAGATACTTTTTGGAAAAAAAAATAAAACTACTGCTACCACAACTCTACCAAATGTATAATCAATAATCTACCATGAGTACTACTAACTAAAGATAATATAGATAGGTAATGTCCATATTCATATATGTCCATATAAATTATTTCCATATGTGAGCCAGATTAGCTCACCCAGCTGGAATTTATCCTAGTTTCTGTGGTGCTACAGTAGGTAGATGACAGAGCATGTGACTCTGCCCCATAGAGGGGATGCCTGTGCATTACAGAGATTACCCCGGCAATGCTGGTTCCTATTTATACAGTTGGGTGGAGCAATGGAGGTAAAATACCACTCAATATACAACAGCAGTGTATGCAGGAGGGACATCAATCTTCAACCCATCAGTTATGAAACATGAGACAATTTGAGGCAATTTTTCAAATTCATTCTCCAAACTGAATTTGAGCCAGTTTGCATTCGACAAAAAAAACAACAGTTTTTCTTTTTATGAAGTACTAGACATGCATTCATAACTCAAAACTTAACTTATAATTTTACAGTGAATTTCTACTTTTCAGTCCTTGACACTGCTATTCACATTTTTGGTGAAAGATTTAAACAGATGCAGTGGTTAGTTTTAGTATGTGACTTTCTATAGGATATACACAGCTTGCAAAAGAAAACAGCAAAACAGATAAGGAATTTTTCTTAAAAAGCTGGAGTTGGCGTTGACTTATTAAAATTCAAAAGAGTTCAATGCTACAGATTTGTGTAGTGAGCTTCAGGCATTTTCAAGGCGATTCAAGGAACATCCCACTGAAGTGTGAGAAAATAAACTCTATGACAGTTTTCCAAACATTTTCATACTATAGCCCTACGTATTTTAACTTTGCCAGTTTCTGCAGCTAGTGGGGAGCATAGCTTTTCATAGTTGAAATTGATAAAAACATATCTGCATTCAACAATGGTGCAAGAGAGACATGATGGACTTGCCACTATGTCACTAGAACATAAAATCGCTGTGAAACTATCTGTACCATTTAAATTATTGAATGTGCTACACTCGACTTTAACAGCAAAAAATAGGATCACATATGATTCTAAAGCCATAGGCCAGGCATCCAGATTCTCTGGACTTCCACTTTATCGGACACCCCTTCTAGTCTGTTATAACAAGGGGTTTTCTGTACTGGTTATGAGAAAATCCATGATGACGTGCTGATAGAGGCAATAAGTGTATTCCTTGGGGAAGATGATGTACATGAAAGTACAGTACATTACTGTATCACTGCTGCTCGTCTTCCTTCGTTTACGTTTTGGCAAGAATTGAAGGATTTAACAGTAAAATGGCAACAAAAGGCAGCGGAGGGCTGTGCGCAACTACAGCGATGCCGGGTAAAAGAAAGAATCTTGAAAGAGACGCCGTGGTTAGAGCTCAGGAAAATGCGCGCGCGAGCCTCGGAGAAAACGTGAAAAGCTTCAACGTCTTCACACCAGCCCTGTGATGACACTGCGCTGGGTACGTGATACCGTGGACGAGCCGTAAGGGCTGTACAATACCGCGTCTTTCAGTTGCACTGAAAAATAAATGGGTGCAAAGTGTAAAACCTACCTTGGGACTTACAGCCATTTGCGTCTCGAAATGCCCACACAGTGCCGAGTCTCTCATGAAAGACTCGAGGCACCTGGTTTTGATCAGACCTGTTTACAACATTTGATGCAAATGGTTTCAGATGGTCTGTACAGTGCAACCAGTTAATGCGTTATTCAGCTTTCCAGAATAAAATACAGTACACAGTAGATACACAGGAATGCAAGGCTTTGTGTAGTCTTTACGCCCTTTAGTTCATGGAAACATGGAAGGGGAACAGGATAAACTAAAGTACAGACACTCCTTTAGTTCTTAGAATTTTGTTTTCCCTTATTTTATGCACTAAACCAGTTTTATTTAATGACTCTAAAATTAATTAAACAGAAATGGCTGAAGGCTCATACAGTATACAAGTATCTCAGTGGAAAAAGGGAGATTATAATATAATTACTAATGAATTCAACTATTACATATACATTAATTTTAATTAACTGCACAGTTATCCTTATTGATTTTCCAGTCCAGAAAAATATTTTAGGCACTAGTATTTGTGAAACGGTAATGTGACTTCAAGTCCACTACTATTTTTAATTGTAAACACAATAAGTGGAAAAAATACATATGATTATTTATGTATGCATTATAAATAAGCAATTTGAAGAAAGATGTAGCATTTACAACATTTGCATCTTGAATAAATTTCACATAGTGTGTCTGGACAAAAAAAGAATATACATGAAATTAAAATAAATAAACCTTTAATTTACTGGACATACTGTATATAAAAAAAATTAAATGGTCATTTATTTTTACCTTCCGTGTTCTTATATTACCTCCAAAACACCTTCTGAAAGGATTTTTCTAAGACTTTTTACAACTTAAAATTTCTTATTTTTACACTAGAAAATGGCATTTGCCGTACGTATCAAAGGCTACAGAAAAATATATCAGTATGTGTAAAAAAACCAGGGGTTATTAATTTGTTAATAATAATTAATGTGGGGATAGTAATGAGGGCTTTATCAATCTCACAAAAGAAAATCTCCACATAGAGTATACAGTTTTCTATGAATGAGATGTTTGCTTTATAGAAATATCTAAATGTCATCAATGATATTGTATTCACACTACCAGCAGCTCATTAAGAAACAAAATGCTGTTTTATAGGCAATTAGAGTTGATTGCATTGGTAATTCTCTACATTGGTAAATGCATACACTGTAAGTACTATTGAGAAATATTACTATAATTTGTTGTTGAAAAGTTACTTTGTAGCAAAGTAAGGTGTCCTTATGGCAATGTAAAGTATTCAATGTCTTTTTCTTTAAGCTGTTATTAAATAAGCGTTCCCATGGGGACGATTTTTCTTTGATCTTTGGTCAAATGAGTGATAACTTTGGCAGAGTCAAAAAGACAGTGATTACAATTGCACAGCATTCAGACTATTTAACAGGTATTCTAATTCTAGAGTAGCTTCCTACTGTGAGCAGAAAAAGAGAGATTGTATCTGATTGAGCCATCTGGGTTTCTGGAGACAAAATTGTGAGTTATCATGACACTTCTTAAACATCATCTTAAACATCCTCCATTTCAGCAGTAATGGAAACAAATATTAAGGCATTAGTTATGTGCCGAAGTTGTTAAAGATCTCCTGGAGACGTGCCATGTCAGATCCTGTTGTGGTCTATGGCCGCATAATAAAATCAAGTGCATTTATTGATGAAATGAATGTTGTCATTATTTTTACAATCCACGACAAGTGTTGCTTTGCTGTGAACTTTATACAGACCAAAGCATCCATCCATCGACTTTCGAACCACTTCTTCCAATTCATGGGCAGGGGGAGGCCGAACCCTGGATGGGAACCCCAGTCTATCACAGGGCAAATACACTCACACCAGGGCCACTTTTCCCAGAAGCTGATTAACCTCCCGGTATGTTTTTTGGCCTGTGTGAGCAAACAGGAGCAGCCAGAGGAACGCTACACGAACACTGAGAAAACATACAAACGCCACGCAGGCAGCACCCCGGGAATTGAACCCTGTGCTCCAGAGCCATGAGGCAGCAATGCTAACCACCAATGCTAACCAAAAGATACCTATTATCAAAGAGTGACATCTGAAAATGTCCTTAAGGTCACAGGTTACCACTGGTTTTCAATCCAGGCCAAGGAGGACTCTGGTGTCCCGAATCTTCTATTCGAGCCCTTTCTTAAAATTTGCTTTTCATAAAAAGAAAAACTGAACAAGACTTGTAATTGGTTTGAACCCTGTGCTAATTAGCGAGTTTCCAGACTGGAATGGCATGCGTGCCGAAATATATCCAGCTGGACAGAAGCAGAAGGAAAAACATTAAATCTAACTCAGAGCTGCCCTGATACAGTGTCATTCGTACCTGTGTCTGCTCACCATCAACTGATCACCTGTTAAGAACTGTTTAGTTAGAAATAAAGGTGAAATTCTTAATGAGCAAGGTGATGAGAGACTCCATTACACTCTGTATGCTTACAGTCTTGAAAGAAATGCACTCCATGTGGAGTGTTTTTTAAACCAAGAGCTGCGTGTTTAGCAAACGTCTAAACTAAGAAGTGGATCATTTAGTTAGCATTGTGATTATGATTATTGTGATCAGGAGCCCATTTGGAAGAAAAAAAACGTAGCCACAGAGGTACAGTACACCTTAGTATAATTGTGAACCAATGTGACATTTATATTTTCTTGTCTTACATGGAATTCCAAACATTAAGATTTTCCTTTGATTTTCCAAAGACTTAAAGTGTATTGATAATGTGCTGTGCAGATGATACTGTGTATGTCTGAAACCATTTCATTTTATATCCAACATTTCACTAAATGTTCATACTGTAGACAATATAGATTGTAAATTTGTGGTATTCTGTGAGTAACAGACTTACAGTTTAGGGTCTAATCCTGTTGCCAAAAAATTCAAGGGTTAGAAGAAGTTAACACAACTACTGTACCTGCATAGACCTTGTGCAAAAACACACCCTGGATTTTTAATGAAAGGGAAATTACCTTTAAATTAATAAATTCTTGAAGTTATTCAAACACAGATAAAACACAACCGTAATAAAATTGAATAAGGTACAAATTCAATGTTGTCTTATAAACATAAATACCTTTTGAAGTCAGGATCGTTTTCAAATGTATATACTCCACGCAGAGGTCCCAGAGTTCTTTAACACCATACTACAGTTTGTTGAGTGTAATTTTTAAGTGACATGCCCTCTCTATAGTTTCCAGCGCAGTTAATCTACTTTCAGTAGGCAAATAAAGTGACTGTCTAACAAACGTTGTATTCACATCAATCAGCATGCAAAGCAAGGTCTTCAGTTTCCCTTTTGCTGTCAGTTCTCTTCCATGTAATTAGTTGAACAAGCGATTGGAAAAACTATGGTACTGTAGATACCAATCAAAACAGATAGTCTGATAATTCAGTTTCTTTTGACATTTTAGGCAAATTCTACAAATACAAAATGCTTTGAATTTATTCCTCCACCTATGGTAAATGAATCGTGAACAACAATTATTTTTCTTCTTCTCATTATCATTATTATTAAAGTAAATTAATATTAGGCTTCCGAAAGACTCCAATTTCATCAATGCACTTTTACTGACATAACAAGATGTATCTTTAATTCATGAGAACATAAGAAAGGCTACAAACATGAAGAGTGAATAGCTAATTGATCTGAGGATCTCATCCAATTGTTTCTTGAAAGAAACAAGGCTTCAACATGACCTGAGAGCTTGTTCCATACTCCCACAACCTTTTGGGTAAAGCTTTTCCTCTTCTTGTATTTAAATGCACTTTCGTGTAGTTTCCCACATAGTTAATTCATGAGGTTAAGTTATATGTTAAAACATTTTTTGCAATGGGCACTTGCATTCATGAAAATCTGCATTTGGTGACATCCATTTGCTTTTTCTTTGTAGTTTTTTTTTTTACTTCCTTCATCCAGTGTTGCAATGTCTAAAGTGCAATAATTATTCCACCCCAAAACGTATTTTAACAGAGGTTAATTCAGTTGGCTTTGAGTCTCCATTTGAACGAAAGAGAAATGGAGAAAAGAATTCAACAAAATAAATGGATCAGCATCTGGGGTGACACATTCTTGACGTTTATTGTCCTTTAAAAACAACTTGTGTGCAAAGCAGTGTTAGGAAAAAAAAAGGCAGAAGACCACATCCTATCTTTATGTTGCAACATTAGTTTCTACTGTAACACACTCATGAAAGTCACTTGGGTGGTCTTTTGGATCAGAGGCTATCAAAGACTATGGAACAGTAGTTACTAAAGACACATAAACAAAGTAAAGAACTGGAGCAACACCATTTCCACAATTCCCCGAATACTTATGAACACTAATGCCTGTTTAATTACAGGCCAACTTTACTACACGGCACATTAAAATACCTAGTAGTTAACACGTCTAGTTAAATACAGATGAATTTTGAAGTTACTCAGTAACAGAAAGATGTTATTGTTTAGTAATACATTGGTGTTGGCATGGCAGGTAGCACTACTGCCTACTGTCTCACAGCTCCAGGGTTTCTGACTCAATTCTGGCTTGGGATGCCTGTCTGTGTGGAGCTTGCATGGTTGCCCTGTATTTGTGTGGGTTTTCACAGAGGATGTTTGTTCCCAGCACAGCCAGTGCAGGCTGTAGAGAAACCAAAAGAGCACAATAAGATGAATGATCTTGCCTTTTTCTAATTCTTTATGAAGAACTCCACATGTTCCGAAATACTACTCCCTTCCTGAAACTACATTTACAGTACTCCATTGACTTCTCAACAGAAGTTGCTATTGCAGCCTATTTGAACTCACATTTGTACAAAGATGGAAGACTCCCATGGCTTTCACTGGTAAAATATGGTTCTGTCTGAACATAAATAACTTCCTCTACAAATGAAATTTGGCTCGCCTAGCTAATTATGTACAGTTTAAAACCCTATCACATGACAGTAGAGGCTCTGAGTTCAACTGAAAATAGCTATTGTTCAGCACTGATAGAAATATCAGTGATTTATCTTTGTGTATTAATGCCAAGAGTGAGTTTATGACCATTAAACTAATCTTTAAGATCCTAATTTTAAGTCCTTTAACAGGAGTTGTGGCAGACATGAGAACTGCCTCAGTGATCAGAATCAGAATGTTGCGATTTCATATATTTTGCCATCCATTAACATGTGATATTGAACTTCACCACTTTTTCATAGAAACTCAAAAGTGGCCCCAAACATGTACATTGGAAAACACTTGTGCACACCTATATTTTAGTAAACATGTTTATAACAATGAATCCAAAATATAAAGTCTGAAGAAATAAAATATAAAATACACTTCAAATAAAAAAAAACTCAGTCAAGACAAATAGTGTTTTCTATTTAAAAGCTTACCTATGTACATTCCAGTACCTAGTTTCAGATGATATTATTATAGTTTACACTGTAGTTTATTTGTATTATTGTTATATTGGGGTAAGGTCTGGCCCAATGAGCCTTTGTGGCTCAAACAGATCTACCTACTCAGAGTTATCTTATTTTAACACTTTTATTTGTGTTTTGGGTGATTATAGTGAGATACAATGTGATATTTGCTGTTAAAAAATTAAAGTGGTGACACAGCTACAGGTACATATACAGTACTGTACCTATGTATCTTTTCTCATATTCATGCTAATTGATTGCTCTTGCTCAATCTCAGTTTGACTCAAACATACAATTTAAATAAGCTTTATGTTCTGTAATTAACAGGACTGCTGTCACACAGACAGAAAAAAAACAAGCAATTTCCCTGTTTTAAAAGGAATATCACCACCACATCAGATTGAATGCTTCAAAAACTTTGAGGAATCACTAGACCTACAGCAACAGGTGTAGTCTTTATATATTTAGCACAGTTTGGTTAATTAAAAGGAAATATAACACACTATCATTTTACCTCCTTTAAAGGCCATCTAGGGGATAACATTTCATTAGTCACACCATATAGTTTGTGTGAAATATGTGTTCCACTAGTTTAACATCTAACTGCTGCCTTGTGGAAAACTAATTACTGAGTCACTCTGTGAGCTTCATAATGTCCTGCATTTAAGTCTTGAACATCATACATAATGCATGGGAAGCAGTCTCTGCACTCTGATTACAGAACACTGTCATTAAATGAGCAAATTAAAGATGTGAATAATTCACAGACTGAGTGTATTGGCAGTGCTGCATTGTGAAATTAGAATTTCTAATAGGCACCGCAATTTTTAACCCAATTAACACAGAAAAAGAATAAAAATGTATAGAACAATAGTATGAATTTTACATTTATTGTCAGTGTAGCGGTGTTGAAAAACAGGATATCCTTCCACAACTTTTTTTCCCCACACAAAAGGCAAAACAGAGTCATTTTAAATTTCAGAATATATGTGATACTATTATCTGATGCATAAAAATGCTTTTTAATAACAAAGTAAAAATCAAAACATACAGTGTGGATTTTCTAATTAAATATAGATGTATGAAACGTGACCACATTTTCTTAGCTAATTGTTTTATTTGTTGCAAGTTCCAGGTTTGAACTGTCCTATCAGAGATTTTGTTTATGTTAGGAAAGGGTTAATTCTAAATTTCCCCAATGTTTAATCCTACTGTGTACAAAACAAAGGTCAACAGACCTAATTAGCACAATATGAAGAGTCTTACCTTCCATTCACGTTTCATCGGGATCTTTCTTTCTTGAAGAGTCGACTGTAGCACATCACATTGATGGTTTACTGACAAAGAGAATAATCTCTCATCAAAAATAATATCAAAACCTTTGTGCCTCGGCTGTTTTTTTCGTCTTCCATTTTCGCATCATAGTCAACGAGGAAAAAATCCGTTCCTGAGCTGGCTGTGTCAATTTCCACTTCATGGTTTGTAGACAGACTTGCCTTGCTACAAATAAAACAAAATGTTAGCAGAAACGCAGTGATCTAAAATCACTTCAGCCAACGATAACTGTTTAGATGTCTTTTCATTTCTGTGTAGAATTTACTGAAAAACGCGTGGTGGTACTGAATGCAGACACAATGCAATGGAGAGAGAAGCTGTCAGTGCAGATAAATCTGCATATGGAAATCAGGGTTATCCTGGGTCCAATTTTATTTAACTCTAGTGTACTGTTTTTTAATTAGAAAGGAACTCTCAGAGTCAGACTGTTCAAAAGAGCTACATAACGTTATTTTCATACACTTTGCGAACACAATTTAACATTATGTCATTGGCTTTAAAAAAATAATGGGAAGTTTTTTTCAAAGAAAATAAACCAGCGACCACAGTCATAACAAATGTACTGTACATCTTTTCTCCCCTCTAGGGAAGCCTAGACTAGTAATGAACAAACCTAAAATCGATGGACAGACATGAGCTCCTCTCATATATTTTCTTTATATAGACAAATGTAGAAAACGGCTTTTTAAAATAATTCTAGTTAAGAGGTAAATGCAATAATATTATGAGCAATACCATATAGTAATGTGGTACAGTATGCACCGAGAGTATGCAAAATCTTTTGTCATCACTCTCCAGCTGTTCCTTTCACCTGTTATCAAATGAGGATACTACAATGTTAGCTTCAAACTCGTAACCCTTGCCTTTATTTGCCTTACAGTCACAAACCCATTTCTGCTGACAGGTGTGTTGATAATGTTTCTTTCGCTCTTCATGGGTGCTCTCTATTACAATTTTAAATTTTAATCATTTTAATTACCGAATCAGTTTGGATCGAATACAGTATATGTTTTCAGTCCTTATTTGTATTCCCTGCCAAATGCCAGAAGAATTAATGGCCAAGTATATAAATGCCGCACTAGCTACTATCTTGCAAAATGTCTTGAAACAAGCAAATACTGCATAATATGTATCTCAGGATAAGAGTATGCACACAATGACATGTTACACTTATTTTGCATTTACTCTTATATATTACTAGTGTATTGTTCACGATACGTTAAAAACTATCCAGCAGCGGTTGAAAAGTTAGGACCTTACTTACTATTTGGGTAACATCATACGTGACGGGCACGTGACCGGAGTCTCGCTTTCTGCCGAACTTCTAGCCAATGGAAATGGAGGGGAGGGACTAGCCGCTCTCCCTGCGCATGCGTCTTCTGCCGAACTGGCGGCGCGGGAGAGACCAAAACACAAGGAGTTCTTTGCAGTAAAAAGGATTGGGCTTCCTGTGTGTGTGGTTGTAAGTTATAGGAATTTATTCATTTTAATCTTTGCAATTTATGGCTTTGCTTTCAGCATTTCGGTGTGAAGGAAACAGACGTTAGCATGCTGTAGGCTGAAGTTCTGGCTATTGAATTACATAACATGGGTTGGCCTGATTATTAATCACAAAGGATGGGTTAAAAAGTTAATCGGTCTTGTATTATTAAATAAAATTAGTAAAATGACCGCAATGGGCTAAATTACAGAATCAGAAACTGCAAAAATGTAGGTTTTGTATGTGTACTTTCTGTTTACAGGTGTAAGTTTGTTTGACATACTATAGCTGTATTTCTGCTTTGCTGACATTTCGTGCACTGTAAGTAACGCTGAGCAACAAGTAATTTCAAACGAACGATATGAAGCCACTGTAGATGTCATAACCATAAAAAGAAAATAAAAATAAACAGTTTAATCCTCAAAGCATTTTCAGTCTAGTGGTGTTTAACGAACCTTTTATCAAGAAAAACTAGCTATTCAACATATAAAACCATAAATACAATTTGAATTAGAGGTTTCGTTTCATAACGTACAATAGCCATTTATTGTGACTATTGTTCGAGTCAACAGATCAAATCGTACTGTAGTGGCAGCTGCCTTGATGAATTTTATACCTAGCATTTTTATCAGCTTGCTTTTAACCGAAAAATGTTGCAAAGACACAAAGGTGATTGTTGATTTGTGATCAGTTCGTAACCCTTCACAAATCGCAGGTCGGCGGCGTGTCTGCCTTTTCAGCTTCTTGAGGCGGAAATGGAGGACGACTTCAGCCCCTCGCTTACTCCCCCCGTGTCGCCCTTTCTGCTGGACAGTCAGTGCGAGGCGAGCTCTGTCCCGCCGCCGTGCTTCTGCTGCGTGTCCGAGCCGAGCAGGGCTTTCTCCTCTGAGGGCTACATTACAAGCGGGGCTCTGAAGAGGTAAATTCAAGCAGTGCCAAGTCATGTACCCCTCCTCGTCCTGCACTCACGGCAGTACCATTTGACTGTACCATGAAATGTGTGTACTTAGGGTCTGAACATTTTGGAAACATCTTTGTCCTCTTTCTGATTTTCGGTCCAAAAGTCTAAATTGCTTTGTAGTTCCTTTCAGTAAACACTCTAAATGCAAATTTTGACTGTGTTGTTACTGTCCATTACAACAAGTTATACCTTACTTTGACTGTCATGAAAGTCTACTGAATTGTGTCATTTTTAAATTTACCTACAGAATCCTGCTAAGACTGGATCCTTCCCCAGCTGCATATGAAACCGATACTGTGGAGATCTTTGGCTTTCTCTGGGTGACTGAAACTGCACTGGTGGAGTCTGCTAAGCTTCTCTTCAGCTTGCTCAAGTAAGAGAGTGGGAACCATTGAGCTACCTCCCTCCCTGGAGCAAAGCTCATTCTTTATTGCAGTCATATTTACTGCGGTGGCTCTGAATGGCATACAGTGCGAGCTAAAACCCCTTGAAGGGATGTTGCTGCATGTAGCACATCCATTCATGGGCAGTTTTGAAATGGTGTGGAATTTTTATTTTGCAGTAATGTCCACCACTGCTGTAATTACTGTAAATGGTGGCACTGTGGCTAAGGATCTCTGCCGGTGGCTGGAAGGTTGCCAGTACAAATCCAGCAGCCGGCAGAGGAATCCTACTCTGTTGGGGCCCTGAGCAAGGCCCTTAACCCCAGCTGCTCCAGGGGTGCCGTATAAATGGCTGACCCTGAGCTCTGACCCCAAGCTTCTCTCTCCCTGTCTGTGTGTCTCATGGAGAGCAAGCTGGGGTATGTGAAAAGACAAATTCCTAATGCAAGAAATTGTATATGGCTAATAAAGTGATCTTATCTTAGCATACCAAACCACGGTATGTACCACAAACAGTTTTGTGGGGTCTTTAATGATCTTTAACAACACCACCTACAATACCAATTTTTCAGTAATGATCTCCCATCCCAGTACTGACTAGGTTCAGCTTTTGTTAAGCGTCTGAGATCGAAGAACCTACAGGGTGGTAACAGAGTTGTCACCTAATTCCCATTCATTCGACAAAGCAAAATTAATATAACATTTCAATGGAACTTCTTGAAAACCCACTTAAACTTCTAGTTTTATGACTTTTGTTAGTCTACAGTGCATTGAATGGAAATATGAATTCTGTACCATTTTAACCATATTTACAGACCTTAGAAACCTCATTTAGATTCAATCTAGTATCTGTCTGCATGTAGAGTGAAGGTATTTTGTTTATGGAAGGTTTCAGATATGTGTTTGGTGTTTTGCAGGTGTATGGTACGTTTCGTTCTAGTGGTGTTTTTGAAGATTTATTAACACTGCTTTCATTTTTTTCAGACAAAAAGTACACAGATTGGAAACCCTGGTTCAGTCCAACACGCATGATTTTGGTAAATGTTTTTATTTTACTTGCTAAGGTTCTCTAATACTGTACTAAAAAAGGAGACTGAGGAAAGATTAATTTGATTAAAATACGGGGAATTCTAAATCACTATATGTAAAGATAGTCATAAAGTTCGAGACTGCGACTTACAATTACTTAGACTGATTCTAAACACAAACCCCAACAGCTTTGCCTGAAATATTTTTAAAGAGCAGACAACCCACTACTCCATACCTGTGTGCTATATTAAGATAAACATTAAATATCCCCAGATTAATTGTTCCAAGCCTTTATACAGTAATTGCTGACACTACACACTGAAGTGAATGGGTATAGCAACAAATCTTCATTTATATTTTGGGTTTGTTTATAAAGGTAATTTGCCAATGATTTTTTAGCAATAGTAATGTAAATGGTTAATTTACTGTTCAGTTTTAAGTACGATTGTAATATCTCAGCTCTTAATACTAAGGTATGGATGTTGGCTCAAACATGCCTGTTGGCACATTCTGACCCAGTCTACACTCACTTTTAGACACTAGCTCTTTATTTTTAAAATAAATTGCTTTTTACTGTATTAATTTGTGCACACCTGTCTCCATTATTTGATTGTTTTGTTGCCCAACTCCTTGATATATAACCTGAATGAAAACACAGGAACATAGTTACTAGTATTGCACTACTGTCTTAATATCTATTGTACCTATAGTTGTCAAGCAATTTTTTTCATACATTTAGAATCGCCAGTAAATTTTAAACTGAGTCTTTGCGTCTCGCCTCACAGCTTCTGGAACCTTATGGATACTGAGGAATTACAGAATGGTTTTACCAGTGCTCTTACCCACAGAGTCACTTATCATTTGACACTTTCTTGGCTCCATTGTGATGTACAGAAGGTGCAGCACCAATTGGAGGCGAGGCACATCCCTCGCTGACAATATCTGAAGTCTCTAGGTGCCTTGGAAGTCTTCAAGGATCATTGTTTTTGGAGGGAGTCAAGAGAACCATTCCTGAATCCTAATGCCCCCCACAGCGATAGTAGACCAGTTGTGCACTTCTTCTTGGGAAATCCCAGTCAGTGTCGGCTCAGACTTGTGACAGCTGCATCGTAGATCTGATCTGTACTCGAAGCGCGTGACTTTACCACTCAGGAGCGTCTCATCACATGTCACGTGTCTGATCTCAATGTTTTGTTTTCTAGGACAGTCTAGTAACCTACATTTTGAAGCCGAAGAAATAAGGCAACAATGTGTATCATTTCTTCAATATGTAAAAGTGTTCATTTCAAGGTAAGACCTGCAAGAGGGTAGTTGTCAATCATGGCTGTTTGGTGCATTTTCTTTCAATCATGAGTGTTAGTGCTGCTAATGTAGTGCCAATTTTTAAATATATTATAATAACTAAAAGAGATCATTGTACACAACTCGTATATAAACTATATTTGTTTCCGTGTTTTGCATTTTCTTTTGGAGTCTTGTGCTGTTTTGACAAAATCAGTGTGTTCTTGTGCCATGACATCAGAATAATATTTTCATTTTGTTGTAAAATCCCATGTAATGCCAGAGCTATTCTATGGTTAAAGACAGGCTATTCCTTAACCATAAATTATTGTTTATAATAGCATTTTAGGGGGAATTCTGACTTTGAGGTGTTCAGTTATAATGCCACAGGGGTTATGGTTTCTCAGCCAAGAACAGATACCTAATGTCTGAACCTGCAGTTCCTCTTGTACTGAACATAACTCCTCCATCACGTCATCAGTAGGGTGAAACCGACCTTTTTCAGTACCTTAAACATGATACAATTAACTGTTACCTGCTGGACATACATAAACAGAAAAGGTATGAAAATGACAGAGAAAATACAGGTGCACCCAGTATTATACTGTGAATAACTTATTCAAGAGAGATATTCATAGTGTGAAGCTGTTACTGCTTTGTGCGTCTTCTGCATTTTTGAAGCGTACCTTTGAGTTCTCTTCCAGTTTTATAAAAAAAGGTGTCTTCAGCTGTCAGTTCTCCTCAGATCATAATATCTAGGAGTAATGAAAGCCTTCTGTATTCACGCTTGGCTGATCCTCAGTTACATTTTCTTGAATGCTCAGGTTTATGGAGTCTTCCAGTGTTTTGAATGATGGACCTTCTCACCCTTATGAAGAGCAGGAAGCTCAGCTGCCTTCAGGCCTGCTTGAGGAGCTACATAGTGTTGTTCTTTACATTGGGCACCTGCGAGATCTGCCCAGCAACATCCAGGGGGCCTTTACTATCCACCATCAGGGGAAGGTGTGAGAGGTGCACGTTTACTATGCTCTGCTTTGTTCCTGAATTATTTAGCACATGTTCACCACATTATGACTTCCTGTCATTGTTTGTCTCCTTTGAATTCACAGTCTGCTATTAATGTAAGATATCTGAAAAAGGTTTCTTGATTTCTGTTATTATTTCTGTAGTTATTTCCCCCGTCTTGGCATTTATTACACCTTCATCTCGACATCCATTGGTCAGTCCTCGAAATTCTTCATTTGCTTGGAGAGAAGATGATTGGTAAGTATTAGGCTTGTGCATAAGATGTACCCTTGGCAAGCAGTCTTTGGAATGTTTTTTTAAAGTTATTTTTCTAACTTGTGGGCTTTGCAGTGTTCAGCTGGTCTTGGCTGACTGCATTCCCTTTTTGTAAATTCAGCTGCAATGCAATATAAAAATAATTTAGTCGAAGCTTCTTCAATTTAGAATTTCACTCATTATCAACCAAGTCTATACAAGAAAGAATTCTGCTATTTTATACAGTAACTCATACTTGAAATCTACAATCTAAGAATAATTTTCATGTTTTAAGTGAGAATTAAAGTGAACTAGAGGATTTGGCAATGAAAAGTGTAAAATCTTTTTTTCCCCATAAATGCAATTAAATGATTTTCTGGTTGTTTAACATTTCCAGAAAGAGGTACCTTGCAGTTAAATGTTAGTTTATTGGTATTTTGCTACTTTCTTTTAAGACACATGGTTATACACTTCTTTCTGCATATCTCGCACTATTGCCTGTCCCTTTCTTTAATAAATTGAAACTGTAATAATGTTTTACAGAAAACAAAAGGAATTTATTTTAATTTGATGTTAATTGGAGAATAAGCAGTACCAGACCTAATTCAAAAAGTTTCTTTCCACACATTATCCTATTAACATTATTACACACACTTTAGCTCACTTTTAAATGTCACTTCATTTATGACAATGTTAATAAAGAATTGTTTGTCTCTTGCTAACCTAGTTTTGTCTCTTAGTTTTAAGTCTTACATTTCAGCCATTTTCTTTTAATTCCAATGTAATGAATTATTTTGTTGCAGGTCAAGTGGTTTATGCGCATCAGCTTATAAATTTAACTGGAGAGAATCTCACCAACGACAGCCTCTTTGATGAACACTGCACCAACCTTCTGTGTGACTTGATTGGCTTGGCTTTAAACAAGTACATCAAGGTATTGTCCAAAGCTCTTTCTGGATGGCTAATGATGGGTTATACAGTATATTGACATCAACAGGTCAACAGGTTGATGTTTTTCTGTCTTAAATGTTACAATATATGTTTAATTTAAAGTATTTTTAAGTAGTGTGATTAATCAGTTAATAGACTTTTAGTATGAAGTGACAAGTTAGACTAGACTTGCTTGTTCCTGTTATAGGGCAGTTTCTCTCCTTAAAAAACCATGACGGTGAGAGGTGTTAATTAAAAAGATCACAGTAAAGGGTGTTAAGAAAATTGAGGTTTTTTTCCCCTGCATCTGTGGTAAGATTGAGCAAATCTGAGTTTTATTTCCCCCTGTGGGCATATCTCACTCCAGGTACCTCTCCTGCCATCCTTCCAGTGGAATGAGGTATTCGAGAGAGAGACTAATTCAAAAGAAGCTTTATAGGATGAAATTAAATTGTATTTCTGAAGCCTTTCTCTGAATCGCTCAAGTACTACTTCAATATGAGATCAAACCCTCAGATAAAGTTTCTGCTCCTTTGTAGAGTACCTGTTGAGGAACTGTGTACTAATCCCCAAAACCGAAATCCATATGCAATACCTTTGTGAATTTATGAAAACAGTGATGATATCTTTTTGTAGTAGGTGCACTGAACAGACATGGCTGATTAACATTCAGCATCAAGAGGGTTGTTCTACAGCAGAGTTCACGGCAGGCAGTTAGTGTGCACAATTCATCACCTGTGCCCAGTCTTCTTTCCAAAGAATATTTCATCTGTGAAACCTTCTCCACACTTGAAGAAACCTCCACAATAAAATTGTACTTTCTACTTAGTGTACTTAGTGTACTTAAGTGTTTTCCTTAACATTGTTAAAGCTGTACAGTACAACTGAAATAACTTTAAGGTAAAATTATTTTAGGTAATCTGAGATAATGAAATCCTGAAAAAAAAATCAGCTTTAATGTTTCTAAAGGACTGTTTTTAACAATGGCAGCATTTTTACAAATTTAAGATAAGAGAGCCATACTTTGCAGAAGAGGCTACATAGAGAAATTAAATACAGTGGGCTACATGAAAGTGATTAGAAAAGAGTATTCTTGTATCATTTTGTGCCACAGTTATTTTGTCATTGATGCAGATATGTAAGGATTGGATCAACTTTTCAGAAGATGCTTTATTTTGAGCACTCTTGTAGTAGTTTTTTTCTATATTTTTTGGTGGTGTCAACTTTTAAGAGACATCTTTGACATCTAGAAGAGATAGTAGCCATGTCATTGTTGTTTCTATGGTAACAGAGGTAGCTACTCAGTGAACAACACGCTTTCAGAAGACTGGCTGTGGGAAAGTGTGACAGTCACCTCAGGGATTTCCCTTACCTAAGGGCAGCACTTAAGATGCTTCATGCAACACTCTGAAGAAATACCCTTAGCTTTAGGGGAAATTATGATAGTTTGAATGAAAGATAAGTTATTAAACCATTAAATTAAAGCCCCTGAAATGCAAACATTTGACTTCCAGTATTATCCTGAGAAGGTCTTGCTTTGGGTGTACAGTCTCTGAAGTGCCTGACGTTGCATAGAACTACCTATGTCTGGGAAGTACCACTTCATTGCAAGCTGAGCTGCTCTCGAGGATTTAATGACGGTAGAAAATAAAATCCGGTTTTGAATTAAAAACAAGTGGTTTTCAAGTTGTAATTTATACACTGCATTTGTCCCCGAGATTGGTATTAACTCAGGCATTCTTTGCTTGGTACCGATTAAGATTTCAGTTTTTAACTGAAATTGTGGGGGGTGACTTAGAATTTCTCACCCTAGTGTGGGTAGGACTTGATCATTTCCTCTGGCCATTTGTTTTTTCTTTACTTTACTGCAACTGACTTGCTTATCCAGTTTTCCTATATCTTTGAGTAGTTTACCTCCTTAATGTTCTAGGACTGAAATATTTGATTTTGTGCCCATTGTCCTACCTTTAATCTTGTGTTCTTGTGTATTTGATCTTGATTTTAGTGTTCTTTACAATAACACCTTGTGATGATGGCCCATTTTATTGAATCACAAATGAAGTAAACCCAAAGGGAATGCTTAAAGGGAGCAACTTTCAAGCATTACCACATAATTTTGTATCGGGGACTATGGGCAACTCAAGGAAATTCACTGTTTTTTTTCTTGTTAATCCACTCTAGTGTATATTTTGCCTTTGTTCTTGAGCTTTGATTTTTCTTCATAGTTTATGGTGATATTTTGATGTCAAATTGAGGATCCAAGCTTGTACACTGGAAGTGGGTGGAGATTGTAAGGATATATGTAAGATCTGATGGAGAGATTGACTGATGTTCTGTGTATGTTATGGATGTCCCAATTTATACATTGAATTTCCAAATAAACTGCAACACAGACACTTTCAATGAAACTTAAAGGTCCAGCCATTTCTTGAACAAAGATGGTGTGTATAAAAGGCTTAGACTTGTGATTTTTTTTAATTTTTCAAGGTGAGACCAACTGATGCTCTGACGAGCTGCCATTATTATTGCAGCTGTACCAAAGAACTCTGGGTAATGATTATCCACCTATTACATCACAGAAGTAAAGTGTTCCATATGGAGGTGAGAGCAATGTTTTATATCTTTTTAATACACGGCCAGCCAATATTATTTTTGTGTTCATAACATTCAACCTAAACGTCAAATACTGAAGCTATGAAAATTCAATATCCTTGAAGGTAAAGCTACAGCTCTTAGATATATAATGATTGGAATAAAAAGTAGTTTTTCAGATGAGATCAGAGAACGTAATCATTAAAACAGCCTTCAGAAATACTTCAAAAGAGTATCCTTCCATTTAAGATACAATTACCATTGTGCTGTACATGAGGTGATTGTTATACATAGGAACAGTACACTTGTGTGAGACTGACTTGCAGGCATAATATTGAAGAGCTTCAAAACAATGTTGACAAAATTCTAATGTTTAAACATTGTAAATAATCTTCATAACTTTAAGTAAAAAAATATCATTGCAGAATAGTTGGTAATCAGTGTAAATGTTTCGTGGTCCTCTAACAACAATCTCTCCCTTGAGTGATATAATTATGCTTTCATTTCTGGTGTTAAAAATAATGGTAAGCAGTTTTGTAAGACATATATATGTAAACACATAAAGTAGGTTAATGAGTTTGTGAACATAGTGTTGCAAAACCATGTACTTTTATGTATGCAAATTAACAGTAATATATATCGGAGAATTACAGCACTGTTCTCTTGAGATTCAGTAGTGTTTGGGTACAGGATAGCTGTGAAGCTGTATATGTTAAACTGAATTGAACTAAAGAGGGCATGAATACATTATCTTTTTTATAATGATAAAACTGTTAATCATATCATACATTGCTATAGTGTAGGTAATGCTGTCCCGTCTCGTTTTATGCTAACATGTTATGATAAAATTCTTGCCACTGGTTTCTTCTGATACCAGTGTGTGTGTTATTCCCAATTGTCCCTTAGTACAGTATCTCTCTCATTTGTGGGTCCATTTTTGCTGTCCTAGGTACTTTCATGGTAAGACTGAACTATAGTGCCATAAACCAGGATATAAAAGGCAGGGACTTTGTTCTATATACATGTGCCGATGTTCATAATCTCTTGTTGTTTGTAAACTATCCCCACTTGGCAGCTGTCAACAAGAAGATCATTTTGGAAATCCAAGGCTGAAAGTGGGTGTTGATGAAAATTGTAGACCATGCTGTTCACATTCATGCTCCTTATGAGGCTGCTGCTGTGCCAGGTCACAGTTCTGCTATCCAGTTAAGATTTGAACACCTCCCCCCATCTCTCTTCCCCTTGTCTTTGAGCTAAATGTGTAGTGTTGTATCGATTAGGAGAATAGGGCTGGGTGATGAGAATATCCAGGTCGAAGATGCCAAGTTCACTGTAAAGCATAGGTGTACAACTCCGGGACACAAGACCCAGAAACAATATTTTTTGGGGGTTCTTTTTCAACATCTGAAGAAATTTTAAATAAAAGTCCATAGCTACTGTGGCTGACCAGGAGTGGAGGTTTTCTCCACTATTCCCCACTAATTTACATATTGTAGTTCCACCTTCGTAAGTTTAAATAGTATTTATGAATGCTTCTGAACACCTTGAAATCATTTCAAAAAGTCAGTTCAAGAAAATCATATTCAGTGAAGTAATGTGGGCTCAGTTGAAGTGTAATATTGAAGATAGTGGGATCTGGGGCTGGGCTATAGTGATTTTATTTGTTTATCCCAGATATTAAATTAGACATTAATAAAATTAAAACTGCTGTCAGAAAGATCTATTCCATTTCGTTACTTTGCCTCTTATACTTTATACTTGACCTCTTTCCCAGTGTGGTTTTAAAGGCCATGCTTTTTTAAGAAGAAGCTACAGGACAGGTGAAAGGAAAATTAGGTGGAAATTGTTTTCCATATAGCAAAGCAGCAGCAGTTGTTGTTTGCCTTTTTTTCAAGGAGCATGCAGATGTAGCTTAACCTGTTTCTGTTTACTGTACAGGCTATTATACCCTTTAGTTAGAGACAGTTTGATCTTTAGAGACTGCTAGCCATCTCAGCAAGTACTGCAGTTTAAGACGATTAGGTGTAAATTATGGTTGGTGGATTGTTTATAAGCAACTATAGAGTTATCTCCAAACTGATTTTTAAAAATAATTTCTAAAATACATAACTTATGTTCCTATATATTATTTATATTTAAAACATTCCAATGGAACATCTGTAAAAAATCCTCAAGCCTCTAATTTACTTCATGTAAAGAATCTTGGACAGTCTGTAGCAGCTAAAGTCCCTTCTGTGCGAACTGCCCAAAAACTTTGTGTATGAAAATGTGACTGTGATGGATGTGCAGCTGTGGGATCTAAGAAGGCATCATGAGATTGGAGAACTGGAAAATACAGTATGCTGTCTTGGCCTAGGCTGATGAGGCTAGCATTGTGCAAGGACTAAACAAGCTCCTTCTAATAGACTTGCTTGTTATTGTTGTCCATGTTGGGACCAATACTTGCCATGCAAAACACATTTAAAGAGAAAATGAAGAGTAGTACCAAATCAGTGGTTCTCCTAGGTATCCTGTCTGCAAAGGGAGAAATTATAAACAAAATGTGAGTGTGGTCAGGATGGGCTGAAGAAGACTCTAGCTGTCTTATACACTGGAAACCTTTCAGGCATTCTGAGCAGTCATGGACCTAGTTGGTATAGCTTGCTTACTCTGTCATAGTATTTGTCCATATCGATCTAGTCTACAACAAGAGTTGTGATTAAGGACAATAAAGGTAGGAGAACTATAAAGCAGAACCATATATGTGTGTATATATATGCTTTGAAGCATATTTTGAAACTGTGGAGGTAGAGTCCAAAACAAAAGTTTGTAATTTCTGTAAAGCAGAGTGTGAATGAAGGAGACAGAGTTTCAGAGGTGTAAGTGGGAATTGACAGAATAGATACTATAGAATTATCAGAGAGTCAATGGCAGCATTCCCGATACATGGCAAGACATTTTCCCTCAAGTAGAAAACAGATTAAGCCCTGTACTATGTGAATCGGATGATAGAAAGCAGAAGTCCATATGACATAATAGAAGATAACTTTTATTGTGTTTAACACCTCTTATGGTAAGCCTAGATAGGACACTTAGTATAGAACAAACAAAAGCAAAGTGTGACATATTCCCAAATTCATACATTATGCATTAATGAATTAAAGTTACACTATAGAAGTTACAGTAGTTTCAAGAACTGATTTACAGATCTGATGGGGCAAGAAGAACGTTGCAATCTTGCACCAGAACAGAAAACACCGTCTCGCAGTTTTCAGAGCCTCACGCTGAGAACTGAAAGGTCAGAGTCTGGAGTTTGCCAGTAATGTGTAGGTTTATATGAATTAGCAGCTCACTGATGTATTCAGTAACCAAGCCGTTCAACAAGCCCTTATAGGTGAGCAGCAGTATTTTGAATCTTATTCTTAAATTCACCAGTACAAGGAAACAGATATATGCTCATGCATTTTAGTTTTGGTTCAACTCTAAGCACCTGAGGTCTGACTATAATGCAGTTTCAGATCTTTGGATACACCAGCAAGTACTGCATTATGATAAGATCAGAAAAGACAGAAACAGATACGTTAAGATTAAGAGGATATTCGCAATGTTATGAAGAGGAACAAATTACACCTTCACAATACTGCAAACATGAGCTTCAAATGCAACCCTTGGGTAAAAAATCAACCCAATGTTTCTCACTCCAGTACTTTGCCCAATATCAGGACCATCAATACAAACTAAGGCTAATTCATTTATGGATTTGATGAGGAAATCCAGTTGACATAGTTCTGTTCTTGTGCTTTGAGTGTAAAATGTTTTGTCGCGTCCTGTTCTACCAACACGTAAGTAGTCTGACAGTGTTGTGCCAAGCAAAATGACAGCAATTCGGGGGTCTGTGTAGCAGACGTCTTCTTTATTACATATGCATATGGGAACCCAGCCCATGCCAGCCAGACTCAAAGAAAAACAGCAAAAAGGTGATCTTTTATACAGTGTAATCAAAACAAGTTAAAAGGCACTTGCACTACTTAAAGTATAGCTATATATGGTCTTATTGTGTGAAGCTTCCATGCAAATTTATGTGAATGCGGGATATTCTGTACACCTCCCGTATAATTGATGTACATGGCAAGCTGCCTTTATGCTAAAGTTCCTTCGGTTAGCAAGAAGGGTCAGTACTAGGCACAGTGACCCAGTCATGTCCCTGGGCCAACAGCCAGGTTCAAGTACCATCTTTCTGTTCCGAGCGCATAGATAACACAGATAAGAAGCAGCTGCACTAAGCTATAGCAACAGGAAAAACACATCAAACAAAACGGGACAGAACATCCTTTTATCCCTTCAGTCCCGCCTTAAAAATATTGTGTCTTACCAATAATTTTTCTAAATATAAGTTGTCATAGTAGATGGCTTGGTCAAAAGGTTGTTCACCAATTCTTTTGCATCTTCAGAATGTACAGTCATCACCGAAGTACTAAGTTTAGTACAGAGAGTTTTTAGACATGAGAATAATTACCACAAACAAAACTAATCCTTCACACAAATACTGCATCAAAGTGCCTCCCCATTACCCAAATACAGACCACAGCCAGCTAGCTATTCCCCAGTCAATGGGGTTGTAATTATAATATTTTTGGTTTTCATTATATATATATATGCTGGGTCAAGTCCATGATATTCTCAGAATTGTCTGGAATATAAGTACAAACATTTAGCTCCAGTTACTGCACAGGTGCCCCCTTGTGCTGCTAACAGGTAGTCTAAGCCCAACCTGTTCTGTATGGCCACTGTCCGTAGGGCTACCATTTTATCATTTATAGCTTTCAACCCTTAGAGGTGTCATTAGCTAATATTTTTTTTAAAGAAGCAGCCATATTAAAACATTCTCGAGAAAGCTTAGCCGTACATGCATGGAGAAAACGATAGCAAAGAATTGTTCTGTTTCAGTAATTATAACTTTTACTTCTCTTTCAAAATTCAAAAATAAAGGTATTATGTGATTGTATTTGTACATGAGGCACTAGGTATCCTAAATAACAGATACCTAAGCAGCCAAGGGTAAGCGTTCTTTCCTCAAATAAGTTGTGTCCCATTAGGTGTGACATTTGAGTTATACTCGGAATAGCAAAACTATTTACACATGCCAATTAACCTAAATAATCACTTCTACTAAAGGGGATTACTCCCATGAGCATATCTTAGTATACAGTAGCAATACAAACCCAACATGAGCTCTTATTATTATTTGTGGCTGATAGATATTACAACACCAAGAATGTATTGATTCCATATTCCCCATTATTAGAGTAATGCTCCTTATGCCTAATAGGCACAATGTCAGCTCCCCCTTGATTAATGTAATGTTTCAATGTGGGTGTCATCAGCGTAAAATGAAGGCAGATGCAATACTTACGAAGACTTTGACACATTGGTAACAGATAGACACTAAAAAGAACTCTAATGAAAACAACTTTGCTGGATGCCGGCTGTGACCAACCTTATTCAGGAAGCATAACGACTGATTGGAACAAATTGTTAGATTAGATAAGATTTCAAACATAATGTTGCAGTTCCAGTAATACCAACAACCCTCTCTAATCTATTCCGGAAAATGGCGTAATTACTTTTGTATAAAGTCAGCTGCTCATTAGTAACCCTAACAAGAACTTTTTCTGTGCTTTGCATTGATGCAAATCCATACCTGAAAAACTCACGCAATTTATTTGCAGATAAGTGAGCCTGTAACTGAGTAGCAACATCCTGCTCTAGAACCTTTGCCAAAAATGCCAAGTTACTGTAGATGTTGGTTGGTAATTGCCAGGCAGACTGGAGTCTAAATTTTGATTTTTTTAACAGTGGGTAATAACTGCAAGTTTAGGGGCAAGATTTTAGATCTTAATGGTGCATTAATAACATACTGTAAGTGACCATGAGACCGAGATGTGAGAAACCTGAAAACAGCAAGGCAGATTAAATGGATTTAAGGAACATGTGACAGGTTTCATTTTAGTGATCACTTCAGATACCTGCATAAGAGAAACTGCATGAATCTACATGGAGAGATGAAGTTGCCTTGAGAGTGCATTAGATTGCACTGAAAAATTACAGAACAAAGATTACAAAGTCTGTCTTCTAGATTGTTGTTCTTCACTAAATTTAAGAGATGATGAATTATGTCATTTCCACAAACTGCTGATTGCTATACAAGTAAACAAACAGACAAGTGTCCCTCCATCTCGCTTAAAGTTTACACACATTAAACTTTATAGAGCAGAAATGGTTGCTATACCAAGAGGACATATAAGTGATTTTCCTGATACACTCAAGTTATTTTGACTGTTGAATAAGTACTAAATCATTGGGCATTGATTGCACCATAAGTACTAAAGCACTAAATCATTGAGGGAATTGATTAGGCACAGGACAGGTGATGGGTAAATATGACCTTTAAATTGTCAAGAAGGCATCTAAAAAAACCAATGTGTCCAGTTTGTGAAGAGAACAACAACCAGTCTGATGGAGCCACACTTCAGGTGGACTCATCCACAGTAGACCCGTCAGAATAATAAACTACTTGCTGTGTATAACAAACTAGTAGATCCAGATGTCCAAATGTTATAATCCTGGTAGCATTGTCTACAGTTGTATTACGAATAAACATTTATATGAAAGGCTTAACTTTCAAGAGAAAATGTGCACTTTTCATTGAAGCTCTTATATTTAAAGAATAAATCTGAGGCAAAAGGTTTGTAATGGAGTTATCAGGGTTTAATTAATGTATTTGAAATATAAAACATTAAGTATTTTTAATCCAACTGAGGACATTGTCATTGCCTGCAAATTCCAAAGGTGTCTCTTGACAGCTCTTTGGCAAAGATTTATAATATAGCTGGTGTTTGGTCTAAAATTTGGAAGTAGTTTAGACGTGAGTCTAACTCTTTGTTCCTCTGCTTTTAACATATGGAAAGGAGTTAGAAAAATACTGTAGTACACGAGTGATTTCAGATTCACAAATTAAAGACTAAAGCATGGAATATTATATTCCCTCATAAAAGAAAACAGTTTAAAATAAAATTATAAAAGTATCTAAAAGTAAGCACTTTTTCATTCCATATTCAATGGAATGCATTGTACAATACCTGTTGTATTTTTAAACTTTGAGGGCTGTTTGAGCCAAAGTACATATTTTAATTCTAGTATGTTCCTTTCAAATAAATAAATGAATGCAATAATTACAAAAAGTGTCATTGTTTTCTCCAAGTTTAGGTTAACTTTGATAACTGTATATTACAATTATTTCTGGTATTTTTATATTGGTCTTGCAGTTTGTAGAGAAGTAATCTAAATAAATCTAGCAATTTCATTTTACTGATGTACAAATTCTGAATAAAAAAATAATGTTCCAAATGTATAATGTTCCTTTTCATAAATTTGCATTTTCATTATCTAATGAATGTTTAGTTTTGCATTTGCGACACTTAGCAAGACAAGTTAAGATAAGATTAGGAAGATAAAATCTGCTCTCCAGAATGTATTTTTATTTCTCAGCATCACTCCACTTATATCCATGTGCTTTATTTTTTCCACCTGCTGCAAACCTTTCTCTCAGAGTTTATTTCCGTCAATTTTTGATTGCTTAAGCCTGATTTGTGATTAATGAGCTGTGGGCAGCGCTGCCATCTTATGTTTTTACTTATTTAAACCAAAGAATTAAAACCTACAAGTTATTTTCACCACTGTATGTTACATAATTTGGCAAATCTATACTTTTTATAATATTTTATTCTTTCATCTTTAATTCACATTTTCTTCACTCCCTGGTGTATCTTTCAACTGAAATGAAAAGATTAATCAATTACGTCACACATTAGCAGTTTAAGTTACATAATGTAAGATGGTTACAAACAGAAGAAAGCCATTCGCTCCATTATCTAATTTTATGTTTTTTGTATTGTCTGTTTGTTCTACAGTATTTCATTTCTATGAAAATGTTAATCTCGTGTGCAGTGATGTGCAAATTACAAGCAGCTTTTTGAACAGTGCCAAATCAGTTGTTCTTCAGATATCTTAAATGCTCTAAGTATGCCACTTGCAGTCGTTTTACTGTGATTTGTCATATTAAAACATTGTATACGTCGGAAACAGTACAATTATGGATGCATTGTTTTTGTAAATGTATTGAGCAATACCCGTTTCTATTCTGATATTTTTGTTTCTTGTTTGTTCACTAGTCCTTCTGGGCCTATATAAACAAGTTATTGAGAATCCTTCTAAAAGGAGCAAGCCCTGATACGCTGAAGGAATATTTTCCTTCACACTGCAAGGATCCGCTGGGATTCAGCTGGTGGCTTGTAACACATTTGGCAGAACTCTCCCAGTATAGTCAAAACGGGGCCATTGAGAGAAAGGTATAGTAAGGATTTCTTCTTAATTTCATGAGTAATTTAATCATGGATGACATAAACAAAAATGAAGCTTCAATTGTTAGTCTATTTAAAATGCTTTATATTGTTCCAGACATAATTACTGAAAATTGGTGCAGGCTAGGGGAAGAAAATGAACTGCTGTATTTCTCTGTAAAGTTCATAAAAGATATCGGCTCAAATATTTATCATACAGGTTAGATTTTTCTTTTGGAAGCTTTGTTATCTGGAAAACTGGTTATCCTGTTAAACCAAGTCAAACATTCTGGGAAATGTTTATAGAAAACTATCATTTATCATGTGATTTACAAAGGGCAATGTTATTTTTTTACAGCTCATTTAATGCTTGACTCTGCTTTGTCTTATATTAGTTTACTTCTTTAATATATTGGTTGCTCAATTAGATTAGGTTATTGTCTAACTAGTTTAGCTACATAGAACATAAGTGTAGGAGTGACAAGGGTATATTTAACATTCCAGTCTCTTCGTATGTTAGCAGAAACTAGAAGACAACTGGAGTTTTGTTGAAGAACTGCTGAAATGCTCCTGTGATACTCAGGTATACTCACGCTTTCTATTCTTTGTCTCAACAGTTTGAATATAGTTTCTGATCTCTTACAAGCAAAGCGTTTTTGTCTTCTAGTGTGAATCTTATGCAAATCCCTTGTAAAGATACTGTCTGTAGCTGTGTTCTCTTAATCGCGGACTTACACTGATGCAGCATGATGGATTTGTTAACTGCTCAAAAAGTCGCATTTTTGGAGACTAGATGAACATCAGGATTACTGAGTTTTCAAGATTTTTGTTTTCTAGCTCCATATGGTTAGAATGCTAATAGATGACTTGCATGAAACTTGCTGGATGCTAGTAGGTTGACTAGCATGGCTTTACTAATTAAGTGCATGGTACTGTATGTACGTTATTAGTGACAAAATATAACAAATACCTAGCTAGCCTTTATACGGAGGTTGACAGTTGGTTTAGTGCCAGTACAGTATATACTTCCTAACTTACTTCCAGGTGAGTCCTAGAATAGTGTTACCATTTAATTACACATGCTAGCTAAAAATCTGTTGATTTAATAAACATTCTTTTTACTTGTATAGTGCCTTTCATCCCAAAGTGCTTAAAATATAGGAGGAGACCCATTTTATCCCTCTTGAAGTGCCGCACCCATCTAGGTGACATGCCTCAGCAATAAAATACCAGCATTAGGTTAAGTGAGAAATTACTTTGCCAATTTAAGTTTGAAAGTAAGGCACAGTTGTTCAACCGCAAAGTGTGATTTAGCCAAAACACCCCCAACTTATTCAAAAGGTGCCATGGACTCTTCATTGACCAAGTAGTCAGGGCTTTGGTTTAATTCCTTTTCCAGAAGAAAGCAGCTCCTGCAACACTGTGCCTGGTCTCCACACTAGGGTACCGGTTTAATTCTGGCCAAGAGAGAAGAATGTCACTTACTGTTCCACCAACAAAACTTACAGCAGCAAACCGTTCTCTCAGTCCAGTACTGTTCAGCCGAGATTGGGTCATCTTCTAAATTCTGACGAGGTCAACAGAGGCTACACGGTGCCAACACCACTGTCAAAGGCGAATTAACATTTAGCCTAGGAAAGTGAACTAACATTTAGCCTAAGAAATGTAGCAAAGCAAAGCATGGCTTTTCTTATATTTAGAAGTTCTTTATTTTTTTATCCTTTTTGTTACAGGTTAATATTTTAGAGGAACAGCTACGAATGTATGTGCATTGCTGTTTGAGATTGTGCCAATTATGGGATTCCAATGTTACAACTATTACAATTCTCTGGGAATATTACAGTAAGAGTCTGGTAAGTCATGTCACTAATACACAGTATGAAAATAAAATGGAGGGAAATGCACAACGCTGGTATTCCTCATTTGGAGACCATGATGACACAAGTGGGAAAATCTGTTTGTATACTGAACATCAAAAGAAACTTTTCACTTGATGCATATTATTAAATAAAGGAAGTATGTGAATTTTGGTTGCTGATTAAATGTTTTTCATTCATTGCGTAATCACTAAATAACCTCATAGGTAAGATTTATGTTTTCTGGGCACAGAAGATGAAGTACTAAAAACATTTGAATGTCAAGCTTGTTAAAACCAAAAAAAGAAAATAGCAGAAATAAATAATATACAATTCCTTTCAAGAAAACAACACCATCAGTATGTTGGAGACTGGACTAAGTCAGCACATATTCACTCACTATGTGGTATGTTCACTTCAGCAGTTTTAAACTGGTCATACGTGACAGTCAAACACAGACTGTCGATGAAAGACTACAATCTGGGACACCACCACTCGCAACACTTCATAAAGATCAACATTTAATATGTGCAGTCATTTAATAGCTGCTGGAGCAGAAATGGTTGGTCTCATCAACCTTTACATCAGCCAGTCATCTTTTGCAGTTCAGATGACTGCCCAGGGACTCCGATATCGATGCATCAGAATGGTTCGGGGAGGTTAACAACACCTCAGGTGGACTAGCCAACAGTGGAGCAAAATCCTCCTTAAAGATGAATCAAGATTTTCTGTAGACCACCCCGATGAATGTTCCACAGGCATGCAGACTGATATGCTAATTGTATACAACACACCAGTTGATGTGGATGCCTGAGTGTGATGGTCCGAGCAGGAGTGTTTAATCCCTAAAGAACTACACTTAGTCGTTGGTGTCAACCTGACTGCATGGCACAATGTTGTTGAAGTCCTGGGATATCACCTGCTGCGTTACCTGTGGGTATTATTCAAGCACTCACCCTCATGTGGCTTGTATAACGGCGGCTTTCTTGTGAGATGAGATAATGGTCATTCCACGGCTCACCTAATTGTCAGATCTGAGCCTCATTGAGCATTTCTGGGATGAGCAGGGAGCAGGGCCGTCTCAAGGGGTGGGCGGGGCCCAGGGTGGGGGGGGTTCTTGTGTGTAGTGGTGGCAGCAGGGAGCTGCGTTGCTGCGATGAAATACTGTAGCTGCCGAACTGGCCTGTGCAAATTTGTCCCTGTCTCTGCTTGTGCTGGCCATTTTTCCCACTGGCTCACTTTTTTTCCAAGCCAGTTTAGTTCTGCCACAATAACTTTTAGCTGGCAGCTGATGGCCTATGACGTAGTGAGTACGGGACAGGCCTCCGGTTCTGAATAAAGCATCTGCTCTCCCTCTAATGTTAGATTTCATCTTGAGTTAAAGTAAGAGTTTGGTGTGTCGCTTTATTAAAATATTGAAAAGGTGGCTTTGCACCCTGGTGCAAAACATGCAACACAGGTGATCAGCTTGTATTGCGTCGGGTAGTTTATATACTGTACATGCTGTACTACTCTGGGCCGTGCACAGTGCATTTATTGATCAGTTAGTATAATGAATTACCTAACAGATCTTATTGCAGTACGTTTCCTTTGATGCTCAGTATATTTACTGTCTGTATTCATTAAGATTTTATTCCTCTTCTGAAAACAAATCTCTGAAAGTGTGTAGGTGGATATTTTTATTCTGTGGAGGTTATAGTTCACAGTTGCCTGCATCAGAGCTTAGGATAATCGTGATCTCTGAGTGTCTCTCAAACATAAAGTGCAGAAAAAGCAGTTCGCCATGAAGTTTATTTACAGCAGTTGTATAAACATTTTTACAATGTATTTTACTTTCCTTTTCACCTTTTGTTTTTTTTCTTCCGAACAGAAATTGAACTTCACTTTTAATGTAGATCAGTCATCTTGCGGAATTTGTAGTTGTCTGAATCAGAAATTATAAAAATAACTGGAATGAAGTATGTGGTTTCTCAGCACAATTAAAACAGTTTCATCTGGACTAGGAGTAACAAAAATAAGAGTGCTACAACTAATAGTCCGTTTGTCCAATGTGAATAGAATTTGTTACCTGCTCCTCACGTTGATAATTTGAGGTCTTTCTTCCACCAGAATAATGTGTTCACCATCCCGTGGCTGGGCCTGAAGGGTCTAGCGAGTGTGAGCAAGACCCCCTTCTCCATGCTGGAGCTCGTAAAGAGCTGCTGCCGTGAGGAACAGAGTCCCGAGCTCTACAGGACCTCCACCAGCTTCCACATCTTCCTTTGCATCCTGGCGCTCCAGATGAGGAAAGGCACCACGGGGACTCATCCCTGGAAGCAGATCAAAGGGAGGTACTAGGCAACACTTTTTCCCTAAATTTATTAGTGCCATTTCCAGATGAAGCACAAACCTTGTTCAGTGTTTATATACCATTTGATTAACCTCATTTTTGTTCTAAAGTAACCATCTCTGTTTTCTTTAATTTGGGCACTTATTTAACTTATTTAACAATAGAACTCCTCACATAAAACAGAGAAGCCCTTTATAAGTAAGGCTAGTAACATTGCTGTATTAATGTATAAAATATTATTGATTTTTGTCATGAATAAGTACAGGTTTCTGACAACCACTACTGATTGCAGAATACAGTGACACATATGCATAAGAATTGTGAGTGATGGCATTTAGGAGGCTGCACTACAAAGACTCGCATAATATAACTTGATTTTAGTCTCAGACTCTGTAAGAAATTAGAGTTTGGAAAGTCAGATGTTATTTGGCAACCTGTTCTGCTCATTGATGTGTCCTGGGTGGGGGTGAGCAGGTGCTTCAGTGAGATTGTTCCAGTAAACGTCCTGCAGTATAAATGGATCTCGTGCTTTTAATATGATCTCACTTGACTTGCCTGGTAAAATAAAGGGCAGTGAAATATAGGCCTAGAGAAAGGTTGTGTTAGGTTAGGCATGAGGTCTGCAAAGGAACAAGTAGAGGTTAATTCCACACTGAAAAGCAAACAAATAAAAGAAAACATTATGAGCTCCTGACGAATGATACATGACTTTTCAATGTGGAATTAACCTTTCGATGTTCTGTCATACTTTTTATTATAATGAAATAGCATTATAATACATATGCCACCTGAAACTAAAGTTTCTGGTGATTTTTTTTTGGGGGGGGGATTGTATGTCTATGGTGATGAGCTGTTCTTTGAGTGATGTGGTATGCAGACAACACAGGAACAAGTGGATATGAGTGGATATTTAATCAAGATGGCAAATATTTTAGATCTTTTATAAAATGTGTTCATTTGAGAAGTCTAATGGAAGCATAACATAAAGCATGGCAAAATGTGAATGTAAGGTTTAAGCAAAGCCACTAACAGTGTATTGGTGTGCATATTACTGCTATTACTTTATTATGTGAGACATTCATAGAGACTATATTACAAAGGCAGTGTATTTTTAGAACGTATCTAATAAAATATTGAATAAAGTGGATTATTGTTTTACACATTTACTGCACGTTGGCAGCAATGTGTTTTGGTGGTTAGGGCTTGGAACTTTTAATTGAAAGGTTGCTGGTCCAAATATGGGGGGGCACATAATGGGTTATGCTTTAGTTATAGTTTCCATCAGAAGAGCATTAGATCTTAGACCTATTATTAGTTTAATGCAAATTACATGAACAGGAGTGAGTTGGTTGAGTGGGAAGGGAATGAGTACGCTAATTTTATTTCCTTGTCTGTTATTATTGTGCTGTAATAAACTCTAATACAGGGTGAGCTACAATATCATAATAGTGATCTAATTTTTAGCTCATTTTCATTGCAATGCTTGTTTTACAAGCGGAAAATTCATACCCAATTAAGTAAGGTATTAAGTTCCTTATTTGGAAATTCACCTTTTGTGGAATCCTCAAAGTACAGGACCCTTGTGAATATAGAGGTTTTACTGTGTTAAGGTTTTCAGAAGGCTTTTGGTAAAGACCTCTTAAATGATTATTACATTTGACATGTATTTAAGGTAATACATGTGATTAGATTATCTGGTTATTTGACAGGGAACTGAGGGAACAGATAAGGGGTGAATGCTCAGATTGGTGTGATGTAATTAGTAGAGTACCTCAGGTATCTGTATTAGGACCAGTTTTCGTGCTGATATTATATCATGTTCTTAATTGTTATGTAATGTAATTTGTGATGAGTTTGCTAAAATAGAAGGATTGTCAAACACTTAGAAGATACTTAAGATATAGATGATATTATGCATTTAATGTATGTCAGTTCAGTGTGTTGGGTGAAGGTTACAAGATATAAGTATATAATGGGGGACACTGAGCCTGCAGAGACTACTTAGAAAGTAAGTTCTGAGATTTAGAAGTTTATCGATGCAATTTGGACACGGTGGAGAGCCTATATAAAGGCGGACTATGTTAGGATATATTGATAAAGTGGAATTTATATAAAGGATGAAGTGTTGAATTTAGAAAGTCAGTACAAAATGTAACAAATATATTACTAACCAAATTTATCATACAAAACAATCACTAAAATATAAAGAAGATATTCAATAGAAGAGCCACCGTATGTATTCCTAGGCTGAAGGCAGTGTCCTATTCTGACAGTTTAATGCTTTAACTCTTGACTAGAGAACACTGAATGGAACCTGATTCACATACAGCATTCGAAATCTTCTAGAGCATTGTCAGAATCCACCTATTGGATATCTTCAGATAGAAGTCTTGTTCACTATTGAAGGTAGAGGGGATTTTGAGATTGGTAATGAAGCAGGAGCTGAGTTTTCAGACTAAGCTCTGGATTTTCTGGTTGATCTGTGTTTCCAACCTGACCTATGGTCTTGGGGTAGGTCTTTGTGTAGTGACAAAAAGAATGATATTGCCGGCACAAGCGGCAGAAATGAGGTTTCTTTGTAGGGCTGCTGGACTTACTCTCCTTGACAGAGCAAGGAGCTCGGCAATCCGGCAGGATCTTGGAGCTGCTCCACTGGATCAAGGGGAGCCAGTTGAGGTCCTTAGGGTATCTGGTAAGAATGGGAACACCCCACTGGAGGTTTACTGGGCTCACTGGGAAGAGACCCAGGGGCAGATCCAGGACACACTGGAGGGATTATATCTCTCGGCTGGCCTGGGAATACCCCAGGAAGAGCAGGAGACAGTTGCTGGGGAAAGGGAAGTCTGGTCTGCCCTTCTCAGCCTGATACCGCAGTGATCCTCATCAGGAGTAAGCAGTTAGAAAGTGGATGGATGGACTTCTTCAGAATTATCAGTGAAACATGAACCACTTGAGGAAACTACATGGAAGTACTTTTAAAACTAACAACAGGAGGCAGTGTTTGTACAGAAAAGTTTGAAACTAGTTACCCAGTCGTGCTATTGGAGCTGACATCTTGACTGTTTTAAAATTAAAAAAAACAAAGCCCAGATGGGCTGCATGACCTCCTCTTATTTGTAGCCAATTAAATAATAGATAAACATCACAGCACATTTCTAATTAAAAATGTGATTATTTCTCAAATAGTAAGATTGTGAATCACTGTATGATTCAAAAGGTTCTGTCACCTTCTCAAAATGTGACCTTCCTTGTTCTACTCATTACACTTCTTGCATTTTAATTTTAATCTTTGATCTCTTTCGGTGACTATACCTGACTTGAGTATTGAAATATGCTTAATGGGAATGTCACAGTGGTCTAAACGCCATCACTTTGGGAGGGCTAAGCAGGACATCTGAATGGGCCTGAGCTCAGTCACTGGAGAGCTGCATGTGATCCATGTTACAAAAAAAATCCATTACACAGTCTGGCTCAATGTGCACTATGTGCTTTCTGAACAGCAGCTTTGGATTCCAAAGGACTCTAAATGCTGCCAGTTGAGCCTGCTTCCAAAGTCTGGAATGAATAATACAAGATAATGAATTACCCCAGATCTGTGTAGTTTTTCTTCAATTTGGAGCAAGGACATATACTGAACAGGCATAAAGGCTAATTAACTAACAAGCTTGACGGCTAATTCACCTAAGCAAAGGATGGTCTTTCCACTTTAGGGGATACAAGCGGTTTTGGCACAGCTGTGTAGTGAAGCTTGCTCTAGTGTTTCTTCCAAAACTTTACCTCCCGTGTAGATTTTAGTTGGCTGCATTTACTTACAAGGCTTTTGCATACTTAGTAGAGGCTTACATTGCTACAGCTCAGCACTACATACGGTGAGGGATCCAGAATACTAATACTTAGAAGAATTGTGTATGGCCTTTGTCCTAGTTATCTCCTCTGTTTAATGGGAATACGAAGCATCTGTTCTACATCATTCCTCTTTAGGTTTCAACTTCATGGCCATGGTTTTCTATGCAAATTAATTAACATTGTTTATTTAGTATAATACAGAAACTAACAATTGACAATGTATTAATTTGTCGTGAACAGGACAGTTAGGCTGCATCAGTTCAACATATTACAAAAAATGGAATGAAATAAACTTGGTTTTGCGCTGCTTGATAAAAATCAACTACTCCGATCTGTTCAGATTAAAGTTGAAATCTGTTTCTTTTTGTGTAATTAAAGCAAATTAAACCTAGATAATTGAACTAAGGGTATTTTTCCCTTTGGTTTGGACTTTGGTATCACTTACAGTACAGTATGTGAAAATCACAGCTCTGGTAAAATTGATGCAAATACGTTTTCATCACAATAGGAAGCTGTTCTTAAATGCTTTTTAAATGCAGTGATCTATAATAAGTGAGGTTGAAGACTTAAATGTATAGGATGTTACTACAAGATAATTATGATCAGTGTTTTGTTGGAGGACTTTGGTTTTCAAATTCTTTATAAAATGCTGCTAATTAGAAGGTTCAAATATTTAAATGTTTTTATTGAATCTCTATAGGTATGCCTTGTTATAATGTGCATCCTAATTCATATACTCCCTCTGCCACTGACATTTTATGTACAGATCTCCCCGAAAAGCATAAATTGTTGAGTATCCGTGAAGTAGGGGCTTAGATTCCAGCAGTCAGTCTTATTCCTGTCAGTGGCTAACACATAGGCTGTTAAAAATTAATATATATATATACATCAACATCAAGAATAATTAATGTAAAAGTAATAAAATGAAATTATTTTTATGGTATGATTTTTTTAATGATAGGAAAAGAAAATGGCAAAAGAATATGCTTAAGAGAGCACTGAAATCACGTGCACATGAATTGGAAAATATGCATCTGGATCCTCAGCTGGCTGGACAGATGCATGGTTGTGTGAGGGTGATACTGTAAGTAAGGAATGCCAGATGATAGCACATGGTCATGAGCTAGTGGAAAAGCCATGTTTTCAAGTTTATGCAGGGTGAACTGTGTATGAGCAAGGGTTTCCTGTGGTTGGGAAGTCTGGTATTCAACATGGAAACCATGTACGAGAGAGTAAGGAGCTCTTTGCTCCCAATAGTTCATGTAACTGTCATGTGTTTTTCATATTGTGGTAATCAAATATTCTGATATATGCACCTTTACTTTGGGACTGCATAGTGGAAATCCAGTACAGTATCTGTAATTTAGTTAATCAGCAGAAAGTGCCAGAAGGCAAAATAATATACAGGAGGTGTTATTGTGTATGATAATTTAGTAAATTGCACAAAGCTCATTGCCCACCAGTAGCGACTCACTGTAAAAAAGCATCTGTCACAGTTTGATATTTCTTCAATACTCTTCTTTAACTGAGTGAAACAGGAGATTATATAAGAAATTGTGTAAAAATGCCCCTTTTCCAAGTTTGATGATGTTTTAGCTTTACACACACAAAAAAATGTAATGTTTTCTCCAAAAGAGATCTGTTTGGTGTTTGAAAGCAAATGTGCCATAGATCAGGATTTATTTAAAAAATAACCATCTTTGGTTCCATTCATATTCATGCTAAACAAATCCCACATCTGAATGAAATTCTCTTGTTATTCAGTAAATTGAGTTTTACGGAAATTGAATAGAATTAGCGGTGACAAATGCCAAAGGAATTGAGTGTGGGATTTGAAGAAATCACCAGCCCTCACCTTGAAGATGGTGTCCATATAATAGTACATTGAACCCAGCAACAACTTTTTTTTACTGCCTTGGCGAATGTAAATTCTTGTAAGCAGACAGACACCTTCAATTGTTTTCTTGCAGAAGGTAGTATGTAGTGGTTTTTAATCCTGTCCATTTTTCTCCTCAAGGATATACTCCAAATTTCACCAGCGGAAGATGCAAGAGCTGAGTGAGGCTGGGCTCATGAACTTTCTGAGCCTCTTCCTGGTGCTTGCTGCCACAGCAGAGATGGAGGATGTTGTGAGCCGAGTGTCCGACCTGCTGGCCCTCCTGAGCCCCGCCAGCATCTCGGTAGCTCAGAGAGCCCTGATCTGGCGTGGGCAATTCGCCTTCATTCTGCTATACGAGGAAAAAGGCTTAGATGTGGGTGTCTTGGCAGAGCAGCTCTCCCTGGCCTTCAAGCAGGTGGCTAAAGAGTTCTACCTGAAGACCACAGACCACACACGCAAGCTGAGCCTGTGGACCCTTCTCTCCACATACATAGAGGGGGTCCAGGAGGTTTTCGAGACCAGTTCTTACCTGCACCTGTCCGAGGAGAAGCTGCTGAACGAGGGCTTCGGTATGTTGTTACCAGCCTGCAGGGAGTCTGAACTGCAAACCACGCTTTGTTTCCTACAGACGATATTGGCACAGCTCAGGTAAGCATTGACTTTGTTTTAACAAAATACAGTTCCCCTTGGGTCATTCTTGAATTTTTTTTATACATGTGGAAGTCTACGAGGTAAATCAGTAACAACCGTACTTCAAATAAAAGAGGTGAAATGTTAGGCAATTTATAGACTTCGCCTAAATCATCCACTGATGGAAGACTACTTTCCAAGGCCTACATTATAATAAATGATTAGATTTCTGTTGCCAAGATGGTTTTCAGTTTTGTAATACATTTTGGTGATCTTTTTGCAGCTGCTGGAGACCATTGCATTATCATTCATATTTCAGAAATTTCCCTGTGCAGTTTTAATTGAGATTTGTATTTAGAAAATAGTTAAAAATCATACTATTCTAAATATATATAGTATATGCTGGGGATGTTTTCTTGAAAAATGTGTCGAGTGCTGGGCAAAAGTATTATTATGTGATGCAAAGTTCCATGAGTTTGTGGTCTGTACCTGATTATGACGTGATCATCAGTGACACAACGGGCTGCGGAAACTGAATCTTACTATAAATACAGTGATGATGTACTTGCAAATGAACAGATAATAATAATCATCAGGATATTAGTAAACAGAAAAATTAGCCCTATTTCTATTATCTGTGTATTTGTTGAGAAAATAGTTACCCTTAAAGCAAATGTTGACAGTCAGCAGTGGTCAGCAGGTTTACAATTCAGAAAACATTCTTTTCATGTCCAATTAATGAAAACTTACACCCCTTATATCCCACTGCTTGGTTTACTGACTCCAACATACTGTAGTAACATATTATATTTAAGCGCTTTGAGTAGAGTGTCCAGAAAAGTGCTATATAAGTGTAAGCAATTATTATTTTTATTCGACTGCATTTAGTCAGTGACCATATTCTACCTCTTCGTGGCCTCTTTTCTACCTCTCTTCTAAAGCCAAGTAATGATTCCTTTAAAAATCTCCAAGACGCATGACCAATGAAATATTGGCTAAATATAGGCTAAAATACTGCCACTGTAACTGCTATTACAGACAGCTCATCCTGCATCTCCTTAGAGCGATAAGGATTATTAATGGGACAAAATGGGGGGAAAAACATTCAGTTATTGTCACACAGGTATTTATTACTTTCAAAATAAACCTTTCTGTCTTTGACTTCATACTTCATTCATTTGAAGGTATTACAACATCTAGCCAAGGGGCCTCATATCACTAAACAAGTGACAACAGAGCATCTTATTGAATTACTCATTTGTGCCTGCAGTGGTTGTCCCTGAGAGACTGAGGCCCAATGGTGGTTGTGGGAAAGTCCTTGTCCCGGTCAGGTGATTGAACCCAAATGCAGAACACTATCCAGTGTCTGTCAGCTGCTATTGCGTACAGATTTAACCCTTTTGTTATGATGCTAAAGAAAGTTCACTTGCAGGACACGGGTATTTGTTACATTCTAGTGTTTCTGTATTTAAAGACACTAGATACGCGTGTCAGATAGGCTATTGCTGATAACTTTTTTTTTTCAGCCTGAGCAACTGAGAGTAGTGGTTGGGGAGTATTGAGTACCTTTCAAAGGTGCTGTTATGTACAGCAGTGAACCGTAGGATAAATTCACTTCAGTATGAATATTTTAATAAGATTTCCAATGCTTTAGTTTGCTTTCATTCATAAGTAATGTTTAATGCAAAAGGCTTTTTAACTCATTACAATTCTTACATTTTGTATGTAAGCAATGTTTGGCCTGCATACAGAAATTAGAATGAAACAATTAGACTGTTAACTGTTGTCTGACATGTACAGTAGCATCAACGTCAAATTAAATAATTTATTTCGTGTTCAATTCTTCTGGCACCTTAAGTATTTTTATTAAATGCTAAAATCTAGTAATCCAAGTAATTTTAACTAATATAAAGTCCATCTTTCAAAATGTCAATTTTTTACAATGATGCTGTGAGATAGGTGGCAGATAGGGGTGTTTGTGCTTGTTTTCCCAGTCGTGGAATGTTGTGTTCTTCGCAGTGTGATTGGAGTAGAAGGAATCTGTCCTACAGATTTAGTGCGTGAGTCAGATCTGATGGTGATCCTTAGAACTAATGTGTTTTCTGGGGCTGCCCTAGTGACTCAACCAGTCAAGTCACTTCCTGGAGTGCAGGTTGAGATCACGGGTTTGCGTCTGGGTCATGTCACTAGCTGACTGTGACTGGGATTCCCCAAGTGGTGGCGCAAGTTGATTGAGCACTGCTGTGGGTAGCCCGAGCCTCACAGGTGCCGGCAGGCAGGCATTGCTGTTGGCGAGGGATGTGCCTCTCTGCCTGTAAGCACTGAGCCTTGACTTGAAAAGTCACTAGGTTGCAGGACCCTGTCTACACTTCATCATTCTCCACTGTTTGGAGTTTCCTGTATTTATGTGAGTTTTTTATTATTTCAATGGGCAGGCAAAAAATGTTTTAGTGAAGAAAGTATAAGTACGCAGTTATTTCACACTTTCAGAATGCAGAAGGATTCTGAACTGTGGGATCATGGAATCACCTGTGGCATATCAGCATTTTTGACAGAATCTGGAAAAAAAGCATTAATAAAACCGTATACTGTATGTGCAAATACATTATTGAGTTTAGGGCATTTGGTTTGCACAGAGTAAAACCAATTGTTTTTCCAAACTTGGAAAAGGTCTTTATGAATTGAATGCTTTAAATGTGAGAAATCCTTTGGAGTCACTTCATTCCAGTCTGCTTTTATTTTGAAACATAGTTGTGGATAACATATTTAGATAAAAAAATAAAACATCTTCATTCTGTACTTTTTTATCGGGTTAAACGGAGCTATTTAGACAACTGAACAGGAAAGAGAGAGAGGTCTTAAATGTTGAAATATAAAAAAATAAACTATGAAAAATAATTAATTATTTTTTAATATTTTCCAATGGGAACAATTAAGGGGGGTAATTGTGTCAGATCAGGTAAATCTGAAAATCAGAGTACTAACTGTAAGTTACATACATGCTGTCTCATTACATTTACAGCATTTCCAACAGAAAGCAAAAATAAAAGGTTCAGGATCTACAAGATAAACAGTGATCCTGCACATGAAGCTTGTAAAGCCTAGCAATAATGAAGAGGAAAATAGGATCTATTTTAACTGGAAAACATCCAAATGGTAAAATTCAGTTCAAGGTAGCTTAGCTGAATAATGAAGTAGAATTTTTTTAAAAGGTGCGAGTTTCATTTTATTACTTATCACTGCATTTTCAACAGCTCACACTTAACAAAACAACATACATGATGTCACATGTATTCTTCACTCCCATATCTCCACTTCCCTGTTATTCTTTGTGGAATATTTCCCCTCAGGCATTATTTTTGTTCATTTTGTGTTGCTGCTTTCCAGGCCAGCTGGATCAATTGCTCTTTAAGTGTTCAGATGCAAGTCCTACAAACATGACTATGTGAATATGTGAGTTCAGACACAGTAGCTGAATGCTATACTGCCACCTTAAGCACTCAAGTCTTAACGGAATGCAATCTTTAGTGTACAAGAAAACAAGCAATTGTAAACTGTGATACAACTACAGCACACTTTTACACATAAAAATGATTAAATGAAGAGAAAAGCTGTTGTAAAAAGTGTTAGATGTAATAAATTCATAAGAATCCTATGTGATAAGTTTATGTAAACATTCATGAGAAAAAATAATAAGAACATTAGAAAGGTTACAAAAGGTTGAGTGTTTATTTGCAAGCAAATATTCAAACAAAGCACCTAAATAAATGCACATATGTCCACCTCTGGAACTGACTCATTCACCACTGTTGATGATGAAAGTATTGATGACAGCAGCAGAATGAATTCTGAAGTCTACAGAAATAATTTGTCAGCTTATGTAAAATGTAATGGTCCTATATTTATTGAAGGGTGCCTAACTTTAAAAAAAACCAAACAACAATAGCTTCTGCATTTAACACCTCTGCTTTCAGGTGTTCTGTTTCCAGTATGTGAAATTTAAAGAGTTGTATGAAGTACATGTAAAGTGAAAGCCCCTTTTTCTTAATTGCTTGTGATCAAGCTTTTTGACCCAAAGTTGACATCTGGTTCTTGCAATGTTGAGTCAATTTGCCTTTCTTTTTCAGCTGTAAATTCTAAAACTTGACGTCATATTGCTGACTATTAGATACGAACAAATTTAAGAAGTCATGTCATGTTACTGCTCTGTTATTTTACATTACTGTAGTTTTCATGAATAATTTTGCATTGTGTTATTTCTAAATAAACAAAATGATCTCGTGTTGCTGGTGGGCTCTTTTACCCAGCCATATAAAATGGGTTTACCTTAGCAGTGTTTTTCCTTTTCATTTCTTTTGCCACTTTTTCTAAACACCCTGCAAGCAACACTTGTACTAAAGAAGCAGAATACGTTTTTGTCAGCGAATCAGTCTACATCTACAAAACGTTTTCCAGGATTTTAACAAAATGTTGTCTTGTTTCCTAAATTTGTTTTTTTTTCTCCCATTTTGAAGGAGGAAAAGTACCAAGACTCTTGATTATTCAATATATCATACTTTCCGCTTAACTTCATTAATAACACCTCGTTTTGATTATTTCTCTGAATCAGTGATTCGGCGGAGCTGTCGTTCAAATCAGACTCGTTTCTTCAGTTCGGCGGTGCTGTTGCATGTTGGGTGGAACGGCAAATCAAATAAATGACAGAATCTTCTGAATGATTTAGTCTACTTTGTGAAATCATATGACTTGCTAAAAAGAGTGGAGCTGCCCAGCTCTAATGCACTCTACAGCTGCATAGGTTCAGAAGTTTATATTGAGCTTCCATTGAGCATAATGTTATTATAGATTTGTTTTTATTGGATTTTGTTTAATGAGATACATAGTGTGAATAAATGTGACCCATGTCTTTTTGGATTTCAATTAATTATTTGTGATAAATATTACCGTCATTTGATGTTATGATTGCAGTATGACAAAAGATTTCTTTAAGCAAGGCACATTGTCCAGTCTGTAAGTCCTTATATTGCTTGGTGGAGGTATGAGGGAGGCACTGCGTATGGGAGTCTATATGTAGATGAAGGTGTTGGAATGTACTTATATACTTATTTACATAAGATTGTTACAGGTAGACATTTGCTCACTTCTAGTCTGACACAGTCTAACTGGATACAACTAATATGCTGAAAGCAGCATTTTTTAAGACAAATGTTTGATAACCAAGAAACATTTTAAACTAAGTTAAAAAAAAAATGTCCATTTGTAAGACCACCTCTGTACTAAATCTTGCAGGGTCCTGTGAAACATTCTAGTTCCGTTTTAACTTTAAAAACCAATGATTTCTATTGCAAATTCTTACCCAACATATGTTTTAGAGGGTGTCTCATAATTGAGTATGTGTGTATAAAATGTATACGTAATATATATCTAAAGAATATATAGGGGAGCATGAGTCTTATTTTTGCTAGCGGGTAGAAATGAATGATTTTTGTCACATTTTTACTGCTTGATGAGTTGTGTCCTTGGGGTCAGGCTTAAGCCTGTGTCACCGTGCTGCTCATTACTCTTGAGCTAAATAAGGGCTGATTGGATCTAAATTGCCTCCCGCACAGGCCGCAGATGAGTGCAGTGAGCTGGGACGACCTGCTATTCAGGCGGGGAGTAACCCCGGTGTGCAAGAGCTGCATTAGCACAGCGCAGGTGAATGAGAGGCTACCGACGCCGCCAGCAAAAGGAATCTAAATGTAAAAATCCTTTGATGCCGGCTGTATTAGAATTTGAAATGTAGGAAGTGACAGGGTGATGGTACTTATCAGCTCGGGCTGGATTAGAGAACATTGTCATCTGGCTGTATTATGACTAAAGAATAAAGATTGCGGCTGAGCACTTGGCAGCTCGGGTTTGGCAAGAGCAGATGCTGCCGCCGCCTGCTGCTTGCGCGGAAAGTCTTCTCGACGAGCACTTCCACCGCGCCTCAGCTCGGGCAGAGAACACTGCCGGTCTTGCGTTTGGGGAAAATCACGTTTCTTTATCCTCTCGCAGTGCGGGAGCAGAGCAGATTGACCTCCTCTGTATGATTATAATCAATCAGCAATGTTTGCATTAATTAATAAACTAAATGAATGTGCGAGATGAGGGTTTTAGATGTTTTTCTTGTTTTTAAGTAGATTATTCCTGGACAGGTAATGCATCAGTCTTACCCTGTTCTTTTATGGAATGAAGACCTTAGTATTTGATTTATTAACGCAGTGTACCGTGCTGCAATATAGCAGTGTGTTTTATTTCAATATTAAATCTCGAGTATGAAATCTTTCTGAAGTTTTCGGTACGTTTTTCACTACATCTTAAAACGGCTATGGCTGTTTATTAATACAATTTTAAGAATGAATCATTCTTAAAAATCTTAAAAGTAAGAATTAGGCAACATACCCACCACTTTCAAATTACAAACTCACTTCCCAATAGTATTTTTTAGTTTGCCAGAAGCTTTTTTTTTTCATTTGTGAGAATTTACTCTTTCTCTGTCAAGTTCTGGGTGTGACGTGTTGCTGACAAAGATTTTGGTTTCCTCCATCCTCCTTTATGTAATACTGTAGTAAAGCTGATATTGTTGCGCCCCTGGGATACCTCTCCTTAGTCCAACCCCTGCAGAAACATACACGTTTTCAGATCGACCTCCTTGGAAATGTACTTTGGGATGCTGAAAAGTCTAGTTGTCCTCAAATTATAATTACACTACATTCTGTATATCTTATCTGTGGGAGCTTTCTTGAATAATACATGTTTGTTGAATTAATTTACTAAGAAAAATGGGAAAAGCAAATCCATTAATAGGTGATCTAGGGCCTCTTAAATGTCCACAAAAAATGTTGGTGTTAATTAAGTTAGGCTTACAGCTAGGCTGACTTAGTGTTTTTATTATCATTAAATTATCACTACAGTTTATAAATAATCTGTGTGTACCTTACATATACTTACTTTTCTGTTCTGAATTTGCTAGGTTCGTCGTACTTCTTAAACCTTTCTTTTAAAATATCCTCTGATACCAATCATTTGGAAGTCAATTTTCCAAACAAAAAAGCTGGGTTTTTTTTGGCATTTCCATTGAATTTCCAGTTTCCAGATTTTCCAGAGTAAGAAAATATAGCAAAGTCTTGAATAGGTTCAGTCTTATGTACAGGATGTTATGTGTATTTTTTTTAATTTTGATGATCACAAACTGACCGTCTCAACACTGTTCAGCTAACAGGGAGAAGTGGAGGTTCTGTTCCTTGAACCCCAGCCTTCCGTTTTGTGACAGACACACACGTGCATTTTTGTCCCTGCATCTGTACATCGCCACATTCAGACCCTGTCAACACTTGCTTCCCTCCTTTTCCTGCCAACGGCTCCAGTTAATCGCTAATCAGGGTTAATTAAGGCCTTGGGGTAAGACTGAGACCAGAGTAACAGCTCAATGGCACAGCTGTAATAGCCAATTTAGTTTCCAGCGTGAATGAAACCATTGATTGCTTAGAGCTGAACAAATACATAAGAAGGACTGAGGGTTGAATGGAATTTATACAAGTGAGGGATTCACGGGTGGGGTAGTTTTTTCTTTGCATGAATGCTTTTGCCTTAAGCTTGCCTCCAGTTTTGATTTTATGTTCTGTGGGGGTAAGACTGCTTCTCAAATTTCAGATTTAAAGAAAAAGATGGAACCGCGTAGTGAGTCTTTAAAATTTCTTCTGAAAAGAAATGGGACGGATGTTCGGTCATCACTAATCACTAAAGATTTTTCCGGATTATTCGAGGCCCCTTGTGACAGAAAAGCATTGGGGTTTTATAGATCAGGTGACTTATTTACGGTTCCTTGTGAAGTCAACCTAAAATGGGCAGAAATAATTGATGCAGAGGGAAAATACTGTACTTCAGGATTCAAAAAAGCAATTCTATGGTTTTTTTTTTCTGAATGGAAAACTGAAATGTTTGTGTAAATGGCAGTTTCCAGAAGCAGTGTATGATTTACAGCGAGGCGAGCGTGATTGTAGTGCATGTAAACAGCAGCTTGCCAGAGAAGTGGCCGTGCAGAAGCAGGAGTCGGTTGTGACATGGGAGCCAGGGAGAGAAGCCCAGGAGCTGCTTTTACTACCTTATACAAACCATTGAGCACACAAACAAAACCTCTTTTGCCAAACAGATAACCAGAACAGAAGCAAATGGTTTTGTCACAGCTGAAGAAAAAAAAAATGTTATGCTTGAATTACATAAAATCATGACCTGAAATACAGTTCAGAGTTACAATTTTGGTACGTACTGTAGGTTCAATTATATGAGGATTTAATTGCGTATTTGGAATGCCACTATTCCTTTTACTGTAATAACTGTAAGCTGTTACAGTTTACTGTTACTGTAATAACTGTGGTTTAATTTGAAGTTGCAGTGGGTACTGTATACGCACTAGAAGAGTGAGAGGTCTGAAAACGTACCTTTCGAATTTGCTGCAATTCACTCTTATGGGGTTATCATAGACCTGTACAATAAAGTAAGTTGCATTGATCTATCAGTATTGCTACCTTAGCTTCAGCATTGGCATAAGCAGTGCGAAATATGCAGCGTGATTTCGTGGTAGCAGTGTGGATGGGTACCGAGAGCCGTGGAGTCTTAACTGGTAATAGTGAGTTCAAATCCCAGGTGGAGCAGTGCTGTTATATCTTTGAGCAAGGTACTTTCTCAGATTGTTTCAGTAAAATTCCCAGCTGAATAAATGGATACTGATGTAAGCCTCTTTGGATACAAGTGTCAGCCCAAAAAAAAATAATTGATTAGAACTAAAATCTGTTTCTTAGAATTGTTGACTGTTCATGGTCAGTTGTATAGGTAATTTCTAGCTATTGGCTGTTTATAAAAATGAAATCGTAATAAAAATGCAATCCCTGTTTTGTAAGCAACAACAAACTGCTGTTAAACGGTTCAAAATTAATTCTGCTTTAGTACTTTGTGACTAAATCATAATTTTACTGTTGCTGTGATCTAATCTCGTATGTATAGTAATTTGCATCGTTGGACACAAATTTCTAAAAATCAAACAAAATAGTTCCAGGCATTGGTTTTATTACAGAAGAAATGTCAATATTTATTTAAATGCATTTCAATTGAAAATCATTTTATTTAGATTTTATTTTATGTTTTTTGTTCTTCTTTCTTTTTGCCCTTTAAAGGGATATTAATACATTGTAAAATGTTCAGTTATTTTTATTGGGCTTAGCCTAAATAATTTTGGGATATGTTGCCTTACATATAACATGAACTGCCATTTTCACAGTTTTCCCATTGTGAAAAGAACTCAGTTTCTCAGTACTTTTTAATTAACACAGTTTCATTTGTCAAAATGCAAGTAGATATTCAAAAGCACTAAACAAATAGGTGTTCTGTAATAAAAACTATTTTCCCTGTTGGTAAAGCACAATTCTTGATAAATCAATTTAAAGACTGTAATTTGTTTAAGACAAAACATTGTTCAGTTGTCTTATTCACACCTTTTTAAAATATAAGCCTTCAGAAAGAGTTTCCTGCTTCTAATTTTATTTATTTTTCTCACCACTAAGGCTGAGGTTGTTATGATAGTTTGGAATGGCATCTCATGAAATATCTTAACATAAGGATCCTATTCAGTGTGTTGCTCTGATGTCTGACATTACAATGTAGGCATTCCTTGATGCCTTTGTATAATTATGAAGAGCAAGCTGCACAGTGCAGCTCTGAAAGCAATTAACACGGACAAATCCAAAAATAGAGCATACAGGGAATGGTTAAATGGGAAGGGAGGGTAACATTCACTAAAACTCAGAGGAACTAAAGCTCATGCTTGCAAAATTGATTTTGTACATTTTTCTTTTCTCATAATACCTTTGAAATAATGCAGGCACTGGAATTAATCCATCCATTTGCACTGGGTCCTTTAATTTTTTGTCTCAGCTCTGTAACACAGCTTCTCGTTAACTTTTTAATACCCTTTTACTGGCCCAGATTTTTGGGTTGGAGGGCACTCATTTGCACATAAATAGCCGTTAACTGATAGATTCCCAAAGGTCTCCTGTTGCGTTTAAGTCGCAATGACCTATTTAGCTAGCTTAAATTTGTTTTACTGAATTATTATAATTCCTTCCACAGTACTTATATTTTGTGATTAATGCATTTTTCACGATACAATTAAAGTATAATTACACAGTTCTGCAATTTACTATCATGGTATTATCATCATTAGGGAGAGATGATTTTGCAAATATTAGAAGAATTAGACTCCAGATACGTATCACTTTTAGTATTATTAACTAATTAAGACTGGAGAACCCTTTACATCTTCGAGATAAATCTAAAATGGCAAATCACTGAGAGCAACAAAGGTTTCAAAATAATAGAGGACTAATTTATATGAAACTATTCATTACATGTGTCTTTGTCTCAGACCTACAACAGAGCCTGACACCCCTAACAGAGTTCTACTCTAATAATATCACAGTAGGATCTTGATGTATTTAGTTCTGTTAAAGGGAAATTTTATCTATCCCAGGGTCGTCAGATTCTCGCCAATCAATTATTTCTGGCCCTTGGAGCCACAGGGTACTTTTTGCTTGGAAACAAACACAGAAGGTGGCTATACTTTGTAGTTTTATATAATCTGCAGTAGATAATGGGCATCAGTCAATAGTATCGTTCATTTTAAATTTTTTCTTCATCACATTTAATTTCTCTGATTTATACTCCAAAGCTTTTAAAAGCTTTGCACGTGTATTGAATTTAATACTTCAAAAATGTAATGAGATATTTATAATTATACGAATAGAAAGTAATCAACCCAAAACAGACTTGTTTTCCAACTTCATGGCCTAATGCTCTGTTAAATACAGAGCCTGTTTGTTCCAGCATAGTAGTACTTTTCCCTCCAAAGGTTTTAACCCAGCAAAGCCAAAACTGTCATTTTTGCTTTACTGCCAAGCAATTTTATATTTGTGATCTTAAAAATAATGTGAATGATAATTACAATATTATTTAAGTTTTATTTTGTGACCAGTTCCATTCATACATTTGATCATATTAGAAAGAGTGCTTTGTGTTAATATCAGTGATTTCCAGTGACCATATTGGGACATATTCAGATAAAAGAAATTGCTGCAAAAAAGTTAAATTGGCAGCTTACTGTATCTCACCGTTTGACATCTGTGACCCACTGAGCTCACCAAACTCTGTGTAATCTTTTCAGATGCTTAGATACAACTTTGAATATTTCCCTATTCTCGGGTGTTTTAACTTCATTTTGTTCTGCAGTATTTTTCTGTTTCCTTCTGATGAACACTGGCCATATATGTGGGGTCGTTGTCCTGATGTGTGATGAGGTGCCGCACAATAAGAGTGGAAGCATTTTGTTCTAAATAAGCAAATCGTTTCTATGAGCTTCAACATTTTCTGCTGCTGTGATCATCAGTTTCTTCATGAATAAAGACGCGAGAGACTATTCCAGAGGTGGCCACGCAAGTTCACCCACGACTCAGAATATGACCAGAAGTACAAAGACGAGCCAGACAAGTTGTGGAAAAAAGTTCTATGGCCAGGTGATGACAAAATAGACTTTGACCAAAGTGGTGGGCAGATTAACAAGTGAACGCAAAGGACCTGCAGGTGCTCCAAAGAACACCACTTCACCTTTGAAACATGCTCAGGCGAGGTCTTGAGCTATAGCTGTAAATAAGATGCTGTGAATATTTGTAAAATCTAGGTTTATAACATAAGTTCTTATTTTCTAAGTATCTTTTTTTCCCCCAATAAGATTGACCTTTTGACAGTAGTGACTCAGCTGCCGTACTGATGGTAGTCTAAATGCTTTGATTTTTTTCTTCATAATGTAGATTTATGGAAGTTCTGTTTCTGCAGCTAATATTTATAGCAACATACATTTTTATGTTTACTGTACATGAATTCTGGGGGTAAAGCACTTGAACAAACAGGACAAACAAACAGTTCCTGATTGAAAAATGATTTTGACTCGAATTAAATAAAGACAACTTAGAAACTAATAGCAATAAACATGAAAACGGGATGAATGAGATGAGCATGTCTGGGGCGCTGTATGAATGGCAGGAGGGAGAGGATTTGCTTTGCCTGCTGCGGCCGGTGATGTTTGATCAACCACGGTGTCTTGTAGGTTTTTGACCGCTTCATGTCTTTAACCTTCATCAAATCTTTGCGTGTGGAGATCAGCTCACTGGAAAACTGTGATGGCCAAAGAAATGGGGGCACCTGGAAACGTTATAGCAAAGCTGCCAAAAACAGAAGAATCAGCATGAACTACTGATATACGTTAATCGATCTGTGTTTTCCAAATAATTTCAAAATAATGCCACAGTGTGTTTTGGTGCCGTTTACTACATAACGTGTGTTAGTATGTCAGTAAAGAAATTACATTGTTGTAGGAAGAGGATCACCAATGCTAAATTTTGGTGTAGTTTGTCTTTATGTTGAGGGCTCTTGAGGTGTAAAAAATGAATCATTATGTCGCCTTATTAATGCATAATTAGGCATGATTCAGGTAGAAGGCTGGCTGCATCACCAGTTTGTATTGTCTACTTCTTTTATATGCAGTGGTGCAACAATCTCAAACCGTCTTGTGAATACTTGTCTGTTTTACTGGAGGGAGTACAGGCTTAGGCCTCTGTTTCAGAACAAAATCATAAAGCTGGTGTTGTCCTCACTGACTTCATTTCTGGAACTCAAACACGCTTGGTTTTATTTGACACTTTATTAAATGGTCTGAACTGTCCATTCTGTAAGTGTATGACCATCTCTTCACCTGCACAAAGTCTTGTGCACGAGAACAGTGTGTTCAGATCCTGAAAACTGTTTTCTTTAATATTTTGAGGATTTGGTGTTAAATCTGAAGTCAGTTGCCTTTGGATTTAGTATTCAGTATCAAGTGGTAAACATTGACTTTTCAAAAAGAGGGGTTCAGATGGCTAGTCTTCTTGGGTTTCTTGATGTTTCCCCAATCCCAGTTCAGATGGACTAAGCTGGACAATCACTACATTTACACAGCTGTTTTATTATATGCATTTATTGTATTTCAGTAATTGCTTTCAATCTAAATTGTCTTACTGTATATGAAGATGTAATTCATCCATTAAAACAAATGTCTTTGACAGCTCATTTAATGTTGCAAAGGAATGTGATATAGAAATGAAAATATCCATATGTTACCTGTGTCTATAACAAATCTTCATTCATGCAAGTTTATGGTTTGTGTTTTCTGTTGATATGAATCAGAACGTGAATTCTGTTTGTATAAAGGATATTTTGTATAAACAGGTTCTATGACGTCCCTAAAACTCAGTCTTGGCAAAGAATGTGGTTTTAGTAGTAAAATTAATACACTTCTGTCTATGTATGCTGATATTGTCTGAATTATAACAGCCAGTGTGTGTTGATGTGTATCTATAGCTAGCAGCCTATTTCTGTTGTTTTCCCTGCTTCGGTCTGTAACTACAGTATTTTTATTGTGCAGTAGCCAAGGTCCTTGAAGATGGAAAGAAGGACTGGACTTTATGCAAATAGTTAATTTATGCTAATTGTTCATGTAAATGCTCATTCGCTCTAATGGTGTTGTCTGTGTGTGTGTGTTCTGCTGAGGTGTGGGGGAGGGGCGGTATCGCAGGCATGAGCCGCAGGAAAACTTTGGGGGGTCTGAGACCCTGGGCAGTTGTGGGATTATGGAGCTAGAAATGCATAGGGTCTTGTTCCAGGAAGAATTAAATGATAGGCTTATTAACACTGACCACTGTTCCCACAACCCCCAGTAGGTATGTATAACTGGGACCTCCTGTATGGGGTCTGGGAGTTGCAGGTGCATGGCAGTGCCGTCTATTTTGTTGTTCCCACCTTTCTCTGGTGAAGTTGCTGCCAGAGCTTAAAGTCGTGTCCTGATGGGACCTTATTCCTTAGTACCCATTTGCCAGGATTTCATTACATTAACACACACACACACACAGTCCAGTCTTCTCCCTTGTTGACTAAGATTCTTGATAATGTTTACAGTATGTTGACCACTTCTGCAAATCCTAACTACTTGCTCATTTCAAGTATTGAAATGCAGTAACCTGTAGGCTAACCGGCGATTTTGAGAAATAGGCTTCTGTTTAAACGAGTTGCAAAATCAGACCCTCTTCAAGCGTTTGGAGTATGAATTCTGTCATCAATGTCTCCATGTGAACATTGCTGGTCCTATGAGCACCCTCAAATGACTTCAATAAATGTGTTATTTAATTCAAAATAATGGACTGAGATTCACTCAGCTGAAACATCCACACCTTGACATAGTGTATTGGCCAGGACATTGAATTCCCGTGCTTAGATTGTGCTGTTTGTAGCTGCTCTGACAATGGTCCAAGTCAACTGTTCAAAGACAATTTGAAAAGGGATTGATTTAAAAAAATAGATTCCTGAACTGTAATGGACGATTGAAGGGGGGGTGTAATGGTTGCACAAAACGTTGTGCCTGTACTGGAAATGTATCCTAGTGTATGTTTATAAATATGTGTGCTCTGTATGTACCACATAGGCTGTTTACAAGAATCCAGTTTCCAGTAAAACAAGATTAAATGTAGGATTCAAATGTTGTCTTGTAAAATCTAACCTGATAGGTGTGAAAACCCCATTCCGCTGTAATAACGGTGCTAATGAATTCAGACTGTAATCGATTGTCTCAGCTCAAACTAGATTAGATGCAGCCTCGCTGGAAGGAGCAGAGTGTCTGAAATGCACAAGGAACCCAGCGAGCTGGGGTTACGCTCACCCCTGGCAGCCTCCTCAGTGGTTTGCTTTCATCCTGTGGAATGAAAGGACAGGAGGATCAGCTCAGGCCTAAATAAGATTACAGCTCGTTCAGCAGCTTATCTGGGCTAATGCCAACTAGTGTGGCTTTGCGCTTCCTGAGGGGTTTGCAACCGAGACTGTTTACTGAGCATCATCCGCCAGCGCCGTGCTTGCAGGCTAATCCTCCTCAGTGCTGGAGAGTTAGAGGATTCCAAGTGAGCTGCTGTGACTGACAGAGCAGCCAGCCCCTTGCAGTCTTCAGCCTGCAACCCCGTATTGATCTGTACCCCAGCGAGCCTCCCGTTGTCAATCCCCAAAGCGTGCGGATCTCTGCACGGCAACTACTACTAATAAAACTAATCAGTTGGCAAGAGATGTGCATATTTCACATCTGCTCTTCAGACGCAAAGAAGGGATTTTCTGGTGGTAGAACTTAAGTTGTGATCAGTTGCATATTTGAAGAAACGGTTTAGAAAATGTTTGCTTTTGGTTTTATTTCCATCTTGAAAGCACTGATGTGGTTCCTAAAGTTATTTAAATGGAATAGTGTAGTTTTTATGTTAATGCTGTATACCTTACTGATATCCTGTCTGCAGAAAATCTCATTCTTGTCGTGGATTTTTATTTTGATGCATATGCTCATCTGCGTTCTTGTATAGAAAATCAAACCAACAAAAACAAAGATTTCTGGGTTTAAGTATGTAAAATGTGCAGAAAATACAGGGCAGTAAGTCTGCATTTGCTGTTCTCAAGACTCTCATCTCAGTCATCTGTTGCAAACCACCAATTTTTACAAATCAACAACATGGCCATCATTTCATGGAAGAGTTGGGGCTTAGACAGGTGGGTAAATATCACATTGGGGGCCACTCTCCTTTCCTTGAATGAATTCCACCTACACTGAATAATTTCCTGCTGGTGATGTGAGGCTAAATCATGTTTGTTCTGCCCTGCGTTCATTTGTTTCAGGGATGGGGGGATAGTGTCCCACTATACTGTACTAAACTGTTAATAATAATGAATAATTCCTTACACTCATATAGCACTTTTCTGGACACTCCACTTAATGCAGTGCAATGGCAGCCAAAGATTTCTGCCACATGAAATCTGGAGTTCTGCCCAGTGAAATGGGGGGGCTGGGGGCGTCATTGTCACGTCTCACCTGTCACATTCTGCCCTTTCTCTTGCGTCTGCGCTGGCTGGAACACATCCTGATGAAGTGGTGTTGTATGTCGGAGCAATACTCCACTGTAATTTCTGACATTTAAGAAAAGAATTCTGGAGCAGATCAATGATTCTGTGGCCCACGGTGAATGTGGCATTATTGTGATTCGATCCACAATTGCGTTTTTAATTAGGGGGTGTAGAGTACTCTGGTGCACACATCTATAACAACACCTTAGTTTCAATGCAGAAGTATGCATTTATTACAGAAATTAGTTGTTAATGTTCGCAAATTAGTTTTACAAGGAAATAATAATTCACCGACATTAACGTTCATTCAGGGTGATTTTTTGGGTCATTATCTTCACGGCATCTGAGATTCTGCTTAAACAGCTTCTCCATAGCTGAAACATCAGCACCACAGGATTTAAATACAGTGATACTACTGCTGAGCCACGATTCTTTCAGTTTTGTGAAGATGTCCAACACCAATGCTCGAAAAAAGGTCCATGTAAGGTCTGTTTGTATTCTGTTACTATAAAACGTTAAATGTATTAAATTTGTTGCGCATAAAAACCAGTAATCAGTACAATCAGAAGTGAGTACTTAACTGTATCAGATATTTTCATGACTTTCCGTTTGTGATTTGCACAGTAAATCAAATATAAATATAAGCAAAGACATCCTTTCAGGAACATGAGATTTTTTTTTTTGTATAGGAAAAAATAATGTAAAATGTTATTTGCCCAAATAACAACTGCCTAGCAAAAACAAGAACGAGTTACTGCATCATATATTATTGTCTTTCAAACAACTAAGAAACAGCATTACCGCTTATAGAATGTGCAAATGCAATAATCCTGCCTGTGCATTAATGAAGATTCTCAATTGCGTTGACCAGAAGATAAATGGAAATGGGAATGATAGCGCTTTCATACAGATTGTTTTTAATAAGCGTGTTATTTAGTTTATCAGTCTGATGCTGTAATACCTCCCAACCTGCTCTCCTAGACAAATTTGTTAATGTCTTTTTTCTCACTGAGAACATTGATTCCCTGCAGACATATCTCTATTAAACCTCTAGAAACTCACAACTTCCAAATTAGATTAAGTAGCAGAAATGGAACTAGTGGAATCAAAGAAAATTGAGTGAGTTATTGAATTCATGCCACAACGTCTCAGGATAAGATATCTGGATATCTAGTGAAGCTACAGTACGGTCTTACTTAACAGTGTTTTTCCTCTGCTAGATTGGATAGGTACTTTCTTGCTCTAAAAAACTCATGTTTCTCTCCAGCTTTGAATTATATGCAACAGATAATTCCTTTTAATAATGCAATTAATCACAGCTATGGCCGACGAACAAGGAGTGTGTTTGCTTATGTATTGTATTAGCTTATTTATAGAAAAGACTGATGATCTCTGTGGACCTCCCATCTGAGCATAATAAAAGCGCTACTTCGAAGTACACCTTATGCTGGGTCCCTGTGAATTTGCCATATCATAGTGTTGTCAGGAAGAAGTACAGTCCCAAATTTGATGCAGTCACAATTACCGGCAATACAAGTCTCCTAAAAAGTGTCAAAAAATGACAAGCTCAACATATTTAGGAGGAGACATGTGCATTTGCTTCATCTTTCCAGTGCTGGCACAAGGTTTGAAAGTGGTGAGCTGAATTCATTGACTGTTTGGCAATAGCAAGGTCCGAGGGCACTAGAGAAATGAAATGGTTGATTCCAAATATACAGCTGTTTTTTGAAAGAAGCCAGGGTACCAACTTAAAAACATGGCTAGGTTGCTTTTTCCAGACTCCCACAGCCCTTTGTGTAACAGTGCCTGCTGTTCTCATCCCATTAGTTTTCATTTGAAAGTACGGCTATGTATTCATTAATTTGGAAGGGGGTTTGAAGTACTACAGTCACATAGTTATAAATAATTAAACCAATTAGTTCATAAATAGTTTCAGTCTCCTGTCATTGTATATGTATGACTCTCTGTACTGTATGTTCTGTCCTGGAAAAACCATGAACCTCTAAGTAATTCAAACACAAATGTTTGACCTGTTAGAAGGGTCAAATGTCATATGCACATTTTCATAGAGTAAATACTGCATAGGTTGCTCTGTGTATGTGTGTATATATATATTCATCACTTATCTGCACTCTGCAAAGAGTCTTAATTTTTATTTGTGATTTTTAGGAAGATTCTCTGTCTTGAGAAGTCATGTCATGAGAAGTAGTTTTCTTATAGCAGAAGAGAGTTCCTGTTTGTGGCCCACTTTTTGGACATTTTTCATTTAACCAGAAGGCCTTGTTAATGGCTACAAAATCCTGTGAACCATTATCTTTATTTGGTTATTTAGTGGGATGTTATTCCTATAGTCTACTATTTATCTGTCATTGCCCACAGGCCAAAAACATTCTACTCTACATGTACTGTACATTGCAACATAGGTAAATAAATGTATGTTAAGCATATTTGAAAATTGATTAGCTCATAGGCTCAAGGCATGCTTTGTAATGCAGACATAATTGGAACAATATACAGAGATTAGACAAGCTCCCTCTCAGGACAAAGATTTGTTCCAACTGGCCAAATGTATTCAGAGAAACCATAATCTGATATTTCTTTGCCCTCAACAATTTAGGAATGAGGTGACGTTGTGCAAGTTTCAGATCTGTTCATTCATTGGTTTTAAAGATTTTTTGTGGAAAATTGAGCAACACTCCGCAGTTCTCACATAGGGAAGTCACACGGTGTGACCTCATTATATGATCAATAATATGCCCTTTCCACAATCACTGCAGATCCATATCCAGATCACACACATTTTCATGAATCTAGCACAAGATATACCACTGAGAGGTAATTTGAAATGTATGCATTGTATTCAGATCTTCAAATTGATTGGCTCATTACAACTGTTTTTTTTAAGTTAGCAGCTTGCCATGATCAGTCTTGTCAAATATTACTGATACTACTTTTTTTTTTGTTTTATGCAGTGAAGGCATTCAGGTAGTTTTCACCAAATCCAAGATGGCGGCCAAACCATGTGACCAATCACCTTGTCAGGAACATAATTTTACTATAGACACAACTTGCTAAGATTAAGACCTCTGCATTGATTTTGACACACAACACATTTTTGAGCACATTGTCAGGAATCCATTATCGCTGGTCTGTTACTGTTGGTGTAGTTTTTGCTGTAACACAACTTCCAGCAGGCCTTTACAGTTTTCTAAAGGCTTTCATCTGCTGTCGTCTAGGGGTTTGGAAGTCTTAGGCATTTGAAAATTACATGGCGGTTTAGTGAAAAACCTTCATTAGCCTAGCCCTGTGATTGTTTGAGTGATGTTTGGGGATCGAGGGCACAGCTCTCTCACCTGTACATATTCTTAGCCTTCTGTGACTACGGCTTCTCTGCTGTCCATGCTCCTTTGAGAGTTTCTGCCACGGTTCACCTCCTGTCCTGGTGATTGTGGTGGCGGAGCTCAAGTCAGCTAGCTGCTTCTGGGCAGAGCTGGTTGAACTCCCCCCCAAGCTGCTGAGTGTGCAGCCCCAGTGGGCTTGACAGCATCAGCAGTACAGTACCTCAGCCCCAGCCGACTCGGTCACAAACAAGGATTATTATCCCTTCCCCCAGCATGTTTAGTGAACGTAATGAACACAGGAGTTGTTTTAATTTATGTGTTGGGTGAATTAAACAATGGCAGTGATTCATTTCTTATGTTGTTTTAAATTTTTCTTTCTGCTTTATTTAAACCTATTTTATGGACACCAAGGGGTGATAAATATCCTGGTTGCTATACTTTTTTTTTTATTCAGGCAGTTACATTTATAAAAAAAAATACAGCTAATAAAAAGTATATTGTTGTACTGGGAAATTTTATTTCTCTCTAGTTCCAGTTCCTTTCTTTTTCCCAAAACATCTCGTCTTGCTTCAAGATGGTGGTAATAGAAAAAAAAGGTGCCTGTGTACATTTCCTCCATAGACTGCCCTTTCCATCTCTTTCAGGTATGGGATGTGACACCTGATAGTGCATTGGCTACACCTCAGCATTGGGAATGAGTTGTATTTCTGTGTTTTCATTGCTTTTATGTCTGTAGGAAGCACAGGTGCTTTTAAATCCTGGGTCAAGAGCTGCTCTTGGCATTCTTGCAGATTTCTGATTTCAATTTCTTGAAAAACATTAAGTATTTCAGATTTTGGCATCTTATTTCAGATGGGCTAATTTTGGCAGGCATCTCATTTTTACTGTCATATACAGATTAAGATTTCTGTTTGACCATTCAGGTATTTGTCCTGGCATATATATGCCATGCACCTCAGGAGTTTTAGCTAGCCAAGAGGGAGTTGAATAAAAGCCCTGATTTATGAAAATAGCAAATTCAATAAAACACTCCCAAGTCTCCCGCAGTTGTTTTTTTATTAGTGTTTTATCCATAGTTGTATGTTAATGGCCGCATTCATCTCTTAAAGAATGGATTGGCTAGCATAGTCAGATCACATGTTGGAGAGACCCTTATGTCAGGAGCACTGGGCATGTACTGTAGATAACTGGTGTAGACTCAGGATTCCCATGCCAGATATTGGCCATGCTCTGCTGATGCAGCAAGGTACAGAAATGCTGTGACTAACGTGTCACTTGTAGAAATAATTGGTTTTGAGAGCTGCTGTTTACATTCACACTGTGTGGCTTCCAGCCTTGCTCTTACTTTTTTTCTGTCCAGGGATAAGGGATCAAGACCACGTAACATCATAAACAGCAGGGTAGGCAACATAAACAGGAGGCTCAGAATCCAATTTCGGGGATTAACACCTCTCTGATGGCCTCCCCACTTTTCCCCGGCTTGCATTTCAGACTCTCTTCTATATGTGCATTGCTTATATCCTACAAACAATGATTTTTTTATGATTTGGGAATTTATCAGTAAAATCATTGTATCATGCTGAAAAAAAAAGTCTTAAATACAATGATTAAATAGATCAGACAAAAATGTGCATACCAATGTTGACAAAAAGTATATAATTTTTTGTGGGATTGTGAATTCCCTGGCTACTTTTACTGAAAGGGATTGTTAAACTCTGATTGTTTTGATGTGCTACATTAACTGGCTTTAGTAGTGTGTCCAGGGCTACTAGTGCTTTAGTTTGAATTGTTGTGTTTGCTGTAGATAGGTTTGAATTGTTGTTCTACACAATACGCAAATGAGACTGGGGGATTACTGTGGGTAGTCAGGGCTCATCTGCACTGGTTCTTGTTGGCAAGCACAATAAATATTTGTAGACTGCTGGATTTTCCCTATTTATTTTATACATACACATACGTCCATAAATACATGTCCAGAGGGAGTCCTTGTCAGCCACATGTCTTAAAAAGGAGGATTTAAACCTGACTTACTAGCCTTGCTGCTATTTCCAGCAAGCCCCTGTGAGGTGCACATACCACAAATCCCAGCAAGATCAGCGTAAAGCCAAGTTAACAAGACTAGACTGAGAAACAATTATGAAAATGCATATATATGAATCATTAGATTATGAGCTCAGATAAGACATTCAAGCAGTTGCTCTGCCTTCCATAAAACTGTTCTTATGCATCGTTATCCAGTTTTACACATTCATATCAGGCTTTGTTTCTCATATGTCAATTTTCCATATTGGTGGCTTGCAACACTGTGTCAGCTTAGCTAACTCGTTACTGATTTGCAAATGAAAATTCTATTGAAAATGCCCTTTCTAATGCTCTACAAAAGCCTAGACTTGTGCGATTAGCTGTTTCCATTGCTACTAAATAATTACAGATTTGCTTTTCCAAATTATTCCCACATTTGTGTGCATCCTACAACGGACTGGCGTCCCATCCAGGATGTGTAGTCCTGCTTTGACCCTTGTGTTTCTGGGACAGGTTCTGGGTCATCTTACCAGGATTGCGTGGATTTTTTAACAATGTATGGAGATATGAATGAAAACTGCAGTTTGACAGAGTTAAAAGCTACACAGTGCACTTTATATGAGCTACCAAGGGATACATTGTGTTAGATCTTGCTCTGGATAACTAAGAACTGGTGACTTGGAACCAGAAAATTCAATACAGGGCAGCCCTGGTGATGGAACACTGATTTGTTTACATACACTATTATATGAAGCAGGGAATCTGCTTTGGGCACTGAAAACCAGAAAATCAATCCACTCTGATGAATGAATTCAGGCATATACAGTCTGGCAGCTTCTGCTTAGCACGAGTCCTCGTGTTTCTTAGAAACCTGGAAATCGGCTAAATGCCTTGCAACAATAAGCACCTTCCTCATCAAATAAAAATGTTCATGATTGCTTCTCAAGGAAAAAGGTGAACCTCTATCAAGCACACCCCCTAGTTAGGGAGCCTTTTTATTGATTTGTTTGTTTGCTTGTTTTGTATAGTCAAATGCTTTGTTGAATTGTATTTAGTATAGATAGGTTTCTCAAGCTGTGGAAGTAGCAGTACACACATGCCATATAAGAAATGCTGACAGGAAAATGACAGAAAAGCTTATTCAGCTGCATTTTACATGCCAAAACTTTCATCCTTTTTTTCTTTGTTTCTCCTATAGGAGTGTTTACAAGCGCTCAGCCCAGTCACTTCAGCAGAGCCACACGGCTGCAGTCCAGAATGCTCCTACTCCATTTGTGGCTAAAGAGCGCCACCTAGCCATTGCCAGTGCACTGTGGGGGAATTTTTTTCACTTTCTAAAGAGCCTGAGGCTGTCACAGACACCTCCTCCCCAGCTTGCTGATACTGCTGCAGGTCAGTTTAAGACACTCGGGGGGAAAAAAAGCACAGCCTTGCCTTTCACAAAGCAGCCCGCACCAAGGACACAAGAGAGCTGTTTGCATGACAACAGCTCTCAACAACATGTGTCAACATTTATTATGTTTCTTTCCGATTTTTCTTTCCGAAGTGCCATTTGATATTCACCTTTTTAAAATGGAATTGAAGCTCATTTAATCTTAGTACGTCATATTTCTAACGACTGGGATTGACCATAAAAACCTTACCATGAGTTTTTCAATTATCATTTTGATTTATTTGAGGAGACAAAAACTAATCATTCCTTCAGTTCTGCAGCTCAATACCTATATCCCTATTAAACTATCACTAAGGAAGTAATAATTCCAGGACTGTAGTTACGCACTTCCACAAACCAAGTTTAAAACCAGGAACTAAATTCAAGTTAATTCTTATGTTTTTGAGACATTTATTTTTGAAAATATTCTGGTTTTATAATAAGTAATGAAGGTATACATGTTAACAATGGCTGCTTTCAAAACTTTTTAGAAACTTAAAATCTCAAAAGGTATTTGACGTACAGTATGTAGAATAAATCACAGATAATTATCCTGCTTATTCATACAGTTATCAGCTGACTTGGGTGGGTTCTAACATGGGAGGTATTTTGCATGTTTACCTCCACATGCAGAACTGACAGCTGTCGCTCCTGTCTCAGGTTTCTCGCTGTTGGCGATGGACTTGCCCAGCTCTGCTCCCTCAGAGCTCCAGCCCCAGCCAGTCCTGGCCATGATGCAAAACTTCGGATGGGATGAGATGTTAAACACGCAGCTCGTCACCAGATACCTCAGCCATCTCATTCAAAACAGGTTTGTCTTTAAAATGTTTATTATGATCCTATTCTAGAGCTATATACTGTATGTAAAGTATAGGGATATAGTGATCTAAGTCTTAGTCAAAACCACTGTTAAGACCGCATCTTAATAAAGAATCTTTCACAGGACAAATCATTTGCTGTCATGCTGGCTTGAAATACTGTCCTTTGCCCAAGCAACATTCCAAAACTGACCTGCAGAAAAGCTGCTGTCTTACTCTTCTGGCATCTTGACTTTTGTCTGAAGAAATGTAGCCCTTAACTTGTCCCCTGCTGATTACATACATTCAAATGGCTAGTGCAATTTATATTTGTTGGAAAAAATATTTCCAGATTTAAAATGTTTTATGTTGCCAGGTATCACTTAAAATGAACAAAAACCTATTAAAATGTGTTAATTGCCAAACAAGATTGCATGTCTTTTCAAAAGTTTTTTTCCAAGGTTCAAAACCAGCACTAACAACAAACCGTGTTATGACAATTTGAATTAAATCACGCCTCTGCCTAATTTACACATTCTCCCTGTGCAGTAAATGTGTCTACTAAATGACACAAAAAGCCAAATACGTTTTGGAGCTTCACGTTACATCACATGGGTCTACCATCTAATAACGTACAATGGCAATATGATTTCAAAACTGTAGCGCTTATACAGTAGCAACACAAGTAAATACCAATCCTCCCAAATAACATTTAATTTAATTATTTAGAAAGTTATTTTTATTCCAGTAGTTATATTTTAGAATGTGGAAATTGATTAGGGTCTCCGTTTGAGCTGCTTCTTGTGAAGTTAGGCAGGCTGTCGTCAACGATATGTTAAGTATTTGAAAAATTCCACTCTGTCCAGATTTGATATTTTCTTTTAAATTGATCTTCCCCCAAAATGTACATGTATATTAGACTAGATTGTTGCCAGTGAATTTCCCATCTTTATAGATTCTGAACAAAGTAGGTGTATACCAGTATATATGGCTGAAGTCTTATATATACGGGGAAAATATATTAGAGAGAGAGATAAGAGAGATCATTTTATTAGCCATATACAGTTTCTTGCATTAGGAATTTCTCTTTTTGCATACCCCAGCCTTCTCTCCATGACACATATAGGCACACAAACGGGGAGAGAGAAGCTTGGGGTCAGAGCACGGGGTCCGCCATTTTATACGGCGCCCCTGGAGCACCTGGGGTTAAGGGCCTTGCTCAGGGGCCCAACGGAGTAGGATTCCTCTCCCAGCCGCGTGATTTGAACCGGCAACCTTCCAGCCATATGCACAGATCCTTAGCCACAGTGGCACCACTCCGTCCTGTTACATAAGGAACCTATAATCATTTTCTGAACACAATATAAAGATAAATGTAGCTGTGTTCTCAGTAACATCATCAAAGTTTTTTTTTAAAGTATTTGAAAATAGTAAAACAGCTAGTTGCACAGTGCGTGGATTTTGTGTCAAGGCGTCACTGGTCAAAATTTTAGCACAGTTAATACACCAATATTAAATGGGCATCACATCACTGAGCACCAAGCAGCTATGTTTTACACATAAAGATAGTTACAATAATGTACAAGTACAAAAACTACAAGTAAACTGATTTCCCAATCATGGCGTAAAACAAACAGGCAAGACCAGAGGAAAAACTCTGAAGCAGATATCATTATTTAAAGCACTAAAATGTTAAAATAAATTAGTTTGTAAAGATCCCAGGGCAAAATAAATAATTTAATGGGCACCATTGATTCTGTTATCATTGAATTCATCTGCAAAAGAGACTGGATTCCAACATCTCATTGAACGTCTAGAGCATCGCTGCCAAGAATTATTTCTCTTTTTCTGCTGCAGTACTGCCACAAATGTGCAGTACCTGTCCCTTTCAAGGTGGAATGCTTCTATTACCAAATGGGCAATGCCTCTATCTTCTTCTGAGCGTGTGTTTGCTTTTCATCACTTTTCTGGTGACATCAGGCATGACAAGATGGAGAGTCTGATGTTGTGTTCACATGAATAACCTTGTTGGCTTGGGTGGACTGTTACCCTTCTTCAGAGACAACCCCATAGGCTCAGAGCTCCTTCCCAGATATATCCCACCATTGATCCATCACTGCACCAGGCTTTTTCTATAGTTGTAGAATATACATCATAATTGATGTTATAGTTGCATCTTCTTCCACCTGCAACTCCAGTTCAGCCTTGCCACCACTTTCCTCCCCCTCCCATTGTCAGCCTTAGACTCCAGGCGATGACTGTTGTCAAGGTCAGTAGTGCTTTGAACTCAGGTAGTAGCTCAAGTACTGCATCTGTCACTGGCTCCTCCAGTTGTTCCTGTTAGGGGACTGGTTTTCTTCCATCCATCTGAAGAACATGACTTCCATGTCCCCATTGTACAGAGCACCACAAGAGTTTTGCATTTGACATGGACTCTTGAATTCTGTGCCATTTTTTTTGGTTGTCACTAACGTCCCAGACTTTGTCAAAGTGTATGGTGCAGTCCTTGCTATGTTCTTCATGTTCAGCATCTGAGCCTTGGGAGCCAAGCTATGTGGTCATTTGTCTGGCACTTGTATCCTCTTTACACCTCTAGATTTTATACTACTGAGTCTTTTTATTCACCAGACTCAAGAGTCTGACTTTCCAGAGTCACTGGACAAACATTGGACCCTACAGGCAGTCCTGTTTGTCTTTACACCTGGCACAGCCCCGCAAGATAAGTGGTATCATTGGCTGTCATTCATGACGTAGGTTTTGCCACTTGTCTTTTGCATATTCAAATGCTGCAATTATGAGTCCGTAGCTGAACTAAACATCCTGTATTGCACAGGTGTAGTCTGATTGAAGTCTCGTACTCATGCCAGAAATTCCTTACCGTTCTCCACAGATGCTATGTCCTGGTCCTAGTGGACCCCTGAACAAAACTTGTGCTCTAGGTACAGACTCGCGCTTTGTTATTGCATACAGTCCATCTCGTCATCATTCAGCCCCTAACCGCTATTCTGACTGAATGGGGCCCAAATGAAAACGAAGGGTGCCACCCGAGGGTAATGGAAATGGTTTTGGACGTCTACATAGGGTACCTTTTGAGGAGTAAACCCACTATGTGAAGCGATTCTCCCTTTAAAGACAGAGTCCCTTTGGAATTAGTGCCCTGCCGCAATGCAAGTAGAGACTGCTCCTCTAGATTGCAGAGTTATAGTGGTATTCTGATTTTATTCCAAACCTTTTTTTTTCCCGGATGGAATGGAAAAGCTGTGTCTCCACGGTATCAGCTTGCCGTGACAGGGTGGATGGGAGTTCGATCCAACATCTGGCCCTTCAGATTTTGCGTGCTTCATTGAGATTCTGGCCCTGCACATACTGTATACTATATATTTTGTTCTTGGGATCTGCATGATAATTTTTAGCCATATTATAAAGTTCTATTTGTGAATTTGTGACTTACTATACGAATGAAGGCTGTTTTCCTTTGGGTGATTAGCTTGGCTCTTTGGATGGTGATCTGTTGCCCATTGAAAATAATGTTAAGAGTAGCTCAGAACAAATCACATTTGAGGATATGATTTGCGCTGTGTGCACATGAAAAGCTGTACAGTGTTAGCCTTTAAAACTTATTTTCTAACTTTTCTTACTTATTTCCCTTATCAGTTGACCTTTAGAAAAGTGAGTAATAACGTCTTTCCATTTGGTACAGTCCTACCAATTTCTTCTTAGAATTCTATGTTGACACAAATTTCAAAGTTCCTCCTGTCTGTCTCCAGCGCATTGGTAGAATCTGGCTGTGGGTCTGGGACCAGTTCTTTCCAGGCCCTCTCTATTCGCTCCTGGTTCCGCTGTGTCCTCCAGCTCTATGTCAACAGGACAGCTTCTGGTTCTGATAGTGCTGATACCAGTCGCGCTGGTAAGAAACACATCTCTTTTTATGTTGATTTCAGCTCTCTAGGCAATATAAAGAAAAGGTGATTCTTTGAAGAAGCTTTTAAATAAACTTTAAATCTAGTCATTTATGTTTGTTGAATTGTTTAAACTAATGTTGAATTCTTTGTTTAGTGTAGTTTTTAAAATTCTGTTTTAGGAGAGATGTGCAGTATATTTTGTAGTGATTTCAAATTAATGCTTCCTTACCAAATACCTTGGGCATGTGAATATTATTCCTGCTGATACCTACAGCTATTCTTCTTTAGCATTTGAAAGTATATCAAATGTTTTATCTTTACAAATGAGCTTTTGAAAATTTGCACGATAGCAGTGATGACAATAATTATAATGACCAGCCCACCATCTTGCTCCTCTGCTTGTGTGTAGTTTTATTGTAATGATGGTTCTGGTTTCTTGTTTTCTTTTACAGGGAAGGGAAATAGTGGTCAGCTCTCAGAGCTTACTAGACTGATATTTAAATTGCCTGAAATGGAATCGCTACTCCAGAGAGCACAAATAGAGCAGCCGGCTATCAAGCTGGAGCCCAGACCTGCTCTCTCCCTTTTTATTAAGGTATCCCATAAAGAGGGTGTGATGAGACATTGAAACTGTTTCCTGTGTTCCTTTCAGCAAACTAAACAAACTGCTCTTGGAATTTTAGAAGAGTACCGCTTGGAAGTAAATGTATCTCATTAATGTTTTACTTGTTATTGTTGTGTTAATCTCAGGAAGTGTATTAGAAATGCTATAAAAATGATTACACTGTCTTGTAGAGAAATTATTAATGCTGTTTTCAGTGGCTTGCAGAAAATGTGGAAGTGTGCTTTTTGTATAGGCTTCATACAAACTCTTACCAGCAGATTTTATTTGGAATATGGACTGGAATGTTGAAGATTAAATAATTTTCTTAAACAACATCATATCACTTTCAATAACCACTTATCTAGTTCAGGATCATGGTGGATCAGAGCCTGTGCCAGGAAGCACTGGGCACAAGACTGGATTCACCCTGGAAGGGATGCCAGTCCAAAGCAGGGCAACCACAGACACAAACACTCACATCCTAATATCAGGGCCAGTTTACTCAGGAGCCAATTAACCTACCAGTATGTCTAAGGACTGTGGGAGGAAACCCATGCAAACACAGTCAGGACATACCGACACAGGAACTGCACCACCATTCTGCCTCAGTTTTCTAAGACAACAGTTGGGATATTATACATTCTACTTCCAGAAATCCTGTTCATCAAAGGAGCCACTTAGACGATCTTCACAGTGTGAATCTGACCTCTTGCAGACAGGGGCCCAGTGTTGGTACCTTTTATGTATGTACCTTGAATGTATAGATCTAGGGACATTTTGCAAACTAGTCCCTTCTTTTTCGACCATTCTTCTAAATTCAAAACTTAGTACTCTTTCTTGATGATAGCTCTAATCTGGACCTCCTGCTGCAACAGAAAGTGGGGGAAAGGACTTTTACAGAAATTACTGCTCTACTTTGAAAGTAGTACTTTTTACTTTCTGAAGAGTAGTATTACTGAAAAGGGCAAATTAAATGAAATATAAACCCTTGTGTTGAAAATGTTTCCTGTTACTTTAAACATTTAGCGTTTTTAATATGCCATAGCCGTTATCACTCTGGTTTGACAGGCTGTTGGAAGAGCCTTCGCTGGATTGCAGACATTAGCAGAGAAGTCATCCATGGTTTCGAAGGTCTTGGAGTATGTGGGGGATGTTATGAAGTACATTAAACCCTACTTGATTAATAAGGGACCTCAAGAAGGACTCCATTTGGCTTACTGGGCAGTAGGTATGTATCTAGTTAACAATTTCTATTAATTAAATACTTTACTCCCATGGCTGTCTTTGCCTCTTTGTTTTGAAAATGTGATTGACGAAGGTGCCCAAATTAATCTGTAACTAAAACCCTACCTGTTTCGACTCAGTCTGTCATGTATTTAATGCTTAAGCCTTTTTCCTTCAATAAAGGATTAAGAGATTCTAAATTCATGACATGGTGGCTGTCATTTCTGCAATTACAGAGCAGTACAATGATCATTTAATATTAGGCAGTCTGCCTAATGTCACTTCATTACTCATGAAAAACAGTACGCGCATCTGAGTATGACAGCAGTATGCGAGTCGCATTATTTAGTTTTAACAGCATAATTGTTAATTTGCATTGACCAGTGTGAGTGAACTTCAGTAGAAATGGATTTTATTTAATTTATTTTAGAGAAAAAAATAAAAGCCTTTTCATACAGATAATTGTTGTAGTCGAATCCAATTGATTTGGGATTGAATTAGAACTTGAGTTGAATTTATAAATTGTCCCACAAGTAGTAAACTTTGCCTTGTTGGTATTTTTGTGTGACTTCAAAAGAAACCCAGGCGGTTGGAGGGGATGGGCCACAGGACAGAACGCTAGGAAGGTTACAAATTAGAGGAGGGTCTTCCAGTCTGTGTCTTTTTAGGTTAGGAGTAGCTAATTGTTCAAGGGTCCCATCCAGCTGTTTCTTGATAAGAGCCAGGGCATCAGCTCCTGCAACATGTCTGGACAGGAATAAGACCAATTAAAAAGAACGGAGCAAACTGTGGAAGACAATGAAGCCTAATTCATTCCTTTCCACCGTTCACATGATCTGTAGGAGTTCACGGTTATGAGCTCAATCATGCCTAAGTAAGATGTTAATGAAGTGACCGGCACCTTTGGCACCACTGTCTTTGATGCATCTCGCATGTTAATAGAGCTGCTTTGTTGCAGCCGGGACCTTTCATCTCCGAATGAAAGGTAGGCAAAAAAAAGATTCAGATAGAAGAGGTGAGAGTCCTCGCCAGCTGCAACAGATAATAAAGCACAGCTCTCATCCTCGGAAACCAGTTCCCATTTTTTCTCATTCCAGCAAAACATCAACGTTTTATATAGTATCTAATGTAATAGTCCAATACAGGGCATTCATTGGAGCATGTATTTTGAATAATCTCACAGAATTTAGATTCTAGGATGGCAAGTTAACAGAGTTACTGATACACTTGTTTTATATTCAGGTCTATAACTACTGTATTATTTACATATGAACAGGGAACAGTTTAAAAACCACAGAAATCAAACAATTTCTGTTGCATTGGATAGAATTAACTTGTTTAATTGATGTACAGGAATCTGTGTACATTCCCGTTGCTCTGTGTGTAAAACATTCCCTATCCTCTAATGCATTTGTAAACACTGTTTATTTGTGTTTCCTGGGTTTCTTTCTCAGATGTCCTAAAGCGTGACTGTTTGTGTATTGCAGGGTGTTTGGTGAAGCAGTGGAGTCCAATACTGGCCACATCCAAAGCTCAACAGTTACTGTTCCGCATAATTGACAGTCTCCTCCTCCCTCATGCCCTGTTCCAGCAGGACAAAGGTCTTCCTCCGCAGGTTCTGTCTGCAGTCAAGGAGAGCCTCCCTCTCTACCTCCAGGTCAGTATCTGTTGGTTTACAGGGACTCTGCCCTTCTCCCAGCAAAGAACAGGCACAAGTTTTGTTTTTTACTGTGCTGCTTACCTTACAAAGCATCCATCTCCTTCTGTTTTCAAGGGTCTTTCTGTGGCGTCAGCTCTGTCCCAGCAGCAGGGGACTTACCTGAAGCAGCAGCTCCGCAGTGTCATCCAGCAGTACCTAGGCCGCTTTCTCCCATCTTCCCCCTCTGGCTCAGCCATCGCTAACCACCCAGTCCTGCTGGCCATCTGCGAGACCACAGCAAGCCCCAGGATCATCCCTCTAAAGAACGCCGTTCTCCAGGTTACAGTGTAAGAGCAAGTCTCTCAGGACTTTCCTAATCTACAGCATGAGATTGAATTCATTTCCCACATTTTCAACATATTCGGTTTGAGTGTGCCTGTGGGTGCCATTTGCAAAAGGGGTTAAGGGTTCAAAAGAGTAGAAATTGGATTTTTTTTATGTTTCAGAGTTTGAACAGCTTAGTTATGTAGTTATGTTTCTTCTTAAGAAATGTTGCAAAAGAGAAGAGGCCATTCAGCCCATCTAAGCCCTTTTTGGAGGTTAATTTAATACAAGGATCTCATCCCCCACCCCACCATTTCTTGAAAGATGTCAGGATATCAGCTTCATTAACATGGCTGGGTAGCTTGTTCCTGACTCCCACAACCCTTTGGTTAACGAAATGCCTTCTTTTTGGTTCAAGTTTCACTGTTCATCAAAAGAAATCTGTTGTGTTGACTTTGTCAGTGCCTTTGGGGATTCCCTTAAGCTCCAGAACGTACCTGGGTGCTCTTCTCTGGACTGGTAAGGGTTCAGAGGGAGCAACTAGGGGAGATATACAGTACATGGGCAAAAGCCGCTTTCCTGCACTTCAAAGCAGAAATACCTTTGATGTTATCAGAGAAACCTCTTTCTGTCTGTGGCCAGTGTTGTGGATTTGTCAGTAATTTGTTTTGGCACCTTTCAGTGACAGTTACATGCAGTTCAAAGGCCATGCACCCCCAACGCGTTTGGCGTCTGTGCTGTCGCTCCTCCACGAGGTGCTGAGAAGAGCCAAGGACAGCGACCCGGCTTTCTACACTGGCCCCCTGCCAGCAGTGCTCAAGTGCTTGGTTCTGGTGAATGAGCCCCAAGGTGAGAGTCCCTGTGAAGATTGCCATGTAGGATTCTGCTTCCATGTCAGGTGCGCTGGAAGCGGCACACCTCTGTTGCTGTGTGCAATTTATGCTGCTGTGGTCTTTAGGGGGGAGTCTTTAGTTAGTACTCTGAATAGGATCATTTTCATTCAATGCGGTTTCTATTTTTTAAAACCTAAAAAATGATTGTGGACAACAAAGCGTTTTCTTTCCAGATCTGTGCAGAAACTCATGCTGTCATAGAGCAGGCAGGAGCTGAATCCGTAGTTCCGTAAAAGATTGTAATTAACCGCCTGAAGAATAGATGCTCTTCTGTGCTCTGTAACATAAAAGTAGATTTGGCCAGTTTGTACTGAATTGCCCAGTCTTTCAACCATCCTAAAACCTGCCAATAATAGTTGTTATCCTAAATCGTAGCTTGTTTGTAGTTTAGATGCCAAACACGCATATCATAATGAATGTTAGGTTTGTGCTCTTTATATCTAGTCCAGTGCAAAATAAAAAATAAAGAACTGTAGTGCAGTAGAGTGATAGGAGGCCAATTGTTTTTTTTTTAAAGTGTTACACTGTCTCTACCAGTGTCTTCAGTACTGTGTGTAATCTTGCTGCCATTGTTTCCGTTCCATGTTCAGTGAAAAAGCTGAGCACAGACACACTGCAGCTTGTGGTTGAGAGTTGCCATGCAGCTGCAGCAGAGCGGCCCTGCTCCCAGCTGATTGCTGTTTTAAGGTAAGAACCATCAATTCTAGAGTAGTTCAAATGTATTCACCTACCTTGTCATTTGGAAAGGTACCTTGTTGAATTGAAATTGTTTGTTGTCTAGCAGTAATTCTCAAAATCATGACGTGCCATGGCATCGTCTTGGTCTCAGGGCTATATTCTACTTGGCTTGTGCTTAGTGTGACCTTTTCGTCCACAAGGAGCATGGCTCCATCATTCTTTGCTTTGAAGAGACGTGGAACAGGTCAGATGGACATGTTTTTGACATGGGTATTCCTGCAGTAATAACAATTATCGATATAAGGAAATATAAGGCAATTATACAACATTAGGAAAAAAGTTTTTCTTTTTGATTTTCAAGTCAAGGAAGCTTTGTTTTTTTTACACTTTTGATTAGATGACATTTTGCCTTCGAATTATAATGCATTTCAGTTCCATTTGTTATATGACTGGTGATTTCAGTTATAAACTGGACCTTTGCATTTTTATTCGGTTGAACAATTTGTGTTCATCAGGCTTTTACATTGCACATGGTATTGGTTCTTTTGTAGAAAATTGAACTTGGTTTAATTTTTTCATTGTTGTTTATTAAAATAAAAGTTTTGATTTGCTGTTCAGCTCTGTAGCAGTGTGAACCTCCTTTCTATCATGTTCAGAAATACCCATACCCTAATTAAGTGTTTATAATTAATCAATAGAAAAGGTTGTATGAGTAAAACATATGAATTGACTGGAGATCAATGCACAAAACCATAACTGATGGATGCAATCTTTGTTTTTCAGGCAATTTATTGAGGAGCATATGTGGGTGTATGACCAGCAAGTGTTCAGTATCCTAGAGACTGTGGCAGTTCTGGACCAGCCTGTGGTTGTCAGCCTTATACCTACCATGTCTCTCTGTCTCAGGAACTCAGAACATAAGAGAGGTCTGGGCAAGAACACTGCACAGAGGTAGGAGACCACATTCATTCTACTTACACCTTATCCATTAGCACTGCCTCATAAACTGCTCAGTTGAAACGTTATGCTAATCAAAGCTGTACAGGCGACTGGGATTCTAGTCCCCAGGGTTACCTGTCCAGTCTGTCATACCTGATTGTTAACAACAGTCCACTATCTGTCCCTCTGCTCCTCCACCGTGCTGGAAAAACAACTGGAAATCTTAAAGAAAATAAGTACACAGACCAGCAAATTGAATACAGTGGCTGGATGCATAGTGAATAGCTCACAAAATATAAAAACGACTACATGAGAATGCCCTGGAGGAAAAAGACAAGAAGTAATAATTGTGTCATTTGTGTGCTATTACTGTTAAGTGCTCTTTTTTCTCTTTAAATTATTTTTCTTGATGTTTCAGCTTAGATTTAACTCTTTAGGCTTCTCCTCTGATGTACTCTAGCATGCCCGTTAATATTAGCCTAAGCAAGAAGGTGGTTCTTTGTAATCCTTAAAAAAATCAAACAATTTCTAATAACTGATTAAAAAAAAGTTATCTTGCTATGATATGTTCTGAAAACAAGATATTGGTCATAGTGTGTAAGTTTAGAATCCAAGCTTCCATAGATATGTATGTATATCACTTTCGGAAGTGTTCGGTTTCATGCAGATCCCAAATGAGATTTCTGTTTTTTTTAAAACAATTTTCAGAATCGCAGCATTTATTCTTCAACATGGTTTGAAAAGTTCTGAACTTTTTAATATGTAAGTTCCTTTTAAACACATGAACACTAATCAGTATCACACAGTGTTTTCTGTGTATTTCCCAGGACTGCATCACATCTAGAATGTTAACTAATCCAAAGGTGGCCATTCCACTGTCTCACTTGCTTTTACCAGGATTCTGAAAAGCGTTCTGATTATTATTGTCTCGCTGTCTCCCAGAAGTGCCTACAGGAAGCTGCTGTCTCACCTTGGGGAAAGTGGTCAAGCCGAGATTGTCAGCTTTGATAATGACTGACAGCATCATCGATCATTTGAAGCCAACAGTACAAGACAGTCCAGGACCCATTCTTCTGACTTGCATTGTACATTTCTGTTTTGTTATTTAAAAAAAATCTCACTACGTTTTTAACAATAGGATTATGAAATATTAAGCACAATTGCAGCACTGGAAATTTCTAACCTGCAGGAAAGACTACAAAAATGTAGACTGTAGGTGGAATTTTAGGTCCAAAGGCATATGCATTATGTCCTTCTGAGACTTGCGCTGGTAAAATAAGTCATATTTTATATATTTCATTTAAAAGACCTCGAATTCCTTTCTTTGTGATTGTCAGATTGAGTTATTCTGGCATATATTGCATTGTTTGTGAATTAATGTTCATTTTGAATTAAGTTATTTTTCCTACTTAGATGTGTTGCCTAACTTGTCTATTTAAAACTAGGGCTGGATGGAGACAGACATTGTAAATACCGTATTCCGAAAACCAGCAAACAACAGTATGAGAAAAATATTAGATATGGATGAAGAATTGGAATGAGGTGTAAAAGCATAATAAAATTTCAAAACCCTGGGGCAAAATGGCATGCTCAGTCTCTACTGTTGGAAAGAAAAGGCTCAGAGGAGATACAGCTATGAACATATGCAAATGTTTAGACGTCCGCTAACACGGGGCCTTCCGTGTAAACAGGGAATACCCTGAGAATCTCAAATCAAGCTGCCTTATAAATTATGTATTCTCTGAGCCTGGTTTGATTCTTGTGAAATCTGATTACAGCAATTTCTTAGATTTATTGGAGAACACGGTAAGACTAAATTTAGAAGTGCAGTATAAATTTCTCTCTAACTAGCACAAAAGTGCTAGGACTTTACTGTTTGAATACATACTTTAGATGCACAATTAAAGGGTTTCATAATGCGAACAGGCCTTCTGAGTGGGAAGTATCCATGGGTTGCCTGCCTGTGACTGAAGCTGTAATGGCTCGTAACCATCTGTAACCAGGTGCCAGTCTGGCCTTTGTCTTGAGTGACAGAGGCTGAAATTCTTGAACTGGTGGAGTGCAGGGCGGCTCAGCTCCAGCAGGGTGGGTGGACTAAAGATGCAGTGTGGCCTCAACTTGCTGTACAACTGGGAGCTTGCTGTGTTGTTGGTGATCTTACCTGCAATCACTGGTTATTCTGCTGAAAACACTGCATGATCCCAGCATGAGGAATGATGGAAGGCTCTTCCAACCGTATTTGGACAGCAGTCTCTCTCACCCCCCACTGTGTGTACTGGGATGAGGTGTTGTAGTGGCAAAACTGATTCAGTTAAAATTTGCTAAAAGTGGTTAGACTGGTAAGCCTATTCAGCAGGCAGACATGCAAAGGAACAACAAGACGTCTGAACACTACATGGAAAAAAAAGGGCTGAAAAGGGCTCTGTAACCGACTGAAATGTTGTTGTTTTTTCCTTTTCAGGTAAAATTAGCAAATTTTAAAAGGGATAGGGCATAAAAATAAAAAAATGAATGCAGTTGGAAATGAGAGATTAAATGTTCCTCAAAATTCGTGCTACAGTAAACATCTGTTTCTATGACAAAAATGTGAAGGACCATGTGGTTACCACAGCTAATACACAGCGCCACCTAGTGGCACACAAGAGTTAGTCCTCCAATCTACATTTAATTTCCACATGATATCATGTTTTAACTATGCATTTCTTTAATGTATGTATCAACCACCCATAATTATTAGCTATTTATAGCATGTCATCATAATACATTATTGAAATACAAAAATCCTAAAAGTAATCATTACAGTTCTGCATGAATAAAGAGTAAATGTGTCCTCCTAAATTGCACGTGCAGCTATACAGTGCTGTTAGTGAGGGATGCTCCTCTCCTGCACTCAACACTGAGCCTCCAGCTCAGGCCAGTGTAGTCTGAGAGGGGTCTGCCCACACTTCCTCCTACTCCCGTGTGCAGATCCACACTTCGGAGCTCGATTGCGATTGAGAAATGAAAAACGCACATTTGGTTAATAAAAATAACTGATCATTCTAAACTTATACAAAAGAGAAAGATTAAAATTTATGGTTATGACATTTTATTTAGTAATTGTCAAAGCACACTCAAACTCACACATAGTGATGTGATGTCGTTTGTAATGTAATTTTTAATGTCTTCATTATGTCATCTGTTGTGCAATTTGTCATGTAAGGAACCATACAATAACCATTTTATTGTACACAGGTACATACGACAATAAACGTGGGCTTGAACCAATTTTCCTAAACTATCATAAAACATTTGCATCGATCTAGAGCATAAGCTGTAAACGGTTTAATTTTAAAATGTTATTTTTAGCACTTGTTGCCCTTCAAAGTAAAGGCTGTTCATGATACCCTACAGTGTCGGAAAAGAACATCCAGTTTACAGTACCTGGAAGCATAAATGCATTCACCTTAACCTGCCTGCTCTTTATAAAATGTTATTTAAATACAGTCAAAGCTGGTGTACTTCTGCTTGTGAATGAAGAGGGAGTGCACTGTTCAAAGACAAGAAGCACTTTTTTCACAAAATAGTGAATAGTACTTTGATAATATAAGTGATTTTTTATTGTTCTCATTTTTATGGATTTACTTTTGTAATTAGAGCCTTCTTTTGGACTAAAGAAAAGACATTGTTATTTAAATATTGGGTGAAGTGGAAAAATCATAATCACTTAGTATTCAAGAAAGTGAAGGGGTAATTAGTTCCTGTCTTTATTTGACAAGAAAGGAGTCGCAATTACATAAGTATGTTTTTTTTTTTTCAAAAAGCTCTCATGTTTACAGTTTCTGCCTGTTAGAGAGACAATATGGCACATGGACTCCAGTTGCTCGGGCTTTGTTTTCTCTCTTACTTCCTTCCTGGAAGCTGATGCCTTGGGTCAAATTGGCATTTCATGCACATAAAGGCTGTCTTTTATATTAACCCTTGAGTTCAATATGGATAATTTCTTATTCAATGTCCCGCAACACCTAGATCCGTGTTGAGAGTTTTATTGTTTTCCCATTTTTGATCTTTTAGGGTTAGTCATATCATAAGATATGAAAATAAAATGGCAACAGGAATCGCATGATATCACACTTTTGCTTTATTTCAAAGAGAATAATAACTGTGCAGCATTATGAAATTAGGAATATCATGAGATGGCAAGAGAGTTTTGTTTATATATTGCTATGTTGAGATGTTATGATAACTTGGAATTGCTGGACGTGTGCCTTAAATGGTTTGACTTTTATGTGCCATTCATGTTTTTTCTCTTTTTAAATGTATGGAGTGATTGTAAGAGCAATTAATTTATTTCAAGTCTTCAAGTTTATAACTTCTGTTAGCGGATGACGTTCGATGTTATTTAACATTCTGAGCAATGTCAAAGGGGTCATCTGTATAAGAAGGCATTCTAAAGCATGTACACCTGATTCCATTGTCCAATTTTGAAGTGGAAGTATTATGGAAAAATGTCATTCCTGAAAGAAGGAAAGACTTCTTTTCGCAAAGAGTTGTGGGGGTGTGGAGCTCCCTACAAAGTCCTATTTTTTTCTTGTTTCCAATTAAATAGCCATTAATGCATGTATAATGATTTCTGTCCAAAGGTTCCCATAATATATAAAATTTTATCGTGTGAATAAATTTAGCTGGTTAAATAATGCTGCATTATTTACCAGTTTTATGTAACTCTTTATCCCCTAAGCATAAATTTAGTCCTCCCTCAACTGACATGAATAAAATAATAATAAACAATAATAAAATTGAATGCATTTTTTAAATATAAATGAATTTTTCTTCACCCTGGAAGGTTAGGAACAATTTATTAGTCTTAAATTGGCATACCAATATTTTCCCCAAAGCTTAGAAAATAGAATTTAATCAAGATTAGTTTTAAAGTTTTATTTTTTTCAAGTTCTGTTTGTGATGTATTTTATAGGCCAGTTAAAATATTTTACATTGTACAGTTTCTTGAAATATATATAATGTTATACAAACCAATAGATCATGTATGTAACCTTGCAACTGTATTCAAACTCTTGCACAATTTTCCCATTTTGTTGCCTTAAAGCTTGCAGTTAGGACAATTTGAGGTAGCAATGAGTATGTTTTACAGACGCAGCCTACTCCATACATTGAGTGCAAAAAAGTACATACATGTTATGAACGAAAAATGAAAAAGTCATGACTACAGAAATATTCAATCCCTTTGCGGTGGCACACCTGAATCAATCTAGGCACACAAACAATTACCTAAATGAGCCGCACAGCAACTTCAATGCTCTTTGTCTGTGTGTAATAGTGGTTCACATGATTTCAGAATAAACAAACATGCCATAAAGACCAGGGAGCTTTCACAGCAACTCAGAGATAAAGTTGTATAAAGGCAGAAATTAGGAGATGGCTATAAAAAACATTTTAAAGACCCATAATATCTGGTTCTCTTGAGCATAATGAATTTGAATATAATGAACTGGAAGGCACCTAGACACTGCCATGAACAGGCCGTCTGTCCAAACTGAGCAGCTGGGCAAGGAGGAAAGTGGTTAGGGATGCTACAGTGAAGCCAACAGTGACTTTGCAATGGTTATAGTGTTCAGTGGCTAAGATGGTGGGGGGGGGGATTTCAAACAGTCAACAAGATCCAGGTTACTCCACAAAAGGAGCTTGTAAGAAACTGACAACAAAACATCTCAAATTCTCACAGGGTTTGCAAGAAAGCACTTACCAGATACTGCAAAATGTGACAAAAGGCTTTTTTTCAATTAAGACTTAAATTGGAGGTTGCTGGTAGTAAATTGGAAGTTGCTAAATGCAGATGCAGTGCAGTCGTTCATCACTCAGTCAACACCATCCCTGCTGTCTAGAATGGCAGTGTAATTCTGCTTTGCATCAAAAGGAAGCTGTTCAAGACTGATAGGAACGGAAGTATTGGCAAGTCATCGAGAAGAATCTGCTTCAGGCCTGAAACTGGGACAAAAATTCACCTTTCAAGAGCACAGTGATCGAAACTTAGAGTGGCTTAAGAATAAGAAACTGAATGTCTTTCAGTGGCCCAGTCAAGGTCCTTACTTGAAATCTGTTCAAGGACTTGAAAACTGCAGTTCCTCAAGAACCTTAATAGAGCTTGAGCAAATCTGCCAAGAAGAATGAGCAAGAATTTACACCAAGCCAAGGTACGAAGCTGGTAGAGACGTACTGTATGAGCAAAATGACTTGTGGCTGCAATTGCTGCCAAATGTGCTTCTACCAAACATTGAGTTCATGGATCTGAAAATTTATTCAATCAAGAGATTTCAGTTTTTTCTTTTTAGTGTTTGCTCACATTTTACTGCAACACGTCTTCAGTCTTCAGTTTGAGCACTCAGCTTTTCGAATAAAACAGTTTGATAAGATGTATTTTTGAACATCTTTTGGCGACTTCACAAAATCTGACACACGCAGGGAGCTGGCACAGTGATGCAGTGGTTAGCACTGCTGCCGCGCAGCGCTGGGGTCCTCAGTTTGATCCCTGGGGTGTTTTCTGTCTGGAGTTTGTATGTTTCTGTGTTTGCATGGGTTTCCTCCAGGTATTCCAGTTTCCTTCCGCAATCTAAACACATGCTGGTAGGTTAACTGACGTCTCTGAAATGGGCCTGGTGTGTGTGCATGTGGACTAGTATCCCATCCTGGGTGTATCCCACCTTGCCCCCAGTGTTTCCTGAGGCTCCAGACCACTGTGACACTGAATCACATCCGTGGTTATTGAAAGTGATGGGATGTTAAGGAAGCCTAAGAGAGGAAACCCATGCAAGTGGACTGCGTTGGAATTTTTACAGCTCTTGATTTAAATATACTCGCAATTCTTGAAAGCAACGCTGGTGAAGACCTTAAATGCTCTTTTATTACTGACAAATGGTTAGAATTGTTTAGAAAGGAATTTCTATTTTAAACACGCAGAGCAAACTTAGAAAAGCCTGTTTTTTCACAGATAATTCTCAGTAATATGCTTTTGGCTCACTGTTTGAAATAGTGTTAAATGTGTTTGGTATATATTAATGTTAAGAAACACCCAAAGTATAGGTTCACATTATAAATATTAATTTTGAAGTGGATTTCAAGATTATTTGCAGTGTAATTGCACTGACTTTTCTGAAGCAAAAGCTAATGCCTTCAACAAGAGCTTTTTATCTGATAAACATAAAATTTAGAATTAGTTTTTAAATGTAACAGACAATAGTTTTTTTCTGAAAAACTTAATACATTTTTTTTGCTTCAGTAAATGCTGAGTGTGAGTTCCTGATAATTATTACCAGTTAGAACAATCTCAACATTACTTAATACTCCTTGTGTAAAATATTAATCTATTCAATAAACCTAGCCATTATAACTGCACTTAATGCAGTCAGTGAAAGCCTCTTTAGGCCAGTTATTAACTGAGAACATGAATCTTTTCATTATGAAAGCAGTGTATTGAACCTAGAGAGCAACCACATGGCTTTGTAAGGCTCCAGCACCTGGGAGGCCTGTTCCTTGTCTCTGGAGAGAGACTGCATCTAAAGCCTTTTTTTCCGCAGTCTCCATAGTGGTAGGCGTATCTATGCAGTTCCAGCCTCTGTGATTACAATAGAGACATTATTTGTATCTCTTTGTTAATGATACCACCTTTTCAAATGAATTTCATCATAGTGCATCCATCTTTCCATGCTTCAGTGAAAGAAAGGTCTGTTTAAATACTGCTTTCAAGTTCTTTCTAAACAGGTTGTTGGTTAAAATAAGTATTCAAGGGCGAGGTCTGTACAACTAATTTGTCTAGTGTTTACTTGAGCTATTAAGAAATTTACCGGTTTTGTTACCAAACCAACTTCAAAACTCAATGTGCCTTATATGAAGGATGGGTCTGTGTGTGTCATGGATACAAAACTGAAACCAGTCTTTACCTTCCTGTTTTCCTTATATTCATTACTAAAATGTATGATTTCATTTTCTTCCATTTTCTTTTCAAACTAGTGCTTGTCCTGGCAAGCGACAGGCACAAGGCAGGTACTGGAGCAGAAGCCAGTCCATCGCAGGACACACTCACTCACATCAGGGCCATGATTCCTAGAAGCCAATTTATCTACCAGTATATCTTTTGACTGTGGGAAGAAACCTAGTTCCTGCCAACATCTGGAAAAAATATGCTTAGTTAATAAATCTTCTAGTAATTAAAATGTTTTGTTCCATTATCCATGTCGGTGTTACAGCAGTTTAATAGTGCCGAAAAATTTATCAAAATAATACAACTGGAACAACTTCATAAAGTTATTATCAGGATAGTACCATACTTATGTAGCAGGTGCACTGACATTTAAGCCAAAAGCTCTTGGTCAATTCATTATGCTGATTAACATTTGATTAACCGCTGTTAATTTAATAAACAAGGTACTTTAGAGATTATTTGGGACCAAAATCACAGGACCCTCTAGTCCTCACGGGCCAGAGTTCTCACTTGGTTAATTCATCATCAATTTACAGGTGTTCTCAGTCTTTAGAAACAGGTGACCTAGAAAACTGTACAGTGACTCTCCAGGACTAACATTAAAGTCACACCCACTGTACTCTGCCCATAAATGTTGTGCACAAGATATAGGTAAGTGAACGGTTCCCACTTCCCACCAAGTCCTGCATTTTTTATTATAATTATTAAACATTTGTTTCTGTACCTTTGTGTGCACAATTCACAGTGTTGAAATACTGTATATTAACTCACCAGATCCTCCAATCTCTGTGGTTAAGGCTCAGACCTGCTCTTTCCTTTTCTGGTGCTTCGTTTCAATTCTTCACTCTTGCTAGTGATATTATAATTTCATTTTAATTTTCCTAGATTTGCATTTTCTGAGTGTCCATGTCTCCCTCAGACTATTTCTAAGGGCCTTAATTTTGATAGAAGCCGAACGTGTCCAGAAGTATTGATGTGTTAATCAAGGAAGGCAACTTGCCATCCACTTCTTCAGAAATCCCTCCACATCTAGAGTACAGCACATTATCCACATAATGAGCCCCCTTCTGTAGGCTACATGGCCGATCTTCTAGCTCACAAGTTTGGGGAAGACGTCCCTGTGGTCACAACCTCTTGAAGTAATGGCTATTGTTCCCATATCTACTGGGAACATTAGGTTTCTATTTGTAGCACAAACCTCTTGAAGAGAACAGGGATTATGAGTTTGAATGTTGGAAACAAGAGCAGTCCGAAGTCTAGAAAATGGATATCGGTGCCACGTACCGATACTGCACATGCTAGACCAAGGCTATCACACAGAGCATTATTCATTGTTGTTGAGTTGTTATGGAATGTGTGTTATGCTGTTGTGGTTATTTGTTATTGCAGCTTTAATGAACTGAAATATAATGAAGCGTTTTTACCCACTGTCAATCATGTCACATGTTGCTGAATTCCAATTAACTTTTTTTTATACAAAACTCTAGCAAAACTTAATACTGTTGCTTTCTCCCAAGCTCTGTATGAGATTTAAGATGAGTCTTTTTCAGTGATGGTTTCTTCCTTGCCCCTTGTCCATACAGATTAGTTTTGTAGAGGGATTTGGTCAATGGTATAGTGTCAGTGTGTGAATTCAGACTCCAGCCTCAGACACGGAACTTAGCAAATCTTTCAATATTACTGACACATCTTTCAATGTGTCACTGCAGCTTCCCTAACCAATACCCTGCTTTCCTGGCTGGACACCATTAAGGTCATTCCCAGGCAGTGCCCCTACATGGCCCATTCCAGCTCACATTGATCAGCAGTGTCTCCTTCCCTGTGTTTCTCTGTCAAAGCTCCTGGTCATTCCTATGTAGTATAGCACGATGTGAGCTGTGCTTTGATGTTCAGTATCAAACTGAGGGAACTTTACAAAGATTGATGCATTCATTCTGAAATAAGGTTTGATTACACACAGCGACCATTTCACTAATTTTGTGATCTGTTAGACTAATCTTTTGAACTCATAAAGTGTACAGCCAAGGGGGTTGAATATTTGCGAATGATCTAATTTTCTGAATCATTTACATACAATACTGTCAGAATTGATTTAGCTTTATCAGAATTCATACTAAATATAAAGTCGTACTTGAAAATATCTTGATTGCAAGGTCATATATCAACAAAATATGGAAATTGCAGGGAGATGAATACTTTTTTAAGGTGCTATAAATTGTTTAGTATATGATGTATGTTTTAGCATTAGCGGTACTTCTTTCTCATTGATTTCCCCATGGAAATGCAGGGCAGATCGGGACTAGTGTTTCCCAGGATCAGGGACCCTGCTTTGTAATTGCATTAGCTGTTATGTGACTGGTTTTGAAATTGGAGAATCTGTTATTTCCATGCAGAAATGAAGCTGTGCAAACAATGGGAGAGAATGGTCATGATTCCCTCTCAAAATAAGTGCTTTTAATACAAAACAGTTATCCGCCAACTTACGAGTGACCATGTAAGCAAATGTTTTTTTTTTTATCAACAAGGCAGAATTTTGCCCTCTGAGGGGGGGGGGGGGGGAGTATTTCAGCTCTTGTAATTTACCCACCAAATCAGCAAGGATTCCAGATGGTCATGAAATTAAGTTTGAGTATTTCCATGATATCAAACCTTTGTATTTCTCTCCTTTGGAGAGACGGCTCCATGCCATGGCCCAAGTCTATTTTAGAAGGATGTTTCATCACTGAAAAGTTGTGGTGGTGCCTTAAATGTGCCAGTCTGTGCTATATATACAGCTAGATAAAATGGGTATCACAATATTAAATACTTGTTTCCATGTCAAAGAGTAGCCTAGCTCTTATTCTAAGTGCCTTGAAATCAGGTCAATATAAATAAAAGAAAAAACATTATTTTAACTTTTTCAAAATGACTGGATGTGAAGTAAACAGTGTTTAATAAAAAGTCATTTGATGTTTTCCTGTCGGAGAAAAGAGTATTGAAATACATCAATCAAAAATGGCACAAAGTGATGAAGTAGTGATGTAGTGGTGCAGCTGGTTCTGGCACGTACAGTGCCTGCATCATTCCTGCCACAGCCTTTATTCCCTTAGGGGACACATTTGGACACACACTATGCTTTGGAAAATTCACATGCCTGAAACAAATCTATATTGGAGTTTATGGAGGGCTTAAACAGGGGGCACTGATGGGGCCCCATCTCACAGAAGCATCCACCCATAACTGGACCTTGGAGTAAACAAAGAAACACTCAGGTCACCTTTATGCTTTGGGGTTTTTAATAAGGAATAGTCCTTAAGCACCTTTATGCTTTTCCTTACTTTCAATATGATTTCACTCTCTGTACATTTTACACTGCTGTTCCACCCAAAAGTAAACTTTTGTAAAAGCACTTACTGTTCAACTGTACATGTTATTGTACTACCAAAAACAAACACTGTAAACCTAGCTCTTCAAACCCCCTCCAGAATTAGCAGGTATCTGATAAGGAGTTTGTACATAAGGGTGCCTGGCTCTTGAAAGCTAAATTCTGTCATTTATAAAGTACCACTGGAGAGGAGAAGTGGGTCTCTTGTTGAAACACTGCCACCAGTGTGTCTAAAGAGTCTGTGCCTCTTTTATGCTGCACCATGTATCAGATAAACCACTCAGCTAGGGTTCTCATTACTTCACAGTCACGGTTACGAATCCAAGGTTATCTCTGTAATCATGATACTGATGTAATATTGTTTTAGAAAGAGCAAACTGAGGCTTAACTTGCTGGAGGAAAATGTTTATTTCTGAATGGATTCCTCTTGCCAAAACCATTTTGTTTTTTTATACGTTTTTGAAAATTTGTGTAGTATTTTGAATAGGATATAGGAACATGTTTGTTAACATTACCTGTATTTAATTGATATAAAACCACTACACATCAATCTCATTAAAAACCTTCCTTTCCCAGCTGGACTGCTTTGCACATGACACATACAAAAACAATTGCAGTGTTCTCAAATCTGCAGATATCCTTTTAACTAACTGAAATTTAATCCTATTCCCTTTGTATTGAATGTGACTTCATGTCTTTCCTTTTTCATACAGCTCTTGTCCTGGTCCATAATTCACTAATTCTAATTCATTCTTTCATTAAATTAAGTTTAGAACAGTTCACAAAAAAAAAGATTAGCCAATTGTAATATTACTACACAAAAGAGTTTGACAAAATTGCTTTTATTTCATATTTTCTCTGTAAAACTGCACACCTGATTGCTTCGGTTACATAAGGTTATGATTTTAGTCTTGTTATCCTTTACTTAGCTTTGTTGCAATTAGCAAACTCTCACTAAAGATTTTTTTTCTGCAATGGGTCATAAATGCCTAGTAGCAACAGCGATATTTGTTTTCTAGTATAACACACCTGACCAGAAAGTAATGAGCCCTTCAAAGGCAGTGCTTAGTGAAAAAAATAATTATTTCCATAACATTAACTGTAAACAAGCTGTTGGAGTTACAGAAGGGAACAACATACTTTTGGCCAAGATTTGTTTTGCCGTAGAAGCATGTAGAAACACAATTCCAGAAGTAAATGTATTGTCACACATGAAATAATGTCTCATTACAGGAGTTCTTTCTATTAGTATTCAATTTATAGGCAGAACTTGGCTGTTGTTACAGTAAGCATTTCTGTAATTACTTTTACAAATATCAATGGACCTCCTCAAAGAATACAATAAATATAAATATATTAACATAATGCATATTTGTCTACCTAAACTGCTTGGAAATTAAAACACCTTTTTTTTTTGCTTTGGTTAACAAAAGCATTCGTAAAACCATGATGTGGTGATGGGAAAACGTCACTCGGAAATGCATAGCCAACTATCTGAATTGGCTGTTTAATATGATTATGCAAATTTTCTGCAGATTTTAAGTATAACTGTTTTGATTCTTCTTGTGGAAACTAACTTAAATTTCTGAGGTGCAAAATTAGCGGAAACTACAATAGCAATCTGCCAAAATGATTGAAATAAGGAATCTGCAATTCATTTGGATTATTTTACATAAAATTCAAGAATTCAACTTTGCTCAAATTCTTCTTGGACTATTAAGAAGAGTAGTACTAAGTCAAAAATCCCAAGGAAACTGACGTTCACACTGAGAGCGTTCATGGCAGGAAAAGAAGACTATGGCAAAACTTCAGTGTTTTATAATCTCAGGTTACATAAAAAAAAATCAATTGCATAAAATCTGGCAGAGGCTATAAATCAACCCTAAAAATGCTATTCACAACTGAGAAGGAACTACACTTAACAAGCACTGAAATACCCCCCTATCCCAGTACAGTTAGAAACGTATTCTTTTTTGTCAGCCTTGATGAATGTAAATGACTTCATGGGAACAGTCAGATAAATTCATGTTGCACCACTCTTATCACAGAGCTATTTGGTCACACTGTATGTACTGCATGTTTGCAATATGAGCCAAGAGCATCGCCTTCTGCGGATCACACTCAATCGTAAACACCCCCCATTTAGTGCGTCTTTTAAAACCGCACCGGCCTTTGAAGAGGCGACATTCGGCTGTTGGGAGCTTTATTGTGCGTCGTTTCCATGAAGGATCTTGTGGGCTTCAGATGTTGCCATTGTCTATGGCCACAGCTATACAGTACCAATCCTGTGGTGAGGCACTTGTAGGGTCTGGAGGTTGGGGCATGTGAAGTATGGTGCTGGGAGGAAGCACGTGGCTATTCCATTGGAAGCAAATGGAAGAGTGGGTCCATAGAAAACTTCTTCTTTCCCTTCAGTACTGACATCAAGGACCTACAGAGTAAGAGATGCATTTAGGATGGTTTATCTGCCATATACTGTATATGCACAGGGGTAAATACCTGAGTGAAGCACAGATAAAGGAAGATGTACTGTAAAGTCAGTAACTTAAGTCTGTACAGCTGGCATTGCAGTGAAGGAGTTCATGCGGACAGGATGGTTTCTAAATGTTGCAGTCACAACATTATGAATTAAAGCCTTGTGATGAACATTCAAATCTAAGTGACTCATCATTTATAAAAGTAAAAAGATATGCATCTTTATATAAATATAAGATTGTATAATATACATACAGTATGCCTAAAAAGAGATCTAAAAAAATAGTATGTGTTTTTATGAGATAGAAGAATACATTTCTTTTTGTTTTTAATGTATTGCAGTGGAATACGTTTTGGCTAGTGTAACAGGGACTAAACTGACAGAAAATAAACAAACAGAAAATGCAGCGTGTGCAATAATTTAATAAATTTTACGAGCTTTCTTAATTTAAAAAACTTTCCATTGTGATTTATACACTTTAATTTAGTTTCTTACGGAATTATCTTTCAAATACATCAGCAAAATTGGTAAATAACAGAATATTTAAACAAAAAAATGCATAATTTGTTAAAAGGATCCAAGCTGCACAGAGATCTTTTTGTATGTTGGGTCAAATGTCTTCATAACATGGTTCGATTTATTTAGATGAAGGAATTTAATAATAAAAATAAATTGTTTTGCTGAAACATTACTTCTAGATAAGAGAAATAACGTTTTAAAATGGGAAAATGAAATAGTCATGAGATTAATCACAAATCTAAATCGACTGAACAATCATTTCTTTTACACACAAGACTTTCAAGAGCTGAATTACTTTCTTTCTCAGTTATTTAAATGATACACATATCATGTAATAGGGAAACTATTTCTAAAAAAAACAGTAAATATTTAAATAAATATTGTTCTATCTATACCTAAGCAAAGGTAATCTGGATAATTTCTGATAGAGGACCGAATAATCTAAATTGTTTGTTTTTGTTGACCAAATAAAAGATAAAACGTAAAATATATTTTAATGTTTTTTAACAGGCTTTGTCTTCTTAACAGTAAATAATTAGTGAAATTGAGGTGTTTTTTTCTTTGCTTTACAGATATGCACTGATACAACAGTTTAGATTTTGTGGTGGTACACCTGAGAATCAACCCTTCAGCACAAATGGACTGTACAGTATATACTACTTATGACACTGAAAAAAATATAACTGTATAAAAAATTTATTTGATTTTCAGCAGTTAATTTTATCTTAACTGCTCCATGTCAAGCACATTCTATACTGCAACATGCCACGGGGAAAACTGACACTAGCAAAAAAGACTGAGGAGAATATTAATTAATGTGTATGGACCGACTGACTAGTGCTAATTGGCAGTGGGGTTGTCATGGTGCTTTTAGATCTCTGGTAAATAGCCTCTCATATATGCAACGCATTAAATAATTCAAACCAAAGGTGTTATTCTTCTCTTTTGATTCCCCTGGGACGTAGCATGGCCCCACTTCAGGGCTGTTTACTTCTCCCCTTCTTGAAGGGTTTTTAAATTGCTGTGAACGTGGTGAGTCTTTTATCACAAGGCACCAATACACTCCTTTTTACATAAACTCCTTTTCGCCCATAAACACCACCTTGCTGTTTGTAAAAGCCACATCATGCACTGAATCCTGCCTAATAAACAGGTATTTTAAAATTTCAACATTTTTTCTTTTGGAAATATTGTCCTCCAAATAACACAAAATGACTCTTGTAACTACAGGATTGCTCTCCGCTAAATTATCATAATCTCCACATGCTGCACACCTATAATGTACAACCTTGAAACTCTAAAAGAAAAATGTCAGTGGATGTTCCTGAATTAAATGAGGCCTAATGTGTTTCTGACCTGGCATGTTGAGGTTTACTAACCTGGATACATGCTAATGGCTCATTTGTCCATATAGAATATCCTCCAACAAGATATATTCTTCCATAGTGGACTGCTACTCCAGACTCATTTTGCCCTTCAAAGTATAAAACACCAGGTGATAAATTCCACTTTAATGTGATAACACATTTCATACAAACATTTGTTGAGGATGTGTTCCTCCTAGTATAAAATGCATAACTGTGATGTATACTTGTGGAATATGTACCATCTATAATATTATTGATGTGAAAAGGCATAAAAGATTACTTTAGAATGAGATCGCAGGAACTGAGAAATCTAATGTACCGTATGTCACATTACATGCACAAATAGGATTCTGAAAGCAGTTAGTCTTTTCAGTCCCCTGTTTCAACTCTTAGTTGTTGAGTTGCATGAAACAGGTCTTTCATCAGCACAGTGAACAAAAAGGAAAAAACAGCTTTGGCAAGAAAGTCCTTCCAGAAGCCTGCAATTGTTCCCAGTCATTTTACCACAATCCAGATTCGTTTTTGTTGGTTCAGCTGGGAGAATACTATTGTAAAAGCATAAGAAGAATTTAAACTACCCCTCCTGAAATCCTGCAGGAACAATATTAAAGGATATTATAGCAGGTCTCCCTTTACAGTGTATACTGAACAAACAAATAAGTGCTGAGTGCTGAAGATCAATACATCGTATTCATCATACTGATCATAATTACACCCAACAAACTTAATCAGATTGTTTGACCAAACTGGGGAAAATGAGGTCTGCCCTTGCCAGACTTTCAGCAGGAGCCACTTTGTTAAAGAGGTAAATAAATCCATCATCATTGCTTCTCGATGATCTATGTCTGAAAAATAGTGCAAACTGACAACCTCGGGTAAGGGCTGCAGCTTGAAAATTTACTAGAAGACCTTCTGAGACTTTGTACTTCAAAAACTCTCATTTTCATACTTTGCAGTGTGTCTGACAGAAATTTATTGTATTTATTTTATACAAGTTGCAAATGTTCATGCAAATTATCATGCAGGCTTCCTCCCTGAATACTTGACCAATGAAACATTGGTGGTAAAAAAAAAATCTTTTAGGAAACCTCTGCTTCATCTGCTGCCACAGAAGCATCAGCTGTTGATTTTTATTAATGAAATCTGATAAGACCTCTGGGTGGTGATATGATGTGATGGGAATAAAGCACCACATAACAATAAAACTCGAATATCAAAAACCAAAGCCTCTGCTGCGAACATTGACGTGAAGCTCAAAGACAAAGAATCCATTTTAAAGCTTCAGAAATGTGTTTTGTATAACTGTTTGGAAATAGTACATTAATAATGACTTAGGGGTTCAGAGTTCATCGTAGGCTGTAGAGTTACAAACCTCCTGCTGTGCAGTACAGAACATTCCTTGGGTCGCATTCTCTCTTATTACATGTTACTGACAGTTTCAGACCTACCTGTAAGCAAACTAAAGGTGCAGCGCGTCCACTGATCCATGTCAATGTCATAACAGTCTATGTGTCGGACCAAAATCCGATCGTTATTGTAGTCTAAATCGTTTCCCCCAAGTACATACAGCTTCCTGTGGACAGCTGCCATGACATGGTACACTCTCCTCTGCAGCATGGGACTGCGCCCAATCCATTTGTTCTGCAGTTTAAGAAAAAAAAGGAAGAATTAAAAAGGACATCAATCCAGTTCTCACCTAGAGAGGCAGTGGAATACTGTAGGTAATAAAATAGGGAATGTTCCAGACAGCTGTCGCATTTAAAACTCCAAGCCACCTACCTGCAGCACATATGCAAATGATCAGTAACCCACATCACAAATACCGTGATCTTCTAGAGGGTAATGTGTACAGTATCCACTTTATTTTCTGTTAAAACAGGATCATTATAACGTTTCGACTGTTTAAAGAATGGTTAAAGAATTTAGAGATATTTTAAGGACATCTATAGCTATGTTTGAAGAAGTGTACAGTATTCTACAATAAATGGACGTTGGTTTAATAATTATAATATTGTTTCTTTAGACACATGTTGTTTATACCTTCGCTAGAATATCATAATTATCATTATTATGCCATATTAGGTATTTTTAAAAATGCGACTTGGGTTTGTAACACTTTAAGTGGAGACTCTAAATATTTTAGGATTTAGAAACTTGATTTTTTAATGAAAAACACTTGTTGTTTTAGAATTTTTATTAAAAAACTGGTCAAAACTTTAACAAAAACAAAAAGGTTGTGTTTGATTGTGTAGGAAAATCTCTAAATTTATTTTCTTGATCCATATACTGTACATCTCTGGCAAAGCATGGCTGGTGTTAATAATTTGCAGTTCTCCCATTCTTCACGTCTCCCTAACACAAGAGAGTAACTTTGCTGAAAATCAAAACCAGTGAATTCTCTTCTTGGGACATCCAAAACATGCGGCCTTGTTACTAGAATTGTTACGGTACTAGCCAGCACGTAGCGCACTGCCATGAATAAGATGAAAGTATTGTCCAATTATCTTCCCTGCACTATGCATGGTTCCAGAATTAGCAGGTGTTCTTTAAAATTCTGGGCATTTACATTATATACAGTATAGTTGCATTATAGTCTCTATCTTTTCTAGAGACTGAAAGATAACTTTCCAAATGTTTTGCATCAAGACAAGTTTTGCTCTACTATTTTTAATGAAAAAAAAACAATTCAAAGTGAAGACAACAAATTTGCACAAAGCTATTACTTTCCTATCTTCTTCACGTATCTCTCAGCTGTTTTCACATTCATCTAGAAAATATAAAAATGCATTTTGCACTGAAAGCAAATAGCTTTAAAAGCCAATGTATTCATTCTGTGCTACTGGCTTGATACAATTTTTTGTTCTGAATATTTTGTCTTGTTTTTTACACTGCACTTCAAAAATAAGATCAATCTAGGAAAATATTTGAAAACTTTCTGCAAGTTCCAGACAACAAAATTCACATGCTCTTTGAAAAGTCAAATGAAAGATCATCTGCTAAAACTGAGATAATCATTTTTCAGGGATATAATGTAAAGAGATTATGGATTGCTCCTTTGACTGCCAGCAAAGCCTTAAAAGTATTAATGTGGCAAATGATGTTCATGATCAACGTATTTAAATAAAATTACATTACAAAACAATACCTCAGTGCCGTAGTTTGTACATCACAACCTTATTCTAATAATTCTAAACGTTTTGAAATCACAAAAAAAATCTTTGAAATCTGTCTGTCTCTCGCTCTTCCAAAACGATTTAATTATTTATATCGCCATATTAAACTTTGTAATGTTTGTGTAGTAAGAATTAATTTCTGGGTTAGCTGCTAAGTCCCCTGACAGAAGCTAGTAGACACCATCTGCTTGTCGGCGCCTGAGATGGGTCCCCTGATTCTATCTCCACTTCCTGTCACTGCAAGGACTGCCAGGTGAGCCATCACGCGCCACATCGGCAATGAAACGCTGGGGCCTGGAGGGGTCACTCCTAATAAACCACTGTTTGAATACTAATCAGCCGCGGGGAAGCGGAGGTCACTGCTGCCTGCTTGTTAGCAGGTAGCTGTGTGCTCTGCAGCAGATGGCAGGCATTATCGGGGCTACACACACACACACACACACACACACACACACACACACACACACACACAGAGCAGGAAAAACAAAACAACGCAATCCAGGCTCAGCAGCGGCAGGCAAGTGATTGGGATTCTGCACCAGACCCGGCAGATGGAATGTTTGCCCGCTCGCTTGTTTAAACAGTGTAGGGTCTGCGCAGAGCACACAGCTTTCAGACAGAGAGAAGAGGGAGAGGAGAGCAGAGCGCTCCTTCGGGCTCTCCACACCTCCTTCAGATCACGGCCTGTCCCCTCCCTGCTCATCAGTTCAGATCTCTGAATTTAGCCACCTCTCTTTGACGGGTGTTTTGTCATTTCACAATTGATTACAGTTCACGAGACGCAGCACATGCGAAATTAAACAGCAGAAAAACGTGATGTACATATTGTACTATATACAATGTTTTTAAGGAAGGGTACTTGAGGCTGATAGGGTCTGCCATCTATTTTCAAGGAGCTGTACCAGCGTTAAAAATAATAATTTTTTGTACAGTACTGAATTCAGTGAATAAGATGGGACCCTACAACCCCCGTCTCCATCCCTATCAGCCTTGCCACTGAAATCACAGACACTGAGATCAGAGAAATTCACAGGACAAGGTGTTTATTGCAGTCAGCTTTACATGTGCTGCGGAGAACGCTTCAGTCAATCCAAACCATAAATGATGCTCACAAGCATCCTCGATTGCCAAAAAGATGCTTCCCAAATGACAATATTTAAGACTAAATATTTTTTTTAAATCATTTGGATGCGGTCAACTAGCTTATACAAAAATGGCAAATGTTAAAATAATGCAACCTAAGAATCTTCCAGCCACTGCCAGCCACTGTAGACCTAAACTCAAAAGATGCTGTACCTGAAGATTAATAGCAACCTGGGGTTGTCTTTGAAGTCAGAGGGACAGCAGGACAGTCAACACTCCTTTTGAAAGCATGTGGGTCATACAGTATATACCATAGTGTGCTCTAGGAGAGGTGTAGAAAAGGCACCAGGTACAGCATGAGAGCACCTATGACATGGCCAGACGTTACAGTAGCTTCATTTGGAACTGCCAGTATGTGGTTGCATGTATAATATTTGCAAAAATGTTTAGAGAACCCGAGCAACCATCCAGCTTGTCCAAATCTCTATCTAATATAAAGGGTAGCCCTATCATTTGGAACGACCAATAATTCGGTTTTAGTGCTACAGTACAACCCTTGTGCCAGGGTTAAGGGATGCAGACACAGAAGCTTTCCTTTGCTGGTGGCACTGTTTTGTGTCAAACCAAATATATTTTCTCAAGCCAAACCTTAAGCCTACCCAACTCCAGTGGCTCTTCAACAGCATTGCTACAATGTGTGGAATATTTATTTCACAGTGGGCTAATGATATGCTCACTGCCATAAGGTTATAGACCTCAGCCTTGGTGCCAAACATCTGTTGGAATGGGTTGAGCTACTTTGGAGCCTGAGGATCTGTTTTTATTCATAAACCTGTAAGTGTGTAGTAAGTATAAATCATTGGACCTAGCTCTGAAAATACTTTCAGTTATTTCCAAAGAGAATGAGAGGTGTTTTACAGTATGTAATATTTAGTCCTAAGAGGAGATGAAAAAATAGCATAATTCACATATTTACTGGTTTGTGTATACCTGTGTGTCTACAGTCTGTATGCAATTGCATGGCCTGTGTGGCTTCAAGATTTCAATAAAGAACTTCTGTAAAGAAAAAGGCTTTAAACTCAATAAGTTTCATGAAAAGACTATAATTGCTGGAGAGTAATACGCACCTGGACGGGGTCGTACACCATCAATCTGTTCTGGTATTGAGCTGTGTTTGTTACACCACCTGCAACCAAGGACAACTGCAATCAGAGCAACATACACAAGAGTGAGACCACTTAAGACAAATCATATTCCAAAACCTGCACTGCATTAGTGGCAGCTAACTCCAAATTTTCATCCAAATGGAAAAGCATATTCTTAAATTACAACTACATCGGCTTCATTTAAGAAATATTTTGTGCTGTTTTTATTTATTAATTAAAACATTACCATATGTTAAATGTTATTCAGAACTTCATGTAACATCTTATTCTGTTGAAATTTAAGACATCAAGTTGCCTTTGTTATACTATTGTAAGAAAGGACAATATTTACTATGAATTTAGAAAAAGTGTCGATTTTATGATTTAATGTTTTGCTGTGTAGATCAGTTAGAATACATAAACATGCAATAAAAAATTTTTTTCAGTCATGCAACATACAGAATATTGGCATATTTAGTCCATTTCATTGCTTTTTGTTACTACGATTTCACAGATGCCTAGCAAATAACATGCTTCTGATGAGGTCTTCTACTTAACATGTATTACGATATTGAATGTCATTATAAAAGGAATCATATTCGTAGAAAGGTGATTTATTTTTGTGACATACTATGAAAAAGCAGATCTTCTTCTGTTATTTTACATAAATAGGCCTACAGTTTTTGTTTGCTTATCTCATAATAAATACAGAGGGTGGCACTGGAGTCTTGAGACATGGATGAATTCTCCTGTATCTTGCAGTGCACTGCATGTTGTATGTACTCACTGTCCTTTAATGTTTCAAGTCTTACAGAATAAGAAGCTGGGGATTTGCATACAGATTTGACTGGTCTTAAACTGATAACATATTAATATTGATTACTGTATTCTTTAATTTCTGCAAGACCAAAGTACCCTTGCCTGTAGCGCTTCTTTCAGCTTTGAAAGTCATCAAGCTGATTTGTCTGCGTTTAGGTTATGATACCACATGCTGGCACACTGTCCCTTGCAATCAAAGCAACTGCTTAGATTTGGTGGCTTCTCTAACAAGTATATTATATAGATTGACAATTTTGATTCGCCACCCCAGGGAGCTAATCTGCATTTTAAGAGCTTTCTGTGCAAGCAACTGTCATTAAAGCACCCTATCCTTCCAAACACTTTCATTTTTCTACTTCGTTTTTTTCCACTTTAAAACTTCAGCTATGATTCATACAATGGTTTAAGGCTTATTTAGGGATATATCCTAAGTGAATACACAGTATATATTATCCATCCATCCATTTTCTAACCACTTTATCTAATAGAGGGTCAAGGGCGAGACCACAGCCTATCCCAGAGAGCAACTGGCAAAAGATGGGTACATACAGAAACAAACACCACACCAGGACCAATAGTTCCAGAAGGCAATTCCTCTACCAGTATGTGTCCATAGAATTACATTAATTAATTCAATTAAAGAACCAGGTGGGTGGGACCAAACTGAAGGAAAGTCCCAAGGTCCCATGCAAGAGGCAGGCTATTGTGAGTTCAATAATGAGGAAATTTGGTAATGTTGCAAAACAGGTACAAGGGAAGATACGGCCACACTCCAATACACCCTGCTGGCAAAAAGAAGGATTGCAAACAGCCAGTAATTATAGGAAATTAATCCATTACTTTTGGGCTGCTAACACGATGTTTTATTTATTCTTTTATAGTTGTTTTACTTAATTACAGTATTTCAATTTTTTGTTTTCTTATTAAGAATCAGTTATTCACTCTAATACCGAAGGTCAAAATGCCAACACAACTAAATATATGTGCTGTATACAATATGCGTGACTAATTATTTAATGATTTACATACAGTACAGTGCATATGGACATACACAGTCACGTGGCCTTCACATAACTAAATCCACAACATATTTAAAAATGATACTGTGCTCACTATAAATTAAATACAGTGAGACAGGATTTCCTAGACAGTATGTATTCTCATTTATTCTATATTCTGTTTTTTTGGCAGGTTGTTTACAAGCTCTGACTTCCTCTGGTCTGTATGCCTCTAATGCCTAACTAGCTATCTTTTGATTCTGGTTTATTTAAATATCTGGTGATGTCAAATCTCGATGTCTTTCAGAGTGTGGCAAAGTTTTTAAATTTGCAACTATCAACCTTGGTCTTTTTCTGTAAATGCTATTTTTCCTCCAAACCTACAATAAACATATAATTTTGCAAGAATTCTAGAGTGTTCACACTGAGTGCCAGTAGAAAAACACAGGGTGCAAGATCAGAACAGATCTATAAGAATGTTGCAATCAATCTGGGCAATCTATCTAATCAAACAGCATGTAATCTAAGACCTGCTTAGCTAAAAACTATTCCGAATAAATCCTTGGACAGCAACCCCTAACATTGAACAATACAGACAATTGTGTATTGCTCATGTCTTTCACTGGGATTTATTTAGAACTTACACACGATGTTTCAACTTTGTTTTATTTAACTTAAGGCTCATAACCGAAAAAATCACTCAATCAATCAATCAATCACGCTTTTGAAATGCTGTAAGTTTAAAATAAAGTCCACTGCTGAACTAATGTCACTGTAAGAAAACTATCAGGCATCTCCCTAGAAGCTAGAGTGGAAATCTAAAGTATGGAAAAAGATACACATTATCTGAAAATAATGACGGAGAAATTATCACCATTAACATAATCGTTATCACCACATTTTCTCTCTGAGAAATGAAGAGACACAATAAAACACAATCACATGATAAAAGGATGTTTTCTTGTTAAGGAGGAAAGATCACACACCACATTATTTAAAAATAATGGTGGTCAAACCGTTACCCCTGACTGTGGTACTCTATTAGATGATACACTACACTAAGTCTGTTTACGCAATGTTTAGGTACTATCAAACACAGGAAGCTCCAGTCCGAGCTACTGACTGGCTATGGGTTTACCAGAGATGTGAGAGATCTCCTCAAATCCTCCAAGTTCTCCAATTCTTTCAAGCTGTGCTGCCAATCTACTCCATATTTCTTCCACGTGTGAACTAAGCTTAATTTAGCGCCAGGACCCTGGAGATGAAGGCCATAGAAGGATCGAGTCACTTTTGTTTAGAAGGCGTATTTAATTCTGTATGCATGACGAGATCAAAAACAACATGTTGACGGAAGCCTACAAATGCAGCGTGTCTGTGGTACTACCATGCTTCATTTGTTATACTATACTAATTGATTTTAATTATATGACAGGTGTATCTTACTGCTTCATTTAATTCTATGGGGAGCGCCAACTGCTCCATTGATTTGCACTGGGATTTCAAATTATGTTATCCCACAATGACATAACCCAAGAGGGAAAAACAAGTAACTACTGTCAGACTTTAAGACTACTTTAAGTGAAAATAACATGCCTCTTTCTGCCTTTTTATTATTTAAATTTGAGCAGTGGCATATCTCATTTTTGATTGTATTATAAGTACAAATTAAAATGTGGTTCCAAGGTTAAAAAATATGGATAGTTGCTACAGTCCCAAAGCAAGACTAATTGCACAATACCTGTTCGGCATTTAACAAGAATCAGAACAGGCAGCACCCGGCTTCTTCTGTAAAGACCCAGAACAATATCACTTCCTTGTCCTTGCGCAGCAATATCATCATCTTAGACTACAGCACTAGATTATCACAAACAAAACCTTCCGATTTTTTATAGAAAATACATTTAACTGAACAAGAATTTCACATTTTCATTACAGCTAAACTGGTGAACGATAATACAAATGACTACAGTGCGAAATGTAGTGCAACGAAAGATGAAATAAAAAAACACCTTAAGAAGGAGCAAATGGCTGTTGAATATTTATTCGACATCACTTGTTGTCATGCGAAGAGTTTGGCTTTCAAAAACCACTATATTCTGTTGGATAATCACATAAGCTGAAACTTTAAAACAAATTTTAATGAATCATATTTGAACACCAGGGGAAAACAATTTTGGAGCGATTTGTGTTTTCTGTTCTTCCTGATTTTCATGCCAGTTATTTGTGAACATTTCAAATTTAAAACTTCACACATTCTGCCCAGTAACTCGCTGAGAATAAAATGGCAATCACATTGACTTGACTTTGTGAAATGTAAAACCTATTGGAAAGCCCATAGTGGAATTTGCAGACAGGAAAAGGATAACAGTATAGAAAAAAATGATCTTGGCAACAAACAGAAACTTGAATAGAACTGCAAAAAGTGGGGTTTTTTTACCTGATATCCAGAGCAAACCATCTGCTACACATCCCGCGTGACAAGACAGCGATCTGTCAAAGGACTGTACAAAAGTCCATTTGTTCCTTTTAGGGCAGTACCTCTCGACAGTGGGCAACACCTGTCTGAGTTCATTCCTGCCTCCTACTGCATAGAGGTATTGATCTAAAGCTCCCAGCACAAAGTGCTCGCGGCAGTTCTTCATGGGAGCGATCTCTGCCCACTTGTTGCCCCTGGGGTCGTAGCGGCAGGCAGTCCTGACGGCACAGGTGCGGCCTGTGGCATGCTCCACCTCTCCCCCTGCGACGAAGAGGAAGTCTCCCATGACCGCCACACAGTGGTGGCTCCTGCCCACTGGCATGGGGGCCAGCTCGCTCCAGTTCGACACGCCGGCGAGGTGAACGTGCTCCTGGTCTACGGGATTGAAAAACCGCAGCTCCTTGACCTTGCAGATCTCCCTCTTCTTCCCCCCCACGATGTAGAGTGTTTCCGACTGGAAGCGAGGTTTGGTTCGTAAAGTCTGCCAGATCGGCTGTGCATAGGTGCTTCGGTGGTACTCCAAGGCCTCATTGATCAGAGATGTGGCTGTTTCGCTGGCCTGGACCAGAGGGTGGGACTTGGCGACAGTGTGGAGGGAGTTCATGTCCATAAGGCCGTAACGTACATACTGTAAGAGCTCCTCCATGTACTGGTAACGGGAGTCGTGCTCCAGCCACCTCACCGCGAGCTGTACCAGAACATCAACAGTAAGAGTTACCATTCATTGCAATGGAACAAAATCACACTAACACAGGGCATCACTGGGCAAACATTTACAGGCATATTTAAAATAGAAGTATGGCTAAATCTACAAAATGTATTAAGATCAGTCGATCATTACATTGTTAATGGAAAATAAGAAACACCTTGAGAATATTGTGCTTCAGCTTCAAGAAAACTATCAAAATCTCAAAACAGTGTCAAATATTCCATTGTTGCCAGAAAATTGATTAGAAGTGTTTTAGTTTTATATTAGACAAAAACACCTATCATTATCGCCTGTTGTCGTATCAATTTAGGAGAGTTTCTTCTTCTATAGTTTATGAAGGGTCCTGGGTGACAGCAAATGAACTCCTAACACCTGCTAGCTTGAAATTTCTATTGATTCTCCTTGAGCCAGATCCGAACGGAACTTTCAATGGAATGAGTTAAAGTGACAAAGGAGAGAGGAACAAAGCGAAATTAATTGGACTTGAGAGCTATTTCAGGTTGTTTAGCTTGGGGAAACACTTGCACGGAAGACTGATCAATCTGTGCTAACATAGCTGAAAATAAATTATACTATTATCAGGGAAACAAAGTGAGTTTTAAAACATCCAACTCCAAAGCAAGGCTGATGTGGTGTGAACTTCTAAAATGACTTGATGGTCATGCAGGTTGGTTTAGACACTAAGGTACTGTATAAGTTAAAAGAACTTGCATAGTTAAAGAAGACATGTAAGAGGTTACAGTTTCTTGAAGTCAGCAATCCATGTTAAGAATTGAATGGTTAAAAGTATACACTTTTATAAAAAAAAAATGCAGGGATTTTTTTTTTCCAAGCATGGTTAACCATTTCTGTTACCATGTGAAATAACTAGGTTTTAATGAGGTTACTGGGATGCTGTGACATGAAATTCTGTAAAATGCCAGTGCCAGCATAAGTTATAAATATTTTTCCTCAGAATTATGCCTTTAAATGTACAGTAGTAAAATGTGTTCTTGCACATACAATATCCTGACTTCATAAAGCTGTATCTGAAAATTTAAATTTAATAAAGGTTAAATCAAGCAGGCTATGGTTCCTTTAAAGGTATTTTAGAGATAGACAGATTGATTGATATTAGCATGATAATTCACCTCAAACAGCCCAGTTCTGAGAGAGAAGATCACAAATCTGTTTCACTCTTTCACAAATCAAGCATAATAGTTTCCTTTACAGGACCCTGCAATTATTTCATATTATTGTAGAACAATACAACACCTTTAAAGCTAGAAACATTGAGGATGTGCCTGCCAGGATTAAAATGTAAGATGTGCTTTTTGAACATAATGCTTTTCCATTTTGAGTGTTTAACCAATTATATTGAAAATCACGTATGAACAACAGATAACAGTTAGGAATATATTTGAATGACTTTGCTGATGCTTCCAGTTCACACAGGTGGTTATCCAAATCTCTAGTTTTTCATTCTTTTAATTAATTCTGAATTCTGAATTCTGAATTCTGAATTCTGAATTCTGAATTCAGAATTAATTTATGAAGGAGGTAACCTTTTAAAGAAAATCCAAACTTCCATTGTAATTTTCCTTTTTTGAATATCTTAAACACTGTTTTATTTAAAATAAAATATAAAATAATCTGGAACATTTAAATTCCAGATTATTGGGATAATATTCTAAAAAAAGACCTAAGATTTTCACAGTTGTATTTATGTCCCCTTAATACTGTCAGGTTTAAATATTTAATTAACACTCATAGAAAAATCTGTAAATTATTTGTTTCTACTGTGTAGCTGTACAGTATGACATAATGTAATAACTGGTGATAACATACAGTGTACTGCTTTGGGTTTCAGGGGAATGCATGACAACAGATTGACAAAAAGAGTTAATGTGCTACTTTTTTTTTTTGCTGGCTACACTACAATTCCCAGAATTCTATATGTAAGAGAAGAAGCCAGAGAGTCTAAGCCATTTAGCCACCTTTTTTATTATACATTATTACTGAATGTATATTTCATATAGGGTTATTTGAACCAAATGGTACTATGAGAGTATCACAGATTGACTTTCAAAAAATTCAAAGACAAAAAGACAAAACAACATTAAAATGCATTATTTCCATCTGTCCGTTTATTTCTGTGCTATTTTACTCATTTGAGACTCAGATGTACAAGTACATCTTATTGTAGCTGCAATATACAAGCAGCTTCACTATCAAAATACAACTTTTATTTTAAAATACCCTGAGAACTGTCCTCTAGCTTTTGTTTTCTATTTTCTGTTTCTGGCCATTTTTTTCTTCTTTAGTTTACACTCAACTTCGTTCAATTTTTTTTAACATCAGTAGCAACTACAAAAGGAAGATTTAAAAAAGCTACCAAGAACCACAGCATCGGTAGGAGCTTTCAGAATAATTACATCACGTGTGATTTGCAAAAACCTGTGCTGAGAGATAAAGACCCTGTACCACATTATTTCAGATGGCTTTGTATTCACTCCAACCCCCACTCCCCAAAAAAGAAAAAAAAATCCACTTTTGGAATACAGTGTGATTAAGAGGAAAAAAGGCTGAGAATGCTACTTTGTTAGTTGGCTGTGAAGGTCACATAGCATAAAAGAACTTCCTCAGGGCAGAGAATAAATTAAATCCCAAAGAAAAAAAGAAAATGTGATTTCCAGAGTGTGAGTCTCAAACTCTAAATGACAATGATTGACAGCTAAACTATATCCGTGCAATATCGGAGACCGCACGTTCTCATTTACCTCAGCATTGCCAGCTAGCGCCCATTAAACATCCGTCTGATGCCCAAATTAACCTTCTCTGCAAACTGAAGGAGGCACAAACTATCATAATCAACCTTTCATTATCACAGCAGCGTCTAGTTAAAGGGTCAGAATAATTGTGCCATCAGAGCCCTGATTGTTTTCAATCAACAGACGGCCAGAGTGACAGCTTGGTGATTGAACAGTTTGATGAAACCACACTAGGCCTAATCAGGGGAGATGAAAGGGAGGCATGATTGGTGCAAATGAACAGTCATGCCTCTCCTCTTCTTTCACAATCTGAAATTACCCTTAAATTTTGCTTTCTTCCCTTACGAGTGCATTTGGAGAGAAGGTTTGATTTGTTATGAGTTATGACAGCACTGTGTTAGGAAACACAGGTAGGATGACTTCAGTGTGGGCATGTGAGAGAACAAAATAACTGGGAGGGTATACAGAAATGTATTGCAGGAAGAAAAATCACAAAATGTTCTTTTTGTAACCTTCTAAACACCAAGAGAATGCAGGGGTATACTTCTTTAGGACTATCTTTTGCAAATCGTTGTTCAAGACGACTCATATCAACTAGTAAATATATATACTGTATACTGTATATGATTTAAAATATTTTCTATACTTCTTTCAAATTCAATCCATAAATTCTGAAATCCTTTTACATTTCTGAAATTACAGAAGCACTCAATTTGGAATAGATAAAAAAACAAAGAAAATAGATGTACAAAACATGTACTAAAAATCAATCCAAAGCAAAAAAAAAAAACATAGTAGGATTCAGCTGTGTATTTTAATTGTTTTATTTTTTACTTTTAGATACTTAAATACTTAAAATACTTTTTTATTGCTTTTGAAGAGCTCTTTTTCATATCTTTGGTATTATTTTTCTTTCTTTTTTTATACTAACAATTTTAGTATAAAATGTATTTTGGTAAATGTTCTACTCTTCAGCTGGGTGTTCATTAGAATATATTATTTTGTAGCAGCCTTTTAGTTTTTGCTACAAAAATAGATCTGCAAACAGATTGGCATCAGGGAACATCTTGGGTGGTGTACAAATAGTAAACAATAAAAATGACAATTGAAACAGTCTACAGTACAAATATATATAATTTCTTACATCAATTATACATCCATATCTTTTTTGTGTAACATTGATTCAGTAGTTTTCTTTTTAAATTTCAACTTTGCAAAGTAATGCATACATACTGTACTATTCATATTTTTCTTCTTTTTTCTTGACATTTTTTTATAATGGGTTTCTGTGGAAAACATACATATTTTTTCTGCAGCTTGTTCAAACCTCAATGTACAGCAGTGTGTAAAAGAGAAGTGCTTATTTGTAAAGACTAATTATTTTTAATTATAAAAAACAAGTACAAAACAGAAACTGGGTCTTGGCCTGTAGAAATTAAACAAAACAACCCTTCACCACTGAGTCACTCAGCTTCCCACTAAACCCATTCTGAAATAACAAGAAGTGTTTCATATGACTTAAAATATACTTCTTCAATACAGCTTCAAGCACTAATGAATTGCTGTGTAAAATCGCATTTTCAACCATTCAGTGTCATATATTATACCCCCTAAAGCAAATCTTATTTAACTTTCTAATTAATGCAAGCTATTTTAATAGAAGTAGGGTAATCCATTCTGAGCCTTGCTTAATGTGTGGATACATCAGCTTGTAACAACAAGCCAGGTCACTAGAGCTATTTATACTCTTTCACTGTGCATTTCAAGGAAGCAGCACAAGAGAGAAAAAGGCATGACTCCTGATGATGTGAATTCTCCTTTGTGCATTGGTGAGAGAACACTATAAGAAAGACCAGACTCACCAGCCTCATGAAATCAGAGACAAAAAAACCTTACTTTGCCCAATACTTTAAAGGTATTTATCTGGCCACATACTGTAAATATAGCATAGTTACTAGATTAAAGATACATTTTTATTAAAATATGCTAATTTATAGTTTAAGGGAACGGGGTGATCTTTGTTAGTTTTAATAGAATTATAAAACGTGTTTTATCACAACATTAGAAAACCAAAATTTATAAAAAGGCTATACAGTTCACTGTTCCACTCTCCTGCTACACTGCTTTCTCTATTATGAAGCAATGACCCAGACAATCACTTCACAATTAAGACGACACTAACACACAGAATTCTACTGATGTTTTACACTGGCACCCCAGACTACACTTTATTATTTTTGTTGTTAAGTTAAATCATTTACATCTTAATAGATATGGAAATATAATTCCAACAAGGGTGATGTCAGATACTCCGCCGAATCAGGAAAACAATTACAAATAACAAAAAATAATCAAATTTTGTCAATCAGAATGTCTCTGCATACTTTCTGCAGTCTAAAGGATCCCAGTAAAACAGCATACTATTTCAAAGTCTGGCAGAGCTCAAAATATCAATGCTGTGTCCCATATACTAAATTAAATAATTCAAGGCAGTATGTTGGGAAAATAACAAATAAAAACACACACTTTGCTTTTAAAGATGAGCCGGGTCCACACTTCCGAACCATCCTCATTCGTGGCAATCACCTGCACCAGAACACACATTGAGACTCGCTACTATTTCTGAAGTCTCTGCCTTGTGCTCAAGTGAGTCGTATAGTCTTATTTAATAGAAGTTCATGAGGAGGTCTCACTCTAATCTTGTACTTCCGCTCATTCATTTAATGGATGGAGTCATTTCTGTGAATCCAACTCAGCACAATTAGTTTGGCATTTGTTTGTGATTCAAGCCTTTGATTACAAACATAGAAAATGTTAAATGTCTTGAAAAGGACCTTAAAATGTTAATGGTTTAAAATTCTGTAGTCATGACACTGTTATTCCTAACTGAGCATTGTATTTATTAATTTGTATTTATTTTTTAAAATGTATTATGTGGACATCTTGAGACTTTTTCATTCGTACACACACAAAGGAAACTCTTAGTTTCCAGTGTAATCTGTCATTCAGCCCTGACAGTCCATCTACAGTAAAACCTGACATGAGCATCTTCATACATTCACTTAAGGGACCCTCCTGCTGCCAAACTGAAACGCTTTCACATGTGAGCCAGTTCTTTTGACTATTTTGAACACAGAACCCGTGCAATGGACAGATACTGGGCACGAAACAACAAGCCCACCCTCTTCAGCAGAGAGCTCCAATCGGGGTGCAGCAGAGCCGGGCTCCTTTGTGTCAGCAGCTGCAGCACCCATCTGTCAGAGCACAGACGATGATGCACTTCCCAGCAATATACAGTACCACTTAAAGCGTCTATGTTACTTAGTCCTTCCCAGTTCTTAGCTTCTGTGAAAGAACATCACGGTCATAAACTGACAGGAAAGACTTGTCCTGCTGTAGTGTGGGTGGTAGTAATCAGACAGTTGTAATATACAGTATGTTTGCTCTTTGCAAAGTATAGAGTAAATTAAAGGAGTAAAATCATCTTTCATGCACACTAAAGGGCTGCCTTCCCCACTTTCAATGAATGTTTAATTGTGAACTGTAGCATTGAAAATAAAATCAAGACATCAAAACAAACAAAATAGTAATCTGTCCTCCTAGTCTGAACTAAAGCCAAACTGTTCTTTATCCAGATATCCTCATTTTTTGTTGAGAGCAGGGGCTTTTGCTCATGAGCCTTGCTCCAAATACAAAGGGGAACTTGCCACAGGAATTGATTTTGTTCTTTTTTCATACCGGTAAGCTTTACATATTCTCAAGAAGGGTCACTTTTTATCTCTCTATTTTTTAAACTCCTGTTGTGTGTGTGTGTGTGTGTTGTTTTTTTTTTTGTAGGGATGAGGACTGGGCAAAGTCAATGAGCACTTTATTAAAGAGAGGCAGGCTTGGTAATGAGCAATTCAGGAGTTTAATGAGATTTTGTAGATCTGTCTCTAGCCTGTCCATCAAGTTTCTGTTCTGTAAAGCGCCCCGACACTAATCCTCCACCCGCCCAATCTTCACCTAGAGCTGGATATTAGATTTTTTCATGGTATATTGCATTAACAGTATAACCTCAGCAGAAATCCAGGCAACTTAACTGCACTCGAGGCATTACAGGCAGGATGATTTGATTTCTTCAGCACTGTAGTACAAGCATAAAGGCATTTTCTCAACTAGCGAAAGAAGATCCTTGTAGCTCTAAAACATCTACTCATGGGCCTTTATTAAATATTTGTCTCATATCTCTAAATCTTAGGGTTAACTATTTGAGAAAAATAATTTTAGAAGCTTTCAAATAACAAGGTTTTCCCACTGTAATCGAGGGCTTATAACCATTAACTTCTTGAAGATAAAATACTTCATCTAATTCTTTTCATGTCAACACAGTAAAAACATATAGATATCGTGTGTTTATTTGCTGAGGGTAGTTAAAGATGTATAACCTAATACTTAATGAACTAAATCAATTAAAAATACTGATCATAATAATAATCTATGTTTTATTTATATATTATTATATATAAATAATTTAATAAAATACACCTAATAAATCCACAAAAAAGGGTGTTTTATTCTACCCTGCAATCCCCCATCCCTTATTCTTCGAATGAATAAATCATTCGGGTGGGGGAGGTGTATACAGCACAGTGGTAATGAATGGTTTCAACGTGCTTGGCTACAATAGGGTTGTATTCAACACCTATCTTGAAAACACCTTACTACAGCCAAAATTAAGACATTATTAAGTATTACCACTATCACTGCTGTTATAGGCTATGTCATCTATAGTCTTTTAGAAAATTAACAGTCTCAGGGAAAAAGGAAAGTCATTAGACGCATTTAAATCATCAGCAATTTATTTTGCAGTTAGAATTCTAAATTATGGCGTTGCGTAAGTGTATATTAAATCCTGGTTGCTGCTCTGAAATGTAAAATTGTGAAACAATCAGCATTTTTTCTCCTCTGATAAATTGTGTTAAAAGTAATTTCTAAATACATATGGAACATTACACAAATGTAACACTGTAAATATAATAATCTGCCTTCTGAGGTCTAGCAAGTGTAACTCTCCCTTCCTTTGAGCTCTGGCTCAATTAATTTACCGACCCCTGGGAGAATTCTCCTTCCAACCAGAGCACAAAACAGTCTTAATGCTCCTGTTCCATTGTGCATTTTAAATGCAGCAGGTTGCTGTGACTGATGATGGAATAAAACTACCAGTCAAGTAAGTGTAATGAGTGGTCCCACCAGTGAAGGGAACAATTGCTACCTTTATTTATTTATTTTTTTACTGGCTGAAATAGTACTGTGTTTTTTATAGAGTCTATTTTATCCAAGCCAAAGAAAATAGCACAGGATAGGAAAATTCCCTTAATATCCTAACTGATCCCAGTTTCAATACTGAGTGACTTGCACAGCATCCTGCCTGCCGTCAGAAAGCACTGCTCTAGTGTCAAAGCAAGCCCCGACAGATGGAAGCCCAGATTCAAACATCCTCCCCAACCACAAGAAATTCCCAACGCATCAATTGATGGTGTCTTTCTATTTGCCAGAGGCTTCTGGCAACATCAAAGTATTGGTTTTAGGAAATTATGATTGGCAAGTGGATCGAAGTCTTGACTTCAGCTGGGTCTGGGTCTGCTGACGTGTCTCAGGTGTTTGATAATACAAAGTAGCACACTGCAACACAAAATGAGCTGTAGCCTTGAACTAGGCTATATACAGTTTACGTATAATCTCGTCATTGATTTTTTATTACCATCAAAATAACATAAACTTTCATCTACAAAATGCTAAAACCTTTAGAGGGACAAAAAATGCATTCATGTTCTGCATATTTTCTAACACTACCAATCATTATAACTATTAAGATGAGAGCTACAAAAGTACCAGGATGCAAACTCAAATTTACAAAATTAAAAAAAAAATCTAAGAAAGTCTGGGGATGTGTTTGCCAACAAGCCGTACAGAGCTCATATAAAACTCCTATTAAGCATATAAAATCAACTATATATGAGACGATAATCCTTTGTGTGAATAATCTGTCTTTATTTTACACAGTTAAACTAACATATTTTAGTAAGAAAGAATAACCATCTCTTTACTCCTAAACACCTAATAAATGCTTTCATGAATGAGCTGAAAACCCTGAACAAGTGCAGAGGACTACTGTAATATAACTCAGCCTTGGAAAAAAGCCTGCTTTTCACCTTGTCAGGTAATCCTGCTTAAAGCCACAATGACCCCAGTAAAAATATTGGTATGGGTCACGTGACTGTTCACCATAGACCCTACAAAGAGAATTTCAAAATGCCACCCCTTACATAGCAGTAGAAGGCGTTAAAGCTTTGAAGAAAATGAATTGACCTGAAGGGACCAGTCGATAAGTAATTAGTAATGAACAAGGCTCAGATGCTATCTGTACCTCTTGCGGGAACTTAACAGCTTCACTTTATGCTGGAGCCATTCTCCTGAACATAGTAATCCTGTAAAGGGGGGTACCCATTCTATCTACTCTGAAAAAAAGCATTCTTAGCAACAGCCTCAGACCCCTGCCCAGTCAATTAGGGACAGAAACCTCACACCGAGCAGTGCGGACCTGTCATGAGTTTGCCTAAAACAGGCATTAAACTGACCAAATTGCTTAGCGGCTAGTGGATTGAGAGGTCATGCCTCTGATCCCCAGATGGGGCTGCCCCAGTCTAGACTTTCGACTGACACAAAAGGCCTCCAGGGACTGTTTGCCCTTCTGTCTGACGCACAGATAAATTTCAAAACGATTACAAAGAGAAAATGCCCCGAGGATCTCAGTCAGCTGTTCAGTGTCTGATCTCTTGCAGAAGGGACGATACATGCTGCCAGCGATAAAAATGGCTCAAAGTATGCATACATTAGGCTTTCTCTGTGGGCCCCCTTTGCCACTACACGTACGGTGTGTTATTGTGTGATTAAGACGTCTACAGGGACTCATAGACATTGCATTTGTTGTACATTCTTGATACCTAAAGATAAAGCAAATACAACTTCATGACCCAGCAGAAAAATCAATGAGAACTGCTGCCTGAAAGGTGTAGAAAATTATTGTAATTAGGAACATTACCGTAAGAAGGATATGCTTACACAAGAATGAGATACCCAAGGATGGATACTTTAGGTTCTATATACAGGAGAAGGTAAAAGTATATTTTATTGTAAATTATTTCAAGTACTGGGTTCTAATTTATAAAATGAAAGAAAAATGAAATCTTGCTTTTAGTCAAGATGCTTTGGGGCTGTAAGTGCAATCGGTGTTAGCTTCAAACTGAGTTAACAAGTAAATGTGCTTAAATAAAAAAAATCCCTACAACTGTTTGTTCTTAAATTATGATGAATGACAATTAATGATCCTTCACCATGAGATCTATCTTTATTCACATCACTTGGCTATCCGTGCACTGCATCCCATCATATCTCATATTAATGTGCTTCATCGTGCAGGATGTTTAGAAGGGAGGTGAAAAAAACATGTTTTGATCATTGGACATATGCCGTGCTGTTGATGAATCTGAAACCAAGGTTATGCCTCTTTCTAGTACCTTTTAACTACAGCGCATACGCATATTCAAAACAACAATGCTATCTGAACAGTCGGAATAAAGAAACTGTCTTTAAGCTGTGTGTAGGAAATAAAAAGAAAGAGAACAGTTCATGCTAGATGGCTCCCTATTAGCACATCAATGGTGTCAGTTCAGGGCTCGATGGGCTTCTGCGCTTTGCCACACTTATTTACATCCTTTTGTCTTCCTCTGCCTGCACTTTGAAAGGATCTCTCCGGCGGATCAGTCACACACCGGGGCACACAACGGCTGAGGCTGGGCGTGCCGAGGCTCCCCTTCCTGAGCGGCCGGTGGGAAAGGAGCCAGCTCGGGCCGCCTGGCGGGACCGGGCTGTCGGAGAACCCCTCCGCCGGCTCCGGCCCCTGACCTGAACCTGGCTTTGTCGGGCACTGATCTCCGCAGCGCAGGGTCAGAACCTTCAGAGGTTGGCGTGTTGAACCACAGCGGGCGTCTTTGTTCTGCATTTTGTTTCATATGCTAATGAGGGCCTGCTCAGCAGAGAACTGGGAAGCATGAAAAGCAGCTCTGCAAATATAGCTGCCGAAAGATAAAGTGAGGGGAAAGCCCCACTTTGCATTCCATGGCTGACTATAGCTTTAAAGGCACTGTCCAGGCACCCCGACTTGAGAAGAAACTAGGTGTCAAGGGATTGGGGATCCAGAGTAAATATCAGGTTTAGGGTAGCACACAATCTGTGATTCATCTATGAAAATAAAACACATTTCACACAATAGTAAGAAACTATAAAGCCTGAACATTCAATTCAATTTCCTAGGTATAATTTGCATTAGTATCATGAAAAATATTCTCATTGTACTGTATATTAGACCAATATTTGCTTTACAGAGAAATCTAAACCAGAATTTCTTTTAACTATAATATTTGACATGGGACATGTATAAGCTAATATTGTTGCAATGTGTTGGCTTTGTTTTACATACTAACATGTACCTACATATAATACAATTTGTCACATATGATCAAATTGAATCATGTAATTTGTCATATCTTCCCAGCACAGCTCTAAGGTTGGGGTGAAAAGAAAGAAACGGTCATGTCATCTGTGCTGGTATGCACAGAGATGGTCACATTCATGAGCCCAGACCCTGGCCTGTTTGACATTTTAGGGTAGGTGATACTGAGTGAGGGTCTGCTCAGCTGCACTGTGACCTAATGACATGTCACACTCAATCTGCCATCAAATGTTTTACACGAAAGGGCATAGAATTATGTATACATTTAAACATTAAATGAAGACTTGTACATACACTGATGCAAGCAACCAAAAGGGTCATATCAACTAGGTTCCATATGTTTTCTACAGGAGGTCTGGATAAGTGATATACTAGGAGCACATATCACATGAGAAAACCTCACAGTGCTGTCAGTGGTCAAATGTAGACCAAAGGGGAGAATGTCCAAACAAATATTCCTTTCAAGGAGCACAGTCTTCATCCGAGGAGAAAGAAATCAGGGGACAAAGAAAGACCAGAATGCTGGAGTGTCAGATAGTGTCAAGAGCAGCATAATCAACACATGAGAAACCATGGATGGATTAATAAACAAACACACCGCTAGATACATGCTGATATGAAAAAATCCATCAAACGGCCAAAAAGACATGGTTTCGATACAGCAGAACTCGGCAGCAGACATCTGGTAGCACTGACATCTGCTCGTTACCTGCCAGATCTGCTCCTCGCTGAGCGAGGTGAGTCGGTCACTCTTCAGAACCTCCCGCAGGAGCTTGTAGGGAAGCAGCAGGACCTCCTCCTCATGGGACCTCAGCAGCTCGGACAGGTGCCTCACCAGGAAGCCCACCACCGCCTCCTCCAGTGGCGTCAGGTTGAACAGGTCGGCCAGCTTGTACAGGTCCAGGTAATTGAAACTGTTCAGCTCCTGGAGCCAAACACAAAGCACATCGGCCAGCAGGGTTACCAGCAGGTATAGAGAGAGACGGTGCTATACAAGGCAGGCGCTGGGGAAAGGAAGGCATTAATACAAACAGTCAAGACCCACTTTGTATTCAAACTGACAATAAATACACATAGAGGCTTGCTAGTAAATTTTTAACTCTAGGGACAAATACTGTAATTATACATTCCTTTGTATAAAATATATTTAGTAAATACCAAGTACAGTATACTAAAATACTGTATATGCAAGTCCTAAAAATATGAGTAATTGCATCAGCATCTACATCTAAAACAAAATGCATTGCAAGGTTCAGTGAACATTTGAAAGAACAAAGGTCGTTTTTTTGCGTCGTTTCTGTAGATACTGGAGATTTAAAAAGAGAATGCAAAACACCCAGACAAGTAAAGTTAACAACAAAAATAATGCCTGTGGTTTTATTAGGCATTACTATATACTATATACAAGGAACAAAAAACAAATGTTTTGTTAAAAACCCTCTTCACTTAACAGAACTGATTGTAAATGTAATGAAGAAAATGTTTCAGGCTGCATTGAACAGAAAGTTCTTTTAGAGGAAGGCAAGTACAATTTAAATTGAATAGCAAAAAACTGATCTTACCTCGTATTTTACGATTACAAACCAATGATTACCATGTCATGTAACTGCATGCATGAAAAGGTAGAAATTATGTTAGGCAGCAGAATGATTTTAAAGCACAACAGTGCCAAGTTGTATCTTACAGTGATGTATTATTAGAAAAATAAATCAAGATTCAAGCCATCTATTTTTTCTACACTGAACCTTAACCTTCAAAATTTAATAAGATTTTTTCTCAGGTATTTTTTTCTTCGTAGTATATTTTAATGTTCAAAGCCATCTCTTTAATACTCTTTTTTAGTTTTGCATTCGACATATAAATATGCCCATTTCTTTGACCCTGCTTAAGTAAAAAAAGGACAGATATCTGAATAGCACAAAATTGGATTATATTGAAAGATTAACAGCAATTCTGTTATTAAGTAGGATTTGTTATTCTATGTATTTTACTGTTGATATTTTTAAAAGTGAATGTTTACTCCAATCCATTCATGAGAGGCAGAGCACAACAGCAACAGCAATCAATGAAAAATAAAAAATAATCAGTAAAGAAAAGCCCCTAGTCTGTTTGGGAGCTTCTCTTAGCTCAGACCCATAGCTCTGAAGAGGAAGCAATTACATGACCTCCTATTCCACCCTTTGTTTCAATATGAAACACTCTTGATATCAAAATTGCCCAGACTAGAAATACTGAGATATTTGACTGCTGTTCTATATCACTTCATCTACACAAATATCAGTTTACAATGACAATAGTATCCAAACTTCAGTAAATTAAGGGGCAGGAAGACTTCTGTATGCTTCATGTTATTTAGTTTTCATTCTTTTCTTTCAGTATTGAGTTTCTACAGAAAATACAGAAAGTAAATACAATGGATGTGCACTACAGAATTACATAGTGTAATGAATAGCATTTTCTGCTTAGCTGTTTGTATTTTTTAACTTCAAATGACTGGGTTTCCAAATAAACAGGATAAAGCACAAGCTAATAAGAACAAAGAAAAATGCCACAGAACGGAATAAAAAAGATAACTATCCTGTTAGTCAGGCAGAGGATTTTGTTTAGGAAGTGACACTGATAAGCCTTGAATTAAAATATTGCCACAGTTAAACTGGAGCTGTTCACTGTATGTTAACCCGCCATCTTTTAGGATGCATTCCTCATGCACAGGAAAGTGCTGAACTAATGCTGTTTAAGAACAAATTAATGTGCACAGATAAAATACACCTCCAGCAGTGAGATAATAATTTCCCTTTACAGTATCATTATTGGACATGCTCCTTGTTTAATAAGATGTATTTAATTCATAACCTAATGAGTGATACATAAAGAAATGGAGATGAACCCTGCAATTACTTTCATGTGAGTGTGTCACCTTATTTGTGAAACCTGGGTGTAATCTGCATTCAATAAGAACAAATGACCAATTTTGCAATGCAGAGTGATAAATGGCCTTCACCACTACCAGCAAAGCTAAGAATCAGCTGCCAGTGAATGCTTTTTTTTGTAATCTGCTTTAAAATTACACCATACATTAGATAGTGTTAGGCAAATAAAGGTAATTTACAGCTGATTAAACCAGCGGTCTCTATTATTAAACCAAATTTATCATCTGAGCTAGAGGAGCGACCTGAGGTATTGAATGAAAACAGTGGAATGCTGCCATCTGCTGTTGATGTGTGCTCATTGTTTTATTTTAGGGTAATAAAACAGCTACTGTACAGTACGTGCTCTTTTAACTTGTGACTTACATTAAGTTACCACTATGTTTACAGTTTTCTTATCTGTTATCTGTGCTTTATATACTTTATATTAAATTTTGGACCTGTCTTAAAATAGAAACCAGCTGCTTAACAAATGCTTCTTATTGCTTTCCCTGTTGTCAAGAACTGGATTTGCTATTTGTAATTGACAGCTGGATCAAATTTTACAGTTAAGTAAAATGTACTTTCAGTCCTAACAGCGATTGAAATTATCAAATATCTAATGCTGTTGCATTACTCTCCTGTGGATAGTAAGATACAGAGATTTATGTACTTCACCAGAATTGTCTTTTTGTTCATTCTAGTCAATAAGCGAAATTACGTTTTTACGTCTTTAATTTATAATAATTAATAATAATTGCTTACACTTATATAGCGCTTTTCTGGACACTCCACTCAAAGCGCTTTACAGGTAATGGGGACTCCCCTCCACCACCACCAATGTGCAGCATCCACCTGGATGATGCGACGGCAGCCATAGTGCGCCAGAACGCTCACCACACATCAGCTATCAGTGGGGAGGAGAGCAGAGTAATGAAGCCAATTCATAGAGGGGGATTATTAGGAGGCCATGATTAGTAAGGGCCAATTGGAAATTTGGCCAGGACACCGGGGTACACCCCTACTCTTTTCGAGAAGAGCCCTGGGATTTTTAATGACCACAGAGAGTCAGGACCTCGGTTTTACGTCTCATCCGAAGGACGGCGCCTGTTTACAGTATAGTGTCCCCATCACTATACTGGGGCATTAGGACCCACATGGACCACAGGGTGAGCGCCCCCTGCTGGCCCCACTAACACCTCTTCCAGCAGCAACCTTAGTTTTTCCCAGGAGGTCTCCCATCCAGGTACTGACCAGGCTCACACCTGCTTAGCTTCAGTGGGTTGCCAGTTGTGAGTTGCAGGGTGATATGGCTGCTGGCTGCTGGCTGCTGGCTGTCTTTAACACCGTTAACGCGCTTTGTTTAACTTTTTAAAAGGCGTATGCCCAAGTGCATATTTTCAATGCTTCAGATTCAGGTCTATTTTTTTTAATTTCGAAAATTTTAGAATTTTGTTACAAAAATGGATCCGCCTGATTTGAAACGGATAAGTTGTCTTTCACACCATAGCGCGCAGCAGGGAAGGGACGAGGAAGTGTAGGCAGACACGCCTACCTTCAAGACACTCCCGTTTCACATCTCCCAGGAAGCACAGCCCCGCAGGGGTGCCTCCGCACACACGGGAGGAGGGGCGTATCCTTCACAAACAGCGCCGCAGGTCCGTACGTGCCTTGGAGGATAGGGCGAGTAAGCCCTCCTCAGCCAATACAGCACTGCTGCTCTGGGAATCCAGGTCATAGTCGGTTAGTGACATGATCTAGGATCGAAACCGTGGTTATGGCTCAGGCGAGAGCCGTAGACCACGGTTGATCAGTTGAGCCACACGGAAGGTTTTATGTTTTAACATAAACTGCACAATGGATATTAGACATTTAGGACAGAGAATAGAAAACTATACTCGGGGTTCATTCACGAAACAGGTTGACAGAGTTTTGGTATCACAATAAGTACCAAACAAGCAAGATATGCCAAATCATTTTACGATACAGTTCATAGCATTTATGTTTACTATACAAATAAGGTAAATGTTGTAATATGCAGTATGGAGCATGTAAAAATTGTGAACAACTAAAATAATTTTTGTACGTTTTTTACAAGACGACTGAATGCACAGAAGCAAAAAATCACAGTTTTGTGTACTGGATTAATGAGAATGATGCACTTTATGATTCAAATTGACTTGAGATGACTGCCTCACAACAAAAGATTCATTTTTAAGACTTTTTTCGTGGTTGGTTATCCATTATTTTCAAAATTGTTCCACAACGTTTTTTTCTAAAAACAATATACGTTTTTAATTAATTATATGAGTGTTATCTACTTCTCTTTAGACTACAGAGACAGCATCATGTGTTATCAGTGCTAAAAACTCATACCATATCCAATTTGTGCAGAGAACTGACTTCAGATCAAACAGCACTAGGTATTGGCAAAAACCGACACAGAAAGTACATTGAGGCGCTCGCTCTATTGGTCAGGGGTCCTGGTGTTATGTTAGTACAGTGCAATTGTATAATATATTACTTGCACCGTGATGACATTTTTCCCCAAATGTATTTTATTTTCCTTTCAGGATTAAACTTTAAACTTCAGATGTACAGTACACTACTTCACTCAATCATTTTAGCAATGGTGAAAGGAAATGGAAAAAAAATCCACCAATTTCTGTTTCTTCCAGTGCCAAAGAAGCATGTTATAGAGGCTGCTTCGAATTAGGATTAGGATTTAGAAAACACAAATGACACAAATGAACTGACTTCTTATCTACTAAATTAATTAAATGATGTCATCAAAGTCTGAGATGTATATAATATAAGAAGTAAATTATATGATGAAGGAAACAGATAGGATCACCCAAGAGGAATATTTTAGTCTCAATAGTGAAACACAGGCACAGGGTCTATGGAGGTGAAATTTAAGTGAATTAATAATGCAATTTAATAATTTCTGTGAACCTGTGGAAAAAGTGTAATTTTAAGGAAAAGTGGACTTAACTGATAATGATCAGGCACATGTAAGAAGCTATGTCCAGTTTTCATGAGAAGAGAATAAAAATATGTTGTGTTATTTGTTTATGTTTACTGTTTGTACTGTATATTTATTGCTCCTGTAGGGGTTTGATCACGGATGCTTACAGACTCCAAGCACACAAAGCACCACTCCCTGGACAGCCAATACCATATCCCCACCTCACCTTAAGGCTGGTTGACTGCACAGCAGAGTTTTACACCTCCCTGTTTCATAATGTATATTCCTGTTCCACATCCTTCCTCTAGAGGGCGCTCCTACCCTTTTCTGTTATGATTAGGATCTATTATTTCCTGGTGTGTCTTGTTCGTATTTTGGTTAAAAGCATAGCGTCTCCGCAGTTCCGGGCTCAGCACTGGAAGACGTCTGAAGGCCCGCCTATCCATGGTGCTCAGGAGAAGCCTGAGGGCAAGGCCTTTTCCCCAGGCGTCCTGACCTTCTGAGGCCGGGGCTCGGAGTGCTTGGTCCCGTTAAGGTTTTGTGATCCCAGTCTCAGTTCCCCTTCCCGGGGATTTTAATGGTCCTCGTCCCAGAATGATCTCCCGGCCTCTGGACAACGGACTGCACCCTGATAACCCCTTTTTGGACCCCTCTGGACTTGATTGCCTCCCCCCTGTCTGTCAACCCATCCTGACCCTGCAGTATCTTCCCCTGATGTCCTTCTCCAGACCCTTCCGGATTATACCGTCACACATAGGGTCTTTAACTACGCACTACACGGGAGTCAGAACCGGCTCCCGTAACAATTCCTACGTAACTGAAATTTTAGTTAAAGCTATTAATCACAAATGGTTGTTATCAGATTGTCTGTGAAGTACTTTAACATTCATTCTTCAACTGGATTAATGACCTAAAAAAAGATAATTCAGGATTTCCTGTTGTAATTATGATAAGTATGTGTCATGGAATATAAAAGGTAATATGTGTTTAGCAATATAAATGTGAGTACTGTACATATGTACACAGTGTGTTGTTTTATATGAGGCATTTTAAAGTGTACGTTATCACCAGTGTAATTGAAGGAACCAATGTGTTAGATTGTTTTTGCATTGCTCAACAAAAGCTCTCAGGGCTCCACAAAAGCTTTCATTGCTCAGAGAAGCTGATAGGTAAGTCTGTATAACAATATGAAACTGTTAAGGTCTGTTTAAATTGAAGCTACTGTTTTGTTTTTGGTGATCACAATTTTATGCACGATTTTCAGAAATTGCATTCTAACATCAAATATTTGATATTTACGAATAACATTTATTCATAAAGTGCCTTTCCAAAACCAAGGATTATACAGTTATAAAAATACATTAAAAAGTAAAAGAAACAAAGAAATGAGAACATACAGCATAAACTTTAAGACAGTCAAACATAGGACCTAGTAAAAAGGTCAGTTTGAAGTTTAGATCTGAAAAGAGTCAAAGAATATCTCAAAGAGTCAAAGGAAGGGCATTCCATAACAATGGAGCAGTGGCAGGAAAAGAACAGTCTCAGAAAGTCCAAGATTAGTCCGGGGTACAGTAAGCAAAGGACCAGCCTCAACTGAATGGAGCCTATGGGAGGGAATGTAAACATGAGTTATCTATAGTTATAAACAGTTTAGATATGTATGATGGAGCCAGATGATTTAACGCCTTAAAAGTCAGTTACAAGATCTTACACTGAATATGTGACTTTATAGGCATCCAATGTAGTGATTGAAGTGTAGGAGTGATGTGCTTCCAGTGTCTGGTGGGAGTTAGAAGTCTAGCTGCAGATTCTTGAACATTTGCAACTTACTGAGAAGAGTGTTTGGGAGCCCATAGAGGAAAGAGTAGGAGAAATGAAGCCTTGATGTTATAAACGTGCGAATCAAGACCTCGGCATCGGACATAAATAGAAATTGCCTAATGTGGGCAATATTTCCCAGGTGTAAAAAGATGTCAAATTTTTCACATGGGGCTCAAAAGACAGGGGAAGTTCAAGTGTGACTCCCATATTTCTGACTATGGCTGAAGTGTGAATGGGAAGCATTCAACTACTGTATTACTGTGAAGCTCTCCAGCTTTTCCAGCTGACATTTGTTACCAATCAGTAAAAGTTCTTGTCACTATTTAGCTTTAGGAAGTTTTATGTCAACCAGAGCTTCATGTCACACAGAGAAGACATAAGTGACAGAGGAGGAAGATCAGAGGGGGGAAAAGGTATTAGCCTACATCTGAGTATCATCTGCATAACAATGAAACTGAAGAGTTTGTATACAAGTTTGTATATAATCTGACCGAGACAAAGCATATAAATAATAAAAAGCAATGGGCCCAAGACTGAAGCATGAGGCACACCTTGATTGACTGGGGCCATGGGGGATTTTTGAAGACCAAGGAAAAACATCATGCTGCCTGCCAGTCAGATATGAGTAGAAAAAGCTAAAAAAAAACGTACCATTGACAGACAATAATGTTTGCAAGCATTTGAGTAACAATGAATGTTTTACTGTATCAAAAACCATACTAGGATCAGGGAGCATAAGAACACTTACAGCCCCAGTGTCTGACACAATAAATAAATCTTTCATAACCCTGACAAGAACAGTCTCAGTTATGATTAGAGTGAAAAGCAGAGTTTATAATTCTCCATATTTTCACTGTTCTCAGTGTTCTCCCAAAAACTATTTTCTTGATTGTGTATTGTTCATTTTTGTTGTTTTGCAACCTCCTTTCAAATGCAATTAGCATTTTGTCTTCACTAAATTTAAATGCAGTTAATATTTCTCATTATCCTCTAACATTGGGATGTTGTTGGCATTAACTCTACTAATACAGTATATAACATCATATTCCGGTTACTGTACACTATTTAGGTCCCAGTTCTGTTAAAAAGAATATTGTTGGAGCATCTCGTTCAACAAGCATAAAAAAAATGCGCAAAGATATACACCGACCCCTTGCTACATGAATGCTCAATTCAAGAATTTTTGCTATAATAAAACTTGTATTTTTAAAATCTGTTTATCACCGTATGAAGCCATTTTTGCTCGTCATAGGTCTTTCCCTGGTTATCTCACTGTGATTTTAAGATTTGTATTATATTCCACATATAATGGCAAGTGCTTTTGTCAGGGTTTGGTGTGCTTTTTTCTCCACTTTGTGTCTATGTTCTTCCTTTAATCAAGGTCTCCAAGCTTTCCATGTGCAAGCAGTATGGCAGGTGACAATCAATGAATGACATAGTTCATCAATTACCACATAGTTAGTGGTGACACATTAGACTGTGTGGGGGTACTGAACAGGCTGATCTGGACCTGAAACAAGGGTGTCAAGGATGTCGGAAAGGACGAACTGTGGAATGACAGGAGAGCGAAAAGACCCTACGCGTAGCGGCGAGACGGGGGTTAGCCGGGCTCAGCTGTTCAGGAAATGCCGTATAGAAACCTATCCCCTCAGGTAGCGGACGTGGGGCGACCTGGTGCTAGGCGGGTCTCAGGACAGCCGAACGTCAATGCTGAGCCAGTAGCAGAGCAGAAGCAGGAAATAAATAGGCTACACAACAAGACGCACCAGAAAGACAAGAATAATCACAGGGAACTAGGAACAGGAGGAAAGTAGAGTGCTCTCTAGGTGTACTGGGCATGACAAAGGGGAAAGAGAAGAAGCACAGGGTACAAAGGAAGAAGGGATAATGCTCTGTGACACATGGACAACTGCATGCAGTCACTTCCTTAACTAAGACCCAATTTAGGTTTACCTATCTCCCATGATCACCTGGACACTCCTGTCCCTCATTCAAGCCCTGGAGTAGCTATAAGAACATGCCTTTTGCCTACCTGAATGAGATACTGAGAGCACAGGCTGAGGAGCTCCAGCAGCTGAAGATGACTTCCTGCTGCCAGTACATCTTGAATGATACCTGGCTCCAACAATATCTAAAAAAGAAGAAAAAAGAAATTGATATTTATAGTGGCATACTGTAGTAATTATATTGATATTCATAGTACTTGGTTTGTACTTTATACTTGGACCCTAACTAATAATAATTTGGTTAGGTAAGATGTTTACCAGCTTCTATACAAAGAGCTCCATATTCAGGAGCATTTATCACAGCACAGAGTCTTCTATCTCAGCACAGCATCTGCAGGATCCCGTCTTCACGATATGTGTCACTTGTTCTTGTGTTCTCTTCCTAGTTCAGCGATCGACTTGTATAGGCTGGAGCAGGGGGCACAGGTGTTATGTGCTCTAGTGAATGCCAGTATCAAACATTGTTTGGCTGGCACTTCGAGAAAAGTAAAGAATCATCTTGCAAGAGTAATCTTGCACAGACTCTGTCTTCGTGGCATCACAAGATATTGATTTTGAAATAAGGTGCAAAATTGGTTGTATTTTATAAATATCCATCAAGTTTTCAAAAAAAATATATCAGACTTTTAATATAATATAATTTTTATATCAGACTTCTAATTCCTAAATTTGGAAGTAATGCTAACACAATAATGAGATCTATTCCTGCCTCATATTTTTTATTGTTGTGACAGACAATAGTTTATTAAACAAGTGACCAAATGGCCACAATTTTGCAACACATCACAGCATTGATTTCATTACATTTTCACTGATATGCTTGGAGATATCGGAACATTTAGTGAACACCAATTCACCAATTCACTGATTTCCATGAGACATAAATAGGCAGACATTCAGTGGGTTTTTCAGCCTCATCTGTGCTACATGCACAAAAAAGTGTTTTATCCACCAACCATTACCTCTAAACCCTTGTCTCAATTGGCACATTAACCACATTTGATGCACATGCACCAACAATCCTATCTCTTGTGAGGTCACATTCAGCCTTCTTTCCCATAGAATATCACAGGGATCTATATTTACACAATGATAAATATTCTGATATACAGTAGTTCTATTTTAGACTAATGTGCAGATGATACCAAGACAAGAGGATCAGCAAAGTGTAGAAGTGACAAAGGGGATTCAAAAGAGATTAAATTGAAGAGTAGGCACACAGTTGGCAGAGGACATTGCATATTACCGTACATTAAGTAACCTTTAAAGGTGACCTTAAGTAACATTTATCCAGAAAAGACAAAATAACCATTAGGGCCACACAAGACCTCTCTGAAGTGGCCACACTACGTTTGGAGATCTTTGCAGTTGTAAAGTCCCGAGTTGCAGAGTTTCAGAAAGTGCAAGTCCAGTTGCATGATTTAGAGTGCTTCCAACTATCCACCAGTGGGAGGTCTGTTTCTTAGGCAGAACTGGGCTTCGGAAAGACTAATAGGTGACTGGTCCAGGAAGACCATCTTAATATAATAAGGCATAGATTCAAGTCAGTTAGTGGCAATGTACTGTAATTAATTGCAATCAAAGTTGATGTCCAGGGTAGTTTCCTTTAAATAATTATATCTGACATTCAGGAACTTTGTGTTGGTGAGGAGATCCCAGAGATTTATGTTACAATTGATTACACTAATAGCGATTCTCGCTGCAGTAAAATCTCCAGTCCAGAATTAGAACAAACTCCTGTAACAGCATCACAAGCAGCAGATAAGCCTGTAACACATGGTGATATAAATACTCTTACCCTTTTATTGAAATGAGGAACAGAGCATGTAGCCTGAAAAGTAGCCTGCCAAGACTGCGTAACAACATGGAGAGTACTCAGAGTAAGTAGTATGACGGAAAGAATAGAGGAGAGTCCGGTACTGTAGCTTTCATAGATGTGAGGGTACTGTCTAACAGATAGGACTGAAAGTGGACTTGAAAGTCTGAGATGGATTTTCAGACTTTTCTGTAAAGCAAAAAATAGATGTGTGAAACCAACTAGAAAACCAGATAGATGTAGTGGTGAGAGAACTGAAGTATAGCTTCTGCTGGCGCAGAGTTAAGGACTACAGCATTCTTTTTTTGGAGGAGCAATGGCCCTGTCTGTGAAGTTGGCTCCCCTACAAATAGTGTCTCACAAATCTTTTGTGTGTGCCAGTTTCTGCTATAGACACCAGCAATTGGGGGTTCTTTGGTTTCTCATATTTTAAGTATTGTTTTTTCTTGGAAAGTTTATTCCCATTGTTTTGTATTGTACTCAATGTCTCTGAGTCATTCACTTACTCTTATTCAAGTCAATAATACTTCACTCAACAAATCAAACTCATTTCAGTAATTCTGTGATGCTGTTTCCTTCAGGTGAATTGCTGATCTGAACAAATCTTTCGAATAGATTCAATAAACAACATCCAAGCTCTAGTAGGCTGATTTTTTTCACTTTCAAAAAATCATGTTCAAGGCACCAATAACCAACTCTTTGACCGGATACAGAAAAATACTTTTCTAGTTCCACCAATCAAAATACAGTATATTATAATATGAAGCTTTAAAACAAGAACAGGCAAACTACGAGTCTAGGGGCACAGTCTAGCTGCTTGTGAGATATTTTCAGCCATCCCATGCCAGCTATTTTGAGTTTTAACAGTTTTTCAAATACATCATTGCTAAAAACAGAAAATAGCATCTGTCAGTTCAGTTTAAGAAAGTCGTTACTGCAAGAATTGAAACTGAGAACAATTTTTTCTGGAACTGCAAAGCAAACTGTGCATGTGATTTAACTGTGGAAATCTTAGCATGTCTGAATGAACTAACAATGTTAATTGAATGAACATCTATAACGTTATTTTTTTGAGTCTGTGAAGTCAAATTAGTGCAGTTTTCAAATAAAATGTAGGATAAAGTGTTTGCTCATTTTCCAAGATGCAGATACAGACCTTTGGAAAAGTATTCAGATCCTTGTACAGGTTTCACATTTTCTTGCTTTAAAGCTTGCAGTCATGAGACAATGAAGTAAAAATAAATATTTTTCTATACTGTATACTGTACAACATACTCCACACATTTAAAAAAAGTAAATAGTCAAAGCACAGTGTCAAAGCAATACTAGAGTGGCTTAAGAATAAGAAAGATAATGTTCTTAAATAAACCTGAGAGAGCCTGAGCGAATCTGCCTAGATACAGTACATGGGCACAGATTGCACCAGCTGTTAATATACAATACTTTTAGCCTTAGAAATCTTCAATCATTCAAATGTTTAACGGTAAGAATGGCTTTAATACAGTATTTTAGTACACTGTTATAATACAATATTTATAATAAAAAATATATATTAGCATATTTTAATCTCTTATTTTCTAAATTGATTAATGTTTCTATTCTAAATCTGCTCATCCTATTGAGGGTTGCAGCGAGAGTGAAATTAACCATGAGATTGCTTGTACATGAGGCTGCTGTACAATTTCCATGTCCACATTTGGCCCACTGGCCTAAAGGTTTTCCTTCCCCAGCTCTACATAACAGTGAAAATCATACGTATCGAGTCACTGAAGTAAAATTTCTGTATATTGAACATTTTATTTGTTGAAAAAGAAAATAAGTCATAGGAACACCCCCAAACTACCACTTGTGATTACAGTTTTAACTTGGCAAAGCATCTCCAAGGAATATTTCAATAGTCTGGTGATGTTGATGGGTTGCAGACTTGAAGCAGATTGCATGTAACCAAATATGAACTTAATGTTAATTTAATTTGTTCCAATACTTATCCTCCCCTGAAATAGGGGGTCGGCTGGCAACAAATGACAATGTTTTAACATGGCTTAACACGTATGCAAAATAATACCCAGAAACAAAAGCTGAAATTCTGTACCTGTTCTATCCTTGATATTTGATTTATTTGAAATGCATGCAACTTTCATGAGAACACAGCTAAAATACCTTTCACAGTATAGTGTCAGAAGCAACCCCCACACAGCCACTTCTTGTAACTATAGCAAAAGTTACTACACAGCTGTTCACTCCATAGATGCACAGTCTGGCAATACAGTATCGTAATGGTACCCAGCCTTATGCACAAGGATGTTAATGCCCCTTTGTTTAAATATCTGTATTGAAAATACCTATTTATTGAAAAGAAATATTAATTTTACATTATTTAATATGCAAGACCAAGTGATAAAAGTAAAAATGCTTCTGTTAAAACTTTACAATTGTGCATTATTGAATCACAATGTTAAATGGCAATGGCATGAATATGAGTTGGCAGTGGAAAAACTAAAGGATCTGATGTATAAAACACCACCACAGTATTTGTAAGTTACAAACACGCCACTAGGTGTCACGCACGTTTCAAACCAAATGAAACCCTTTCTTTATAAATTTTCCCACAGTGTTTATTAAGTAAATACAATTCTATACCTTACAGTCCACTGAAGAATCATTTTTTCCTGCATTATAATGTAATGTCATGTACAGTATGTCATTGGCAAGGAAATCTTCACTGACAATTAACAGGACTGGTAGATATTGAAACGTTTAAAATGAGGGACAGAATATTAATCAATTTATCTCCAAGAATTTTTTCAGACAAAACTAATTTAAAATAAAGGTTTTAAAAATGCCAAAGTTCAACTCCTAATAAAGATGATCATTAAACCAATTAATCTTAACTTTCATCATTTCAATCAAATCTTTGCACTCTGGAGCCACTGAAGTACAATGCCCATGTTGCGCATTGACGTGTGACGGCTCTTCTGAGCCAGCAACAGTTCATATGGAGAAGTGAGAAATGACTTCATCAACTGAATTAAAGAGGAAAATTAGGGAGAAGCAATTGTGTAAACCCAGAGCATAATTTAGCCAGAAACTGAAGTTATCACCCCTACTCTTGAGTACAGTGCCATGTTTAGTGGCCAAGCAATGAGGGCCTCTTTTTAACATCTCAGTCAGAGGATGGATGGGATGTTTCACCTAGCAGTCTTCATATGGTCCTTGCTTATATATTTTTTGTATCTGAGATTCTCATATTGTCTTTTTTAATGCAATAACTGTTGTTATAAAAATGCTAATTTATCTTGAATGTATACCCATGCTTAAGATATTTGGTAAAAAAAAACATTTGTTTTGACAGTTACTGACTATCATTTGAAGATGTATTTCCAATGAGTATAGGGACAATTATTGTATATGACGCATGCACAGATTTTCCTACTACATATATATAGATTGTTGGCTCAATCTTTATGATCAATCCCTATGTCAAAGTATATAAATATTTGTGTTACTGAAACCTAATTGAAATTTCCTGGTAACAGTTATGGTAAAGAAAAACATAATTTATTCATAAACACTACACAACGTGATAAAACTACATGCATGAAAACCATATACCAAAATAAAATTTTACAGACCAGGTCCACTGTTATATAGTAGCAGCAGAAGAGTAGCAGAAAGTCCTTGTCAATTCTAGTCCTTCCAATTTTCACCATTATTCTCTCAGCCTGGAGATCTGCTCTTATCTGCTCTTTAGACTAAATGTAAATCTTATTATATTGCCAGTGATGTCATTTATTCAAATAATCATAATTGTAGATAATGCATGCTGTTATATAGTGTTGTACAGTGTTTATGAACCACTCTACAACACAAGATAACAACATGGTAACAATGAGTTACCATGTTGTTTTTTAGCCTACCTTTTTTTAGCCTACCTAAAGTAAAGTGTTTCTAGGTGAGATAAAAAATGTTTTTTGTATTCAATTGTTACAAACGAGAGGGGTAATGTGTGATTAGTCAAAGTCATGCACTAATTGTCATAATTAAGGGGTGTAAATACATTTAAAATAAGGTGAAAAGTAAAAAATCATATCCCGACACCAGCTGCCTAGCAAGTAGTTTTCTAAAAGTTAAATAATAAAATACCTCACTAGTTAGGGACAGCTGGTTATGGGCATGGGTCTTCTTTGGTCCTCGGACAGAAAAAGAACAGCCAATAACTTAGAAGCCACAAATATATTTTTCTTTACAAAGAGTGATAAAGACAAACACATTAACTATTGTTTACAAAAATTTCCAAGTACCAGGGCCCTCTGCCCTCATCAGAACCAAAACTTGGTCACCTGGGTCTCTCAATCATAACAGATTCCAAAAGAGTCCGTAAGAGACAAATTCAGTATTAGGGAGTTCAAGCCATTATAATACAAAAGGAACCACTCTGGACAAATTTGCTCCCTAAACTAAAGCCAGACTGGAAGGAAACCTATACTCAATAAATGTATCAAAATAAAGCAAAGAGGGGTTTCTCTTGCCTGGTGGTTACCACAAAGAGGAAATAAACATTTACACAATTCTAAGAATACTGTCCATTTACGTCGCATTAGAATTCTATTACCTGGTTAGTTTTTGTCCTCCTGGGATATGCATCAGATTGCTGGAAGTCTGGTTCTTAAAAGGTAGTGCCCATTCACACAGTGAAGCAGCTTTTTATTGGTTAAAAGAGAGAGTTAAAATGGCTAAATGTCTGGTTTGCTGAGTTAGTCTCCTGCTGTAGTTTGGTCACTATTTTGTATGAGATTTCTTTCCATTACTAGGGAATTTCTCTAGAATGTAAATCTCTAAGATTATTGATACTTTTTACTTATCACTACTTCACAGGTTTCCCTATTGAACTAAGTGGTCACGAGAATGCTTAGCCACTATATAATAATCGAAATTGGTATTATTATTATTATTATTATTATTATTATTATTATTATTATTATTATTATTATTCTTATTATTATTATCTCCGTGACACATTATAATGTTTTTAAGTGTTTATCCAATAATAAAATACCAGTAAACACCTAAAATGCCTCTCATATTAACTTGATGTTACCGAATTCTCAGCAGATAAAACCTTGACAATGTCACAGTATCGGGATATGTAAAGGTTCGATACTGAAGAGCAGAGAAGTATTTTGTTACCATGGCAGAACGTAATCTCACTACTCTACTGTTTGAGATCACATCAATGAAAGGATAAAGGAAAAGCAAACATAGAAAAGTGAAACCCCTTGCCTCCAGGCTATGACGTACAGTATAATGCAAGAGGAGTGGTCCACTGTAATGTAATTGACAGGCCTGTGAATGTGCTGGGACAAAAGCATGTGTTGCAAAGGAATCAGATTTGTCAGCTAACAGATACAGATCCTCAAACCCAAGATGTCTGATTGTCAAGTGCAGGCATAGAATGTCTTTCTCAGTCAAGAAGGGAGGTGTAAAGGTCAGAACAGTCAGGCAGAAGGAAGGCATCAATTACTTCTAACAAGTAAGGACTAGCAGTTCAGGGTTTGTTTTGCCAGACAGATTGTAACACAGTATACACAGACAGACAAATTGCTCATTTTGTGGAAAACACAAATGGACTCGCAGCTCAATGCTGACCTAGATAAGACTCTGCCTTTGTCTATATTCTGTTAGGAATAACTTTATGGACAAAAAAATGGTCATTTATTTGCAACACTGGCACATCTTCCCATAACCCGCTGAAACTGCAAGCAGGGACAAGGGAAAGGTCTTCTTATTTAAAGCCATTAGCTACAAGGGCGAAGAGGGTTGAAAAACATCAGTATTTTTAAATAAACTTACAATGTAGCACTTAACATGATCAAGAGTGTACAGCATGAATGTACCGCTCTTGCTTGCAATCATTTCAACTGCTCCCTTTGTGTCTAATCTTAATTCTTACACTTTATACTTATTCTCTGGACACTCCACTCAAAGCACTTTACAGGTAATGGGGACTCCCTGCCACCACTACCAATGTGTGCCAGTATGCTCATTACACATCAGCCTTAGTGGGGGAGAACAGTGTGATGAAGCCACTTTATAGATGGGGATTATTAGGAGGCCATGATTGGTAAAGGCCAATGGGAAATTTGGCCAGGACGCTGGGGCAACACACTGTTTTCGAGAACACCCTGGGATTTTTATTGACCGCAAAGAGTCAGGACCTCGGTTTAACATTTCATCCAAAGGACAGCGCCTTTTTACAGTATAGCGTCTCTGTCACTATACTGGGGCATTAGGACCCATACAGACCATAGGGTGAGCATCCCCTACTGGTCACACTAACACCTCTTCCAGAAGCAACCTGTTTTTCCCAGGAGGTCTCGCATCCAGGTACTGGCCAGGCTCACACCTGCTTAACTTCAGTGGGTTACCAATCGTAAGTTGCAGGGTGATATAGTTGTAAAACACTCAAAGTCAGCAGTCTTTCTTCTACTAAGAAAGGAGATAAACAAATAAAAATATAAAAGAAAGACCTCCCTTCCAATGAGCTTTTAGAAGTGACTTAGTTCTGTTATGTTCTGCATTTCTGCTTAGTTTGTGACATCGACTCAGAAAAACTATGAAATTGCACATAGCATAGAAAACCTTTCACACACATTTATGTTACCAGAACAGTTGCATGATGTTACAACAGTATTGTTTTAGACAGTAGTTTCCCATGTAAGGAAATCCTACTTACCTGTCCTGTATATGCAAAATCCAGGGCCTGCTTCAGTCCTACACTAGTAACACCGTGCAGATTCACTTCATCAGCTTCACTCTCCACCATACACAGACTGAACATCGCCTAAAAGAATTAAAAAGGGCATTTATGGTTCAAGTACATGTTTGTTATGTTTTTCAAAACAAATACTTATTAAACATGACATAAAAACACCAAAACATTTTAGTGAAATGAACAGATTGCTCCAGGAATCTGTGCTTAAATCAAACTTTGTTTAGCATACTCAACACAACACAGCCTTATGTGTATACTAAAACAAACATGTACACAGTATATACTAAGCATCAAAAGAAACAATCATTCTATTTTATATAGCATTTTGGATCTTGGTTAAAGTGTTTTTGAGATTATTTTGTATTTATACATGACTGACTGTGGAAAACTCAGTTTTGCTGTACTGCAAGCAATGAATCATCTCATTAGGGAGACAGTTGATTGGGCATTGGTGACTAGGTGATTTACCTTAATGATGGTCACATCTGGTGAAATTCAAGCAAAAGAAATACAGAAAAGAACCTTCTTATCAGTAGAACAAAACCTTCAAGCCATCATCAGTATGTTAGAGCAGAACCTGAGGTGGATTCACCAGCAGTACAGCGAAGTCCTGTTTATTGATGAAGCAAGGTTTCATGCAGACCACCCTGATGAATGTCAGCAGTGGTGCAGATGTGTAGAACAATATGTTAACCGGTAAGCACAACGGACTACTTGATGTTAAGGTCCCATTGTGATTGGACAAGCAAGAGTTACTATTCCCTCCAGAAGTCCAATTGTAATGATTGATTAAGTCCTTACTTGTTGCCCTTCCTTGTTGCCCTGAACTGATAACATTTCAGCTGGACAATGCAAGTCTTGTCATGTAAAAACAGCTTTCTTACAAGATTAGAACATGACTTTTTATGCACAGCAGACTTGAGCTCCATTTAACATTTGTGGGATGAGCTAGGATGAATTGAGGACTAAAGTGCGATGAAGCAGAACGCAAACACAAGTGAACAGACACATGCTTGTTGTAAAAGCTCCTTCTGTATAAGTGGAACGGGGCAGAATCCATAATACAGCACCTTCAACCTAGTCCAAAGTATATACTGTAGACATACAATCTGTATTATTTCAAATGGTGTCCACACACATTGCTAGCCTACAGTGGAGAGAAAAAGTTTGTGAATCTCCTAGGTTGATCTGTATTTTTGTACATTTTAGTCCTAAATATAATTCAATTTTTATTGAAGTCTTAATAAAATCTTAGGATACATAATTAAATGTGTAATTTAAAGATATAAGACATACATGGATTATCTAATGAACAAAATGATCTAACAGTAAAATATTTACATGTGAAAAAGTCTCTGAACCCTTAGATTCAGTAACTTGTGGCACCTCCTTCAGCAGCAATGACTTCAACTAGATGTGTTTTCCTGCAAATGTTTTAGGCATTTGTTCCATTATTCCTTACAGTGCTGTGACATTTGAGGATTTCCTTGCATGAACAGCTCGTTTCAGATCATGCCAAAACATTTCAATGGGATTAAGGTCTGGGCTTTGACTTGGCCAATCATAAATGTGAAACTTCCTTCTTCAGCCATTCTGTTGTAGATTTGCTTGTGTCTTTAGGGTCATTGTCTTGGTGCATGACCTACTTTGGCCTCAGCTTCTGCTGATGAATAGACGGTCTGACATTCTTCTCCAAAATTTTGCTGATGTAACCCTGACTTCATGGCTCTATTAATGCTAGCAAGCTGTCTAGATCCCGAGGTACCAGAGCAGCCCCAAACTACAGTACTCCCACCACCAGGTTTGATGGTCGTGATGGGTTTTTCTGATTGAAGACAGTGATTGGATTCAAATTTGTTGGAGTTATATTATTTATTTCATCTGTCTATCACAATTGTGTGTTTTTAATGCAAACAGAACTTAATGTAATTACTACAGTAGTTGCGTAACAAATTTATAGTCACTTCAGCATAAATAAAAGTGGCCGATCTCCCGCTGGGATCATTTTGAATAAAACCATGTGCACAAATAGTTTTTCTGATTAACCCACACAGCACATTTCTGTCTCTCCGACACTTTACTTCATTCTCTTCTGTTCAGATACTGTGGCAATGTTGAAAACAATATATATTTTTAAAAATTATTCTGACTTCCATGACAGTTTTCTTTACTTAGTCTTGGTCCTTGCGGTATCTTATCTTAAAATTCACTGAAGTCCTTTTTAACCGGTTCTTGTCCCTTTTAATCATCTTATAAAGTCCATCCTTTTTCGTCAAAGATTTTTTAGAATTTTTATAAAGTGTAAAATGTTTTATTATACTGTACAGTATATGCAGTATAATATCCATCCATCCATTTTCTTACTGCTTTATCCAATCTGGGGTCACGGGAGAGCCGGAGCTTATTCTTGCAAACAATGGGTACAAGGCAGGATACACCTTGGTCTAATGCCCTGTTAGACCATTACAGGCCAAACAGAGACACAGACACATGCAACACCAGGGCCAGTTTTGCCAGAAGCCAATTAACCTACCAGCATGTCTTTGGACTGTGGGAGGAAACTGAAGCACCGAGAGGAACATGAACATGACAACAAAGATAACACCCCAGGAATTCAACCCTTTGCCACAGCACCGTGAGGCACCAATGTTTGTTTTGGATTCTATTTGAACAATTTCAAAATATACCTCTAAAAAAGCCGAATTGCGTTATGATCACATTATAATTGCAGTAAAGCATAAAATATAGACATTTAGTTCAAATATTTATAAGATATCGTTGATAGCACTGGTGACAAGGGAAAGCTTAAGATATTAATATTATTTTATACAAGTTAGTCAGAAACATACACCTCCTACCTTTATTAAAACGCTTAGGTTATATCAAACTGAATGTTACTAAATGAACTATTATATTGATAGAAAGTAATTGTACATGTACGGTACATTTGCTATTCACTTAACTGCATATATAAGGTTGGGATTCAAAGCCAACAAACTCTTATGGTATTCAGCAGGCAATTTCTTTGCAGTGGTCATAATTAAAACAGTTATGGCTGAATGAACTGAGACTAAATCTTCACGTTGAAGCACCAGTACTTACCGTATCTGACAGAGTTAAGAAGTCAGTAAAAAAAGGATTTCTTGGTAAGAAGGTTCAGTCACATGCTTTTTGAGACAACACTTGGATAGATTAAAAGTGATTAAATCTGACAGCAAATCTCCCGTGGTTTAATAGGATGTTTAATTTAAAAAACAACAACGTTAATGTCAACTGTTTATTCCTGCGGCTAATTAAGCAATGCAAGTACTGGCTGCCTAATCTAGCATGCAATCATAATTGGAACTTGGTTTATCATGATAACATGACAGTGGGTGCCTTTTTTGTGCACTTTGGAATCGCTGTAGTCATGTGTTTTCAAGTCTCGGTTCAGATCCAGCCGACACAAGAGGAGAATGAGACACGGGCAGGCTCTTCCAAGGCACCCGCCTAGGAGTCACTTGCAGTTTAGCATGACACAGTCTGCACAGCTTCACACAGGAGGGCCAGGAGTGTCCCGCACTGACATCGCTGTGAACCTCCAGGGGTTCACCCACCCCAATCAGCACAATTGTAGCCAGCTGCTTGGAGAACCCGAGTCACGGTTGACTAGTGCGCAGTGACCAAGGTTCGAATCCACAGCTCCTGCACGACAGAGCTCAATCTGCACTCCGCCCAGCACCTTCATTGGCTGAGTTCAGCCTTCTGCAATGGCATGAGTGACAGAAAGCACAGTACCATCTAGCTGCTTTTAACAAGCCTCCAGACAAAGTAACAACTGTTAGATTGAATTAGTGTTAACAAAGGAGCTGTTTACAGGAGGTTGTTCAGTTTTAGATGGCTAAGACGTTTTGTGGCACACTGAATTTGATATGCAACCTCATTTATTCACACAAACTCAAATGCCCATCCTATTCATATTACAGTTAGTACCTAAGTGTCGTGTTTCAAAAATACACATATGAAGTGTCACAGTAAATGCAGTAAAAAGGATTATATCTTTTGACAACAACATGTTTTATCTCAATTGGAACTATGGGAAACCTTAACCCAAGACAGCACTCTGATCTGAACTCTGACAGACATACTGTATGTCACACAACAAAAAAAAACCTTGGAGATCAGATTTACTTGTCGTGGATAACAAAATGTTTTTTCTGTAAGCCGTGTGACTTCCCTATTTTGTCAGTCAAATCGTTTTTGTATTGAAGACAGAAGCTAGAAGGCAAGGGGATAGAACCTAAATAGTTAAAAAGTAAAATAGCAAAAAAGTAAATAATAAGTTAAATAGCATTTCGGATGGACATCCATTACAGAGTAATGCAGAGTAAAATTAAAATTCATAATACTTAAGGACTTATACTTCAACTCACTTTGCCTTTTAAGCAATATGCTCACTGTAAAACAATGAATTACATGTATGATATAGGAGTTCCATGTACAGCATTGTGCCTTGCAATATAAAACATCCAGAAAATTAAAAGGGTCTGTATTAAATATATATGTGTGCATCAAAGGGATCTAAAACCATTCAAGCATGCTACTTTTTTGCACAAAAAGAATTATACAGACAGGGGGAATTCCAAAAGGATAAAAGGCTTATGTCACATTCAGTTTAATTTTTTAGAAGCTAAAAAAACCTTTTTACTGTCTGAGAATTTTTTTCAGCCCAAGTTAACAACAGGTGGCTTCATGGGATTTTTCTTTCTTACAACAATTTTGAATTATTCGGGATTCCTTTTTTGCTCCTTTTACTGTACTTAAAATTAAATAAGCAGATTCTTTTCAAAACAAAACTTTATCTCAAGAAGCAGATCATTAAACTATTTGTAAAATTTTCTGTAACAATTTGAGATCTCCAAATAATTATTAGATGTCAATTTATTTAAAAACTACAACTTATTTATTAAGAGATTTAAGGGTGTGCTTCTTTCTCCCTGTCATCTTGAATTGCAGAACTGATCTAAAGGGCTGATTATTCAGACAGAAAGGAATGATCAATTCACATGTAATAACCAGAAAAGTCATTTTTAACCTCAGGGTCATCTGTCTGCCTCTAACTAGATGCAAGTTACATTCTATACCAGAACAGAATCTAAACCAATTATCACCAATCGTGCCAATTTTTTTACAGCCCACAGTGACATTTGCTTTGCTTGCCACATATGATTAATTCCTGATCAACCCATGAAATGACAGCATTTATATACTGTATAAGATACTGTACATACAGAATTGGCTTCAAATTCTTCAAGAAAACACAATAGAAATGTTTTACTGTCATCTTACTGCAAACAACACTCTTGTAACACTTGTTTTATGTTTTGAGCTTCTTGCCAGTTTGAGAAGTCGAGGTTTATATCTGACTGAGTGTTTATTATTGTTATAATGTTTAAAATGTAATCTTTTTATTTACAAGTTTACATCAGGCTCTACATGAACATGACTAATATTAAATTTACATTTCTAAAACTGTACCATTTGCTTTTCTTGTATACATGTTAAAGCAATCAAAACCTTCTCATTAACCTTCTCATTAACACCTCAATGGTATAACAAGCAATTCAGAAGATCAAAAGAAAAAAATCTGATACGTAAGCATGCATTATTGTTTTGCAACAACATGTGATCCATGAGTGCAATTGTATGAAAAGTCAGTGTTTTGTATATAGAAGAATATCACTGTATACAATGAATAGTGTAAACCAAAGGGTGAATAATTTATATTCCAACATAATAATTACACATAGCAACGCTAATTTTCAGTGAGCTTTTTTAGTATGACCAGCTCATTTTGAGAAGATCAATACATTTTCAAAGAAATAATTAATGCTAATGCTGATATTCCTCATCTTATATTCTTAGCAACCCCTTGAATTGCACTTCCACTGTGGTGTCATATGAAATGCTGAATGTATGTAACCATGCTTGAAATGGAAATAAATGCCACCCTACTTGGTTTTCAACAAGGTAAAGTAAATTTCTCTCATGGAAATATTCATCTTGTCTGCTTTGTGGAAAAAATACAGTGGCAGCTATCTAGTCTATCTAAGTCTATCTCCAAAAAAGGAGATTAAACAAGTGTGTTAATCTAACTAAGTGTTAATCTAACTAAGCCTCTTCCTACAGTATGTGGTTAAGTACAAAAATTACTTTGTCAGCAAATTACATTAGAATTATCCTGCATTTTCTGACTACAACACATTTAACTCTTCCCTATATGGTTGTGAAAAATAGATGTATTGGCAATCAAAATTAAACCCAGGAAATCTTATCAATTTAATCAAATAAAGGGAGAAAAAGGAGACATACAGTTTTCCAATAAGAGGCCATTGGGCTCTACTACAGTAGCTTGTTTGGTTTTAAGTAGCTAAGAAGATCTTACACTGTTGTAGCAGCAATGCTTATTATTAAGACCGAATTAAGTGTTGCTGTGCTTTTCCCAGTATGGCCCATCTCTCTCATTTCTGTGGTCCAAGCCATAGAGGAGCTATTCATGTTTGTACACCGTTTTAGGGATGTTTGTCCTCCTGATAAGGAACAGTTCCCACGATCGGGATGCCACCAGCTACAGTATCATGATAGATGCCCACTCTTCGTCCTGGTTTCTAGTGAGACCCTAAGCACATCTGGATTGTGGTCCTACAGTCAGAGGTCATGGTCAGTCATTCCTCAAATTGACCAACCAATCAGGAACCTGCAGGATATGGGGACCCCAACTGTTTGGCAACCTTTTGACCAATCACCAACAATACCGTATGTCCTCCAGTTAAAAGGCATTGCACAGAGCTCTGAGATTCCTCCTCCGTTCACTCTCGCGCTCCATCAGACTTGCTTGAACAACTTGGCTGTCTGACAATCACGTGACTGCCAGTGCTGTTGTCTGAGTGTTGGTAACTTTTTTCCAAGTTCCGAGTCAGAGAGAGACCGTACGTATAGACAGAATTCTGCCCGGGGTCAAGCCTGCAGCAAGACTGCGTGAACTGCTAGCAACCACCGTTGTATCCATTTGATCACCGGAGCAATACGGTTGGACTTTTGTCGACATACGAATACTGTTATTCGTAGAGGTAGCCGCTACGCCGGGAGCAAACCAAGTTTCTCCCCCCAAAGAGTGACTTGCTCTGACTACGCAGTCACCTCTGTGCACAGACTTCTACTCGCCCAGCTCGACACTAACTAGCAGGTCCCTGGAGAGTAACAACGGTCCAGCATGAAGCTGACAGAGGAACACTCTCTCTCCTTCTCCCCACGACTCCGAACTGCACCAGGGCTGGTGGGACATCGAGCCAGAAGACCACTGAGTGGATACCGCTTCGACAGAGCCTGTCAGCTGTTTCTTCACTGTCCTTGCCGGGAGATACGAAGCCATATACTGTATGAATATAAATTCAATATAAGATAAGATCACTTTATTGGCCATATACAATTTCTTGAATTAGAAACTGGTCTTTTTGCATACCCCAACTTGCTCTCCATGAGACACACAGACAGGGAGAGAAGCTTGGGGTCGGAACACCCTGGAGTAGTTGGGGTTAAGGGGGTTGCTCAGGGGCCCAGCGTAGTAGGATTCCTCTGTCGGCCGGGGGATACAAACTCATCCACAGAGCCACCGCACCACCCCCAATTCTACATTACCGACCTTGAGAATTCATTTGCTATTTCAACACAGGTTGATATCAATTTAATTCATATAAGTTATGTATTTACCTATAAGTATCTAATGTAGAATCTGTATTAATGAGACTGATTAATGAGATAGTATAGCCGAATGGTATACGAAATGCATATTCCTTGCCTTGTACTGTATCTCTTCGTGATTGTGATATATTCTGTATCTTGGTAACTCTCACAATAAGATCTTCTGTCTGTATCCAGGCAGACTGTCATATGTTTTATATGCACAATCTTATGTATTAATTAGTGTATTTTGTGTATTTGAACCCATGTGGGTATTGCTGATTATTCTGACGATTGAATCCTAATAGCCAAAGAACCACCACATGAATTACTGTTACAATTAGTAAATTTTCCCAGTAAATTCACCAAACTACACATGATGGTACAATATATGCCTCAATAAAGTGGTTAGGTAGCGTAATCCAGACTCCCAGAATGCTTGTGTAAATACAGATGTTTCCTGTTCTAAGTTTTAAACACCTTTGTTTCTACATGGGTGCTCTGGTCTGTTTGCACTGACGATTCTGAGTACATCCCCTACCTTAACCTTGTGAGTGGTTTTGAGAATTGTGAATACCTGAAGCACAGTAATCATGCTATCAACCCTCCTTCTTGCCGTGTACTTAATCGGCTCACCGGGAGTGTTTATTAATAGTTGCAAACCCCTGTCTTCATGGCAACTAGGGAACTGGATAAACACAAAGAAAGGAATCCTCTGAGGTCATACTTATTGAGCTTGATTTATTTGAGTTAGTCAGTCTCACAGACTGTGACTGGCTAAGTTATGTTTACGAAAAGGAATATTATTGGATTATTTATGGATATAGCCAGCTATCAACAGGAAACTAAAAATGTCAAATGAGCCAAATTTTCAATATTTTTACAGAACAAAACGTAAATTTCTGTTCTATGAGTCTCCTTCTAGGAGGAAAGATATAATAAGAAAAATTGTGTAACATCAGAGTTTTATTTATATATGAAAACGTTGTGAGGTTTGTTTGACAAAGTGTGCTAAAATATGCCCATCAAAACTCTTTTATAAAACATTACAAACGTGTTCCATGCTCACCCATTTCACCCAGAATATAGATTATTATGCTTGTCATTAACTTAATTGATATAGTGTAGTAGGGAAAATTTTAATGTGTACTTGTGCTTTTAAATTGTAGAAATTGAACGTGAAAATATGCTTAATTAACTGATTCCACACTAGTTTATGCACTTAGTTCATGCATACTGTACTAGTGTAGCAGAGTGCAGCAGCTGCAGCAGGGTCTCATAACTTTCAGTCAAAAAAAAACTCTCCGTACCACATGGTACACCGACATGTCTGCTACTGTAGATCCAGCTTGATCCTTCTCCCCTATCATTGAGAATAACCTAAACAATCCTAGATACCTGTTCTCCACCATCGCTCAAATTCTAAGGCTTAACTGCGCCACTACATTACCTGCCTCATTCCAACTTTGCTTAACACTTTTTTAGAGTTGTTTACAACCAAGATTGATCAGAATAGGCATCACATTTTTTCCACCATGCTTACTACTACCACACCTTCTCCCTGCATGCCTGTTTTTAGCAGTTCTCCTCTTTCTTGTTTCTCTTAACTTGAAACTGTGTGCCTTAATAAATTGGTATCGCGTATTATTCTCATCACCTGTGTATCACCTGATCCCATTCTTTCTGTTTTATTTCGATCTTGTTTTCCAGCCCTCTGCCCTACTGTCCTCCGCATAATAAATGAGTCCTTGATTACTGGAGCAACATCCTTTAAAATGGCTTCAGTTACACCTGTGCCTAAAAAAACAAACATGGCTTTGGACAACCTAAAACATGTCTGTCCTATAGCTAACTTGCCTTTTTTTGTGGAAATTTTAGAACATGTTGTTGTAATATAATTAAACAATTACCTCAGACAATTACATAGCACAGAACTGCCCTAGTTAAGTTACTATCTTCTTATGTCAGCTAATTCCAGTTATCTATCTATCCTTATTGTCTAAGACCTACTGCTGCTTTTGACACTGTTAATGATTACATTTTACTCTCCCATCTCAAAACTGTATTTGGGGTTTCTGACATGCTTTTAAATGGTTCAGCCCTTATCGAACTCATTGCTGACACTTTGTTTCTCTTGAGGGTTTTTACTTCTAAAGTTGGGTTTGTTAAGTCTGGTGCTTCCATTATACGTGTTCCTACTTCAGATGCTGTATGTCCACGCTAAACCTGATACAGAAGTAGTTGTCTCTGTACACTCTAATTGCATCTATGGCATAACCTGGGGGACACAAAATGTCCTTTAATGAAACTGCGACAAGACTGAGGTCATGCTATTTGGCACCTCCCATCGACTATGTAAAGCCAATGCAGTAACCCTATCTGTGGATGGCAGTGTGCTTGAATTTCAATCAAAACTGAAGAACGTGGGGGTCATATTCGATCCTGACTTGACATTTAACCCTCATGTGTAGTATAGTCTAAAAAACATCATTCTTCCATTTCAAGGCTCGCCCTGTGTTGTCTATGACTGTCACATAAACTGTTACATTCAAGAAATTAATATTAGCTTTTATGATATTAAAATGAATGATAAGTGCAATATTCTATTTTATTAACAGTCATAATTTGGGTAATTTCATCCACGTATAATGTAACAAAATTATAATCATATAGTAACTTCTTGAGAGGAAAGAAAGCCAGCTTCTGAACAATACCTTTCTTTAGAAACCGTGATCCAGACTATCCAGTTCTACTGTAACTTCTGAAAAAACAATGAAATCACTGTCTGAAACTCTTGTGACTCAGTTTAATTACACATGGTTGATCGCTTTTTCTTTTTATAGCACAGACAGGATTATAAACTAAAAAACTATCAGGCAGTTAATTAATATAACACCAAAGGTCACACTCAGCAGACCCCATCACCTGCAATAACCAAAACAACAGAAATACTAGAAACCACGGAGCACTAAATGATCCAATTTGATTAAGAAATAGTTGTCTGTCTAACTTAAACATAAATGCATATAAGTACAGTATGTTACTCTATGGCCTTATCAATGTGTCACAGAAAACTGTGTGTTTTAACAACACAAAGAAGCTTTACAGCTCCAAAGTTCCCTACATGGCACTACAGTAGCACTGCACACTCAGACAGATTTCTGGTCAATGACTTTCTCTCTGCTATGGTAGATGTCACAAAAAGACAGAGTAAAATGAGGGCCCCCACCACTTAAAGTGTGAATCTAGAAGTTCAGGTATGACACTGCTACAACAACCATAATAAAAAGGAAGTGTACTGTACATCATTGGCAAGGAATGATGTTCATTTTTATTTTAAAAGTAAAGCAAGCAAAACTGTTTGGCGTAATGTGTGAATCTGCCTTCTCTCACATTAACTTAATTTTACAATGTACATGTACAGTAGATAGCAAGGCATCATGGTAGTGCAGTGGTTAGCACTGCTGCCTCACAGCACTGGGGCTGTGGGTTCAGTTCCTGGGGCAGTTTGTATGTTCTACCCCTATTTGTATGGGTTTCCTCTAAGTGCTCTGGTTTTCTCCCACAGTCCAAAGACACTGGTAGCTTATGCACAAATTCGCCCTGGTGTGTGTTTGCACGTCTGTGTCTGCGTGAGGCCAGCGATGGACAGGAGTTCCGTCAAGGGTGTATCCTGCCTTTGCTCATCGTGTGCCAGGATGGGCTCCAGCTCCCCCATGATCCCGTATTGGCACTGGATTAAGCAGTTAGAAAATGGATGGATGGACGGATGTAAGTAAAAATTCCTGCCCAGACTTCCTGCTTTAAGTTACATGGCTGAATCAAATTCACTGAACCTCTTTGTTCTCCTTTATTCTCCTTTGCTTCATATCCCAGCACCTTTTCTATCTCCTTCACACGGAAAGAAGGCTCATCATCTGAAACTTGTTCTTTAGGTCTATCTTTCGGTATGAAATCAAACATTCTTTGTTGCATTGCAGTCTGAGACAGCTCACCTCTTGAATCTCTATAACAGTGCTGCCTGCTAAGGACTTGGAATTGTCCGTCAGAATGATCCGTGCTCTCTCAATGATTGTGAAATACAGCTCTGCACTCAGTTGGTGTGACAGCTAAAGTAAATTCCAATGCTCCAGTCTGTCTAATAAACTCAATCTCAGATGTAAAACACTGTACATTACAAACGAAAAGTGTCAGCCTCCTTTGGAAGAAGGATTTTATGACCTTACAGTAAGTGGCAGGTTTAGAAATGGTGCTTTTCTCTGAATATTAGGATAAAGTCTGAGAAAAACCCCGTGGACTGAAGCATTCTTGCCAATGACACAGGGGGAGATTAAAGTTGCCCTTTAAGCACCTTCATAAGCAACGTTTAAAACCTTTAGGACTAAAATGTGAAAGACTTGTCGTCGGATGTATAACTGCACTGTAAAAGCGGGAAAGGCACTTTTTTCATAATGAACAAACATTCAAGTACTTGACCCTTGAAACATATCATATGACCCTAATCTAAGCAAAATGATAATCTTGTTGGTCTCATGGTGTTTATAAAAATTAGGAAAAAATAAACCCACTATTTGTTTTATTTTGTTAAAACGTTTGTTAATTGTGCATTGTTTTCCAAGCTGAGTTTTAAATCTTCATAATTTAAGTTTTGATGGTATTTCCAGCAGGGCCACCATGTCGTTTCAGGGTGTCACTGGAGGGCAAGGACCTGCCACCAACCGGTCGCTATCCACGTGTTAATAAGGAGATCACACCGTGAATCTGACAAAACCCCTGATATTATGTTATCCAAGTTGTGTAAATTATTTCCACTGGACACCATCATAAACTGTTCTCACTCAAATTAAAAGCATTACCGTGAACAAACTCTGGTTAACCGTAACTGCTTGAAATAACAGAATTAAAAACCTGCCAATTCCAATTAACGAGGTTAAAGTTAGACCTTTGAGAAACAGCTGTGTCATAGGAATTCAGAAATGCTGAATGCCATCTGTTAGCTGGACTATGAGGGTCAAGGGTATATTTTGCGTTGTGCCCAATTTGTGCTCCAACTTCCCCAGCGGCACTATACTGGATAAAGTACTTTAGAAAATGGGTGGTAGATAGCAAACTATTTCAAGATCGTTGAAATAAAGGTACTGTATACATATGTTTTTTTAAGGATTAGAAAATATCTATAAGTACAAAAGTACCCTTGTATACCTTTATAAAACTACAGGCTAGATGTAGCCTGGAATGTTTTTCATTACATAGAAGTGGCTGTCAACAAAGAAATTGTTGGCCACCCCTGGGTTAAGGGAATACTGTTTGTAAAAATTGTTTTCTTACTGAATAAGCTGTAGTTTGGCATACTGTAAGTATCTTCATATATGGTAAAATAAAATAAAAAAGATATTCATAAGAAGGTGCCATAATTCTGTCAAAGTAGACAGGCCAGCACTGCCCATCTAGTTATTGAACATATTGTAATGTAAAATATTACAGCTATATATAGTCAGGTTACAACTTACACTGTAATATACAGTAGATCTAACATATGGAATAAATAGAAATAAATCAAATCTTTCCAGACTAACCACACGATTATTAAATTACACATTTTTTATTGCTGTTGTTCTGGTTTTGCATGCGGGGAACAAACAAATCCTTTTATTCTGCTTATGCGAAGACCAATGTTTTTAGAAATGGAATTTACTCATGCCTAAAACACAATCAATCAAATCTGTTTTCACAAAGCAGCACAGTGTCCCATTACTTTTTTAAACATCCAGCTGCTTGTTATTCAAATTGCTTCAGTAACTTAATAGGCTGGTCTGTTTCCAGTTTGGATTGCAAAATCAAATTATAAACAATCTGTCACTGGCAAAGAAGCCATGAAGTCTGCAACAATTTTGTTTCGTGACAGTCGTTTTACAAACTGTTGCTTTTTAACTAGTTCAGCATCACAATGCGCTGGGCAGGACCCTACTGTATGCAGATGTATAATCCTGAAGTAGTGAAACGGACACGGGGAGGAGATGACTAGGAACTGGGAAGGTTGACAAACAGGGGGGCGTGACGACTGAGCACTGGTGCCCGGGAGGGACGTGGCCCAGGTGTACAAGTCCAAGGGAGTCCAAAGGGAAATCCAGGGTGTAGTCCAGAGCCAGGTAATCCAAACGAGACAAGACAAGACAAGGTTTATGTAACGAACAGTTCTTTCCGGACCCTATGCGGACGACACAATCCGAAGAAGTGGGGAAACACTGGGAAAACGTCATGCAGGAATACGGGGCTGAAAACAGGGGGGCGTGTCCAAAGTGCGCTGGTGCATGGGGAAGGTGTGGCCGAGGCAAACAATCCAAGAGAGTAATCCTTAGAGGGTATCAAAAAACACAAGAGTAAGTCCAAAGCCAGGAGATCCATCAAAACAAGGAATTAAAAACCATGAACCGGGTCCTAACCGGCGGACTAGGAACAGGAACAGGAACAGGAACAGGAACAGGAACAGGAACAGGAACAGGAACAGGAACAGGAACAGGAACAGGAACAGAGGTTAAACCATTTACGGGACCAGGCGCTTCAGGTCCCGGACTCGCATGGTGCGGAAACCAGATGCAGAGCCAGGATGAGCGTCAGCGCCTGGCTTTTAAGGTGGGCTGGGAATAGGGATCAGGTGCACAGAATTAAATCTAAAGTGAAAGGGCTGGAGCACCCTTAAGGAGGGGGGACTATAATCGTGACAGTTTAAAAACCAGAACGGGATCCGGTGCAGAGACAGGGAATAAAAATGGGTTAACAGGGCCAGGCACTCCGAGCCCCGGACCCAGATGGTCAGGACGCCGTGGTGAAGCCTATGCCGTCGGGTCACTCCAGGCCCCGCTGCTAGGCGGGCTTCCGGGTGTCCATCTTCCACTGCTGAGCCCAGAATAGTAAGAGCGTCTGGCTCAAATAAGGAGGGGAAAGATAGGAGGCAGGTGCACAAAATCAACAACAAAGTGAAAGAGCCGGAGCGCCCTTAAGAGGAGGGATTACGATCGTGACAGTTCAGGACCCCCACACAATGAGCATTTTATGTTTCGTGTATTTTATAAAAACATTCTGGCTTTCAGAAGAGCCTTAAAATAAAATGTAACACAATGCTCCTCACACATACAGTAGCATCCCTGAGTGTTTTTATAATGATAATATAGCAGGATCAACAAATTTATACAAGAGTTTTTGAACAGTTAACTTAAATCTAGGGCTTAAATGACACGCCCCTACCAGGAAGGATGTTTTGGACCTCAGGGACATAACAGCAGAAAACTCTAGAGCTGCAGATTTACTAAGCTCTTCCAACATTCTTCTGTGGCGAGCTAGATTTAGCAGGAAACGTGGGATAGTTTAGAAATGAATTACAATACTGCATCAGACGAAGACCAGTATGAGGAGAAAGGATGAGGATTTAATGTCCATCAGCACCCTGTCTGTCATTAAGTTCTGAGAAAACGATTTGCAGAAATCAAGGCTGCAAATAAGGAAACAATGAGCTAATATGGCCCATAGCAAATATTAGAGAAGTGCACCTTGTATAGTACTTTAAACCAAGTAATTCAATAGTTTTAAACACGACTTACAAAGATGCTTTAAAGGATTTTAAACTGTTATACTATAAGAGAAATAAAAGAAAGAAAGAAATACAATAATTTACCGAATACAAATAATTTGCATATAGGGTGGTAGTATACTTGTTTTGAACTGTACTTATACAGTATACTGTGCATGCTGTATGCAAAAAGCAAAGATCTGGCACTCCAAGTCATGTTTCCATATTGTGATGAAGGTCAGAGATGGTATGATTGTTCATGGGAATCTGCCTCCGGTATTAAATTATCACAGCACCAAGGATCATGTCAAACTTTCGGAGTTTCAGGCACTGCATTGTGACACATGCCTAATGCTTCAATAAATATGATTTTGAAAAAGAAGTGATAAAATGAAAAGATGGTACTTTTATTGTATTTTAACCTTTTAATGAAATACTCTATCCTGTATGGTGTCAGACCTGCGCTTAATAACATGGATCAATTAGTACATTCCAGCGGCCACAGTTCTGCTAGACATGCGAAAATCTCATGTTCACTTTTTTGTGTTAATCAGTACTTCTGAAAAAAATTAAAAACACACCGTTTTTGGCTAAAATGGAAATATTCTGCACAGCAGTAGCAAGACCAGCCCACAGCACCCAAACAATCAGTATGGATGATTTTACAAAAACATTTAGCTGATAAATGACAAATAAAGACATACAGTAGCAGAAATGTCTTATACCATTTACAAATAACAGTTTACTACAGCAAACTAGAATTTTAAAGCAGTTTATTAAGTCATATTGTCTTGTATGGAACGAATCTGGCGGTGAATATGCACTATGAGAGCAGGCAGTGTCATGGTAATGTGTGCAGTGTACAGTAAACGTGTGGATATTGTAATTGTTGTCATGATTGTAGTCCCTCCCCCTTAAGGGCGCTCCGGCCTTTTCACTTCCGTGTTGATTTCATGCACCTGCTCCCTGTTCCTGCCTCCCTATAAGAGCCAGACGCCCACTCTGTTCCGGGCTCTGCATTGGTTCCCGTACCAAGCGAGTCCGGGATCTGGAGCGTCCGGTCCTGTTCCCCCCCTTTTCCCCCCGACCCTCTACCGGATCCCGCTCTGGTTTTTAATCCTGTTTGTCTTCGTCTAGGATGGACCGCCCGGCTTTGGACTTTTTGCCTCCTCTTGGATTTCCCATTGAACACTGTTTTGGATTGTTTGCCTCGGACTCACCCCCCTGAACACCTGTGCACCATGGACACTTTCATTCTGACTCCTGCATGCCTTTTTCCCATTGTTTTCCTCACTCATCCCCGGATTGTGTTGTCTGCATAGGGTCCGGAAAGAACGCTTTTATGTAAAAAGGCAGACAGATGTGATTCTTGTCAGTTACACTTAAGTAGAAGCAAGCATTCTCATTGATTCACATTATTTCTCTGAAGACACTGTAGCTTTAAATACATTAATGCCTCTATCTTTAGAGACTTAACCATCATTTTTACCTGTTTAATAGTCTTGAATATGAACCTTTTTGAATGAAAGTTTGCAGAAGTCCTAACGATCATTACACAGCATAAGTATTTGCAGAGTTTAGTATTTAAGTGTGTCTAAAATTCTGATCAGTTGTTTCCTGACATCCACACTTTGCATCCTTAATACCAACTAGCTGGAATGTCTGGTCAAGACAGCCCTAACTCTTTGCTTAAACAACTATTTCTGATTGTCCTAAACAATTCCTTTTTAGTTCTCAATTATGAGCGTGAAATAGTCCCCAAGGTGGACCCTATTTACTGTATGTGCCTTAGGATTTCATATATCTGGGCAAAATCTCCTCTCAGTCTCTTTCATTTAAAACTGGTTTAGTTCCCTTACCTGAGACCTGAGACCTGAGACCAGGAATTGTTCTTGTTGCTCCTCTTTGAGCTCTTTCTAAGGTTACAATATCATTTTTGTAGTATGGTGACCAAAACGAAACTTTTTTAATCGAGTTCTTACTAAGGCATTGTTAAGTTTTCCTGGATTTAAACTCCACATGTTTTGCTATAAGCCCAGGCATTTACAGAAATTTGCTTTCTTCTTGTTTCTTCACATTGCCTTGTTTAGTACATAAAGGAATTTGCAAAAACAACCAAATCCCATTCATGTATTCATTCATACTTTCCAGACTCCTGGAAGTCATCCCACCCATTTTCCTCCATTTCTGCCACCAGTAAAGTCTGGCAGTGTCATGATTTCCAAACCTATCTTCCAAACCCACAGTTTCCAATTTCACCTCTAATGGCCATGATCATGCTGATCTCTCTGTCTGCATTCTCACTGAGGGGTTTCGGAACTCCTAGTGCAGAAAAACATCCGAAATCTAAATTATCCTTAAACTAGGATCACACCTTTCCCCTTCTCTCAACAACATTTCCATGTAATCCTCTGTATTCATTTGCAGGTTTTGACTTCCCACCTCTCTTCACCTGCCTTGACTTCACATCACCTGAGTGTCGATACTACTTCTTTCCTGCTCCTGCTTCCTCTCCACTCCCATCTTTTGTTCTCCCATGCTTTATCAACTGCCAGTTTTCCTCTCTCCCTCACACCCAAAGAAGGCTCCACAGAAGTCTCTTTTCATTTCTTTTCAGCATGGAATAAACCTTTAGTTGTTCCTGCACATGCTGACACAGCTACCCAGTTGAAGTGTCAAGATTCTGGGGCACAGGCAAACTCTGGGGATGCCACACCTGTGCAATGGTGACACTTCCTATAACAGCAGTCCTCGGTCACCCTGTTCTCATTCCACTCTGGTCTGAAGCCACCTGCGCACCTGCTCAAGGTGGGCACAGGCAGACGACAAAAAGAGCATGTGCTTGTACAATAATCAGCCTTTACAAGTAAAATAAAAGCAAAACACCCTTAAGCTTTCAACAGCTTCAGGATTCCTGCCACAGGAATTAAAAATGTCTACTTCTGACAGCAAACCTGAGTAAAAATAATCTTTGGCCCCTAGTGCCGTCAAGAAACAGGTTCAAGGAGGAAAGCCAAAAATCACTGAACAGGTTAAACAATGATAAAAAGAGAACCAACCATGTTCTCGGGTTTACTAAGCTAGTTCCAGGTTAATAGTGACATAATAGTACAGTATACAGTTATGTGATTGGAGACTGGTAAGAACTGATCACCACTGAGGTCCAAACAAAAGGTCTGACACTTCACTGACATTTACTGTACCCCTACGCATCTCATCTGGAGAGTGAAGGAAGCCCGCAGACTTACTCTGAAATAGTCACTGCAGGCAGCGAGAACTGCCTTGTGGGCATGAAATTTCTGTTCCCCGGCAACCAAAGTGACATCACACAGTATTCCATCATTTCTCTGCTGGTTCAGGGCAGCGAGAACTGCATCCTGGTGAGACTTGGATAGACATAGCCTTTGACCTGTCAGCATCTCTTGAATGCTGGATGAAAAGAGAAAGAAAGAAAGGTTTACTTAAAGAGCATTTTAAATAGGTGAAGCTACAAGATGAAATAAGGAAGGTAGCAAAAATGTGTATCTCACTGACGACAGGTTAAAATACTATGTAACCCCCTGGCTTCTGTCTCTGATGTGTCCATTCTTCCCATATTTACAGACCACCTGGCTCTGACAACCCACATGCCAGATTAAGAACGAAGCTATGGAAATCTCCACACTACATGTATCACAGCTAAATCCTCCTAACTAAGGTGAAAAGAGAATGGGCATACTGAGGACTGAAACAGCAGTTTTGTCTGCTGCATTGGACATTCTTTCCAAACCCATTCATGCTGAATGAACAAATCCTCTCGTGGAAGACAATCTGCGTTTAATACAAGTATTGAGAAAAAGTAGCATTTTTACAATTTTTTGAAGAATTACGAAGAATATAAGTATAAGGCCCTAAAATAAATGTATCTTTATACTATAGCTATGTACAGACAGACGTCTTTTAATATATAGTCAAAATTGTTCATAATTTCCTATTTAATTATTACTTCAAATAATTACTCATAATTACTCCAATTATTACACACCAGGAGATTTCATGTTATATAAGATGCTGAGAAAATGATTGTCAACCACCAGTGTAATTATGGGAATTACAAAATTTTAGCACAAGAGAAAAGATATCCTTTTCTTTGATAACCAGAAAGGTTTATTCTGTTTACCAATTCAATGTTTCTTGAAATTCAATTGTTAATGAATTAGAAAAAATAATAATTAAGAATCAGTATATATGAAATAATAAGTTCAGGTGAGTAGCTGCGTAGGCTGCAACGGAACAAGTAATAGGTTTATTCCATGCCGATAAGAGAAGAAAGAAAACACAACGTTTCGGCCGTGGAGCCTTCTTCAGGTGTTGAACACCTAAAAAAGGACTGGGTTTGGCCAGCTCTGTCCAATATAATCGTCAAAAGTTTTGTGAGTTTAATTCTCAACCATGCAGATCAGTGGAAATACATCATGCCACAATCCAAAGAGATATCAGAGGACCTTTGAAAAAAGAGTAATTGATGCTCATCAGTCTGGAGAGACTTGCAAAACCATTTATAAACATTTTGGCCTTCATCCATTCATTGTCAAAAACTCTACAAACAGAAAGGGAAAATAGTCAAGACCACAGTGGCTCTATGCAGGGCTAGTTGTCCTGTCAATGTCTTGAAGAGCAACACAGAAAAAAAATCAGGAAGTCATTAAGAAATATAGAATAACTTCTAATGATCTGCAAGCTTCTCTCTCAGCAGCCAATGTCAGTGCCCGTGCCTCAGTCATCAGGAAATGTCTGAAAGGAATGGTTTTCATTGGAGGATAGCCAGAAAGAAATCATTACTCTCTAAAAAGGACATTCCTGCCTGTCTCAACCTCATCAACAAGCACCTGGATGATCCACAGGAACACTGGGAGAATGTTTTTTCTGGACAGGTGCATCAAAAGTTGAACATTTTGGCCATAATGAGAAACACTGTATGGCAAAACCTAATCACTGTCTTCCAACAGAAGAAAATCATCCTGAACATCAAGCACAGTGATAGGTATTGTATGGTTTGGAGCTGCTTTGCTGCTTCAGGACCCGAATGGCTTGTCATCAATGCAGAACTATGAATTCAGTGTTTTATCAGCAAATTCTGAAGGAGAATGTCAGGCCATTTATTTGTCAACTTTAGCTGAGCCGAAAGTAGGTCATGCAGCAAGACATTAATCCTAAACATACAACCAGATCTACAAAAAAATGTCTGAAGAAATTCTGTATTTTGGATTGGCCAAGGCAATGTCTGGACATAATAAATATCCTTTGGAATGTTATGGCAGGAACGGATGTGAGCTGCTCATGTAAGGAAACCCTTAAAAAGCACTGACATGAATTGATTCTGGAATTAATTAAGGAAAGAAAAATGGGTCAAAGTGTCTAAACAACAATGTGAGAGACTTGTAAACAGTTACAGGAAATATCTAATTGAAAGCATTGCTGCTCAAACACGTACCACCAGTTCCTGAATCTAAGGATTCACATACCTAGATACATGAGGATGATTACTGTTGAACTGATTTAATACTGTATTTCAAATTCATTTTATGCCTTTGTGATCTATAAACCCGTACATTTTAAACATATAAGAGAACATGGACCAACCTAGGGGATTCACAAACTTTTTCTCAGCATAGTATATTGTATTCAGATATCTTTTTTTCTTTTTTTCTTGCCGTTCAGTTTTATGTGAACTACAACAACGTAAAAGATATTCAAACTTTTAACAAATGTAAGATTAAAGATTTAAGCCAGTATTACATTCTGTTGGCTTACCGTGCCTGTTCAGAACCTGACAACACAGATTTTTATATAATTAGTTTCCAAAAAACGAGATACAAGTCCTCTGAAGTTACATGTTCTTTTTAAGCACAGCTGCTTTTTTATTTTATGTGACATAATTGTCTCCAGGTCAGGTGAAATGCATTTTGTAGCAGCTCATTCTGCAACATGGCCTGCATATTTCCATCTGAGCAGATTGTACTGTAAAACTGATCTAATCGCTCACAACACAAAGGTACTGCACAAAACAGCCACTGCACACAGGGGAACAAAGAGAAAAAATGTATTCACATAATGAAATAATAACAAAATTCTAACATTACATTGCATTCAAAACCACACCTTCAATTACACTACCTTATTACCGAAAAAAAATATGATCAGCTTCAAACATAAGTAATCTGGAAAACAACAGATTTGCAGATAAATAACCAAAAAGGCAAATAACTTACTGTTACCTCCTACATCTACTTATGTGCAGTGCAGCAAATCCTACAATGCATCTTTACCATTCAGGGTCACAGAAGGGAGATCTATTTGCAGCAAAACCTTCCACCTCCTATCTCACTGCCTGCTTGACTAATGGTTTAATTAGATACAAGATGAATGAGGATTACATCACTCATGCAGGTCCATGCTACAGTACCTAAGACAGATTTCAGACGGCATGTTCCTGTCTGATGTCAGCAGAGGAGGGATTCAGAATCCTTTTCGTGGACGACGTCCTTGCTTAGTGAGTATAGCAGCCTGTGAAAGAGATAGGTGAATAAATGAGCATTGTTGAAATCTCTTCATGAGAGCACAGTTACTCTTGTCTTGTTGTATATACCGCAAGCTGTTTGTTCACCAAGATACTACTGTTTTCTTTAACCTTTACAGGCTTCTGTTTTTTTTTAATTCATTAATAAAGAGTATACATCTACGTTTAGTTATTTTTTTAGAAAGATTAATGCACAGGATATCTTGTTAATCATGTATAGCTTCTAGTTATTGTTCAATCAGAATTAGCCTGGAACAGGATATCGAGCAGTATTGCAGAAGCTTATATTTATATTCTTTACAATATAACAGGTTTATTTTGTTCACACTGGCTTACCGAATTTACAACAAAGACAGTATGACTACGATCAATTACATCTGTAAATAGGCATGAGCTAGTAAATTTCAAATCACATTTCTCCGAGAGTCACCTATACCTTTGTCTAGAAAATAAAGGAGTAAAATATATTAATCCATCATAAATCATTTTAAAATAATGTAAGTGTAGTAACTATAAATTGTGTCTACTACTCAGAGCTATCGGTGTGCATACTGAATTAACACTGTAATTATTTTGGAAACTAAGATTTTTCTCAAGTACTATGTCAAACATTGCAAACAACAATGCATCTCACTCAGTGGTACCCTAAAAATAAGAAAACTATAAATGTTTCGTAAACATTATTTAATTCACTGACAAACACAAACAAATAGTGTATTAGATGTTACAATTGCAAAAACCTTTCTTTTTTATCATCTGAAATTTAAAAAACATGTTTTGGAAACTGAAAAGAATCACTTTTTGTGCATGACCATTTAGAAGTGTGAGACATTTTGCAGTTCATTTCGCACAAGCAATCTGAGAATGAGTATTTAAGTTATCCATTTGTTAGACTTTGTTTGGAACTAGAAACTTACTTACAGTACATGCTTTATTATTAAGACAGAAAATGTTTCACTGCAATATAAATCAGGGAGAACAGCTTATTGTAACACAGTGATACTCCTGACCTTTCTATAAACAAATAGGATGATATTGAACAAAAATGTTTAACTGCATCCTAATAAACAGGTTCAGAACAAAGATTGATTAATTTTGTTAGAGTATAAAAATGCAAAAATCATGAATACTTTAATGTACTGTAATTTCACACAATAACAACTGTGATGTAGGACTAGGCTTTAACTCTTTGAACTGTTTTTCACTGGTCACATTGCCAAGACTGAGAACACAGATGCACAACGGGGCAAAAGAAAATTCTTTAACCCTGTGATTAGATACACACTCAAGCCATTCCAACAGCACTGTTTCATTTATCTCAGCAAGGCCACTTTCATGGTGTTGTTTTCAGCACACAGAGGAGGGGTTATGCAACCTAGAAGTCTTAAATTCTTTGTCTATTTCCCTACGGGTTAACTAGTATCATAAAAGGCAGACTAGATACTAGACCACACCAGCTAAATAAACAACAGTGGGTGCTCTGCAGATATCAGGCATCCTTAAATATTAACAATGTTGTTCATATAACAACATGAATATTCAGTAGTCAGCATGGTATCACAACCCTGGAAATCCACATATTGTACATCCAGTGTTCCAGCCTTGTTCTTACTCTTGTGATTGGATATATTTGATTCATTCTGACATTTGTATTTTGAAAATGGGAATTACAAAGTGCTATACTATGTTAATTCACTGTATAATTTATGGGATCTGTAGAGTACAATCTACACTGTACAACTGCTAGAACATCTGGTTGTATTTTCACTACTTTTTTCTTACAAAAGGTTCACCGCTGCACTCAGTTTTAATCTGTTTAAAACTTATATACTATATCAACCACCATAAAATTACAAAGAATACCCTTCACAAACAATAAACCTTGCACTCAAGCTTATGGTTCCCTATGGTTTCTGAAAACATTTTTCAAAGTTTATTTATAGAGAAATTAAACGTATATTTATATTTATCGAGAAAATTTGATTAAAGATCCCTTGGTATTATTAAACCTGGTGTCCTGGTTATATTTCATTCTGGGCTTTAACAGTTTGACCTACTGTATTTAAATTTCAGTGTGTTAAGTTATTTCTCTTTACCACCTACTGTTGTTTGCTGTGCAGTTTGGTTTCTTGTGCAGAATGGCTGCCATACTGTATGTCACCCAGGTGGAAGGTGGTTACTTCAGTTTTAGGTGAAGTGGGTCACCTTGTATACTGTATGTATAATTTGGGATGTTACGTGTACAAATGTAAGGTGTTATTCTTATATTATCCATACATTTTCTAACTGCTTTTTCCAATTCAGAGTTGAAGGGAAGCTGGAGCCCATTGCGGCAAGTAAGGGACAACTGGGAAAGGTACATCCTGGATGGGACGTCCGTCCACCGCAGGGCACAGACACTCACACCAGGGCCAGTTTTCCCAGTAGCCAATTAACCCACTAGTATGTCTTTGGACTATAAGAGGAAACCAGAGGTGTAATATTATTACAATGCAAAATGCATCTAATACTGTATGTACTTGTAGTCAAAACATTTATAATTGCATAATCCTTAGCACGCAACACATTATGCAGTTTGCTCACCATCATGGTGGCAGTGTGATTCCAAATTGAACAATCCAGACTCCCCAGACACGTCATTGATATATACAGAAGGAATATTCTCGCACTACCTTGGCCACAATTCCTCAGGACTTATCACCACTAGGACACATTTGACACATGCTTGGCAGACATCATTGATGGCCAAAACAGAAAGCACAGATCACAACTCTCTCAAAGGAACAGCATGGCATTCCTAACAGAAGCTGCATGAAGTCATTCAAGCCATGAATCACTGCTGCCTTTCTAACTGTGGACTAACCCATTACTGATGTGATGTGAAAAATGTCTCCCCACAGGAATCCTGTGTTACCCATGTCACTGGTACTGTGCTTGTATATGGTTTAAGGCTTCAAAATACTATTTGTAATGAAGTCTACAACAAGTTAATGAGGTGGAAATATCTTTCCTCATTCTACTGACTACGAAAGGAAGAAAATAGTAGTCAGTGTGGCACTCTCACCAAGCAAAGCTGTTTTCTGCAAAATCATTGGTGCTTTGTGCCATATGAACTGTAAATAAAAAAGAACATTAGTTTACTTGTGCACACATTCTTTTGTTCCTCTGAAAGTGAAAAATAGCATCAGGACCTGATTATTATTGGTCTTAAGTATTTTATATCCCTGGAAAACACTGAAGGGTTCAACTTCAGTCTGATACATGTTATTAGTTTCTTCATTAGACAATTCCTGAACAAATTATTCAACATACTTCCTTTTCATTCCCTAAAATTAATTATTATTTTTAAAATATAGTTTAAACTAAACATTTCTCTTTACATTCCTTTTGGCTTGTGTATTTCTAAGTGAGCATCTTCATATTTATGGCTCACACTTGCAACTTTTTAATTTCATTTGTTTCTGTTTGTTCCTGTTACATGAAAATATTTTACTTTCTTCACTTTTTTCCTTAATATCCCATTACAATATTTGCAACACTGTTTCTGAGACCAATTTTCTTAATTTTCTCCATATCTGTATCAAAATTCTCTATTAGTTTTACTTCATTTTACTTAAACCTGATTATGTTCTGTAATGGACTGCTCTTCTAATGTGTAAGATGAGCTATAGGCTGTCCTTGTAGAAGTCATTACTCTCTTATAACTAGTATGCTATGTGTCCAGCCAAATTACTGTAGCAGGTAGCTGACCTACAACCTTAGTGAGGTAGCCTATGCCCCAATGTAGCACTAGCTCTAGTGGCTACAGCTCTACTGAGCTATAAAAAAGGGGCAGACTTTGAAATTCCAAAAGGTTCAAACACCTCATAAAAGGGAAATATGCACTTTCCTACAAACAGATCTACAAAGATGTTCTATACCAGATTAAATAAGTCACTGTGCTTTCTGAAATAGCTCTTAATGTTTATCCTGTTTTATGAAATCACAGCACTCTGTGTAGGATGTTTCAGAGGATTATGATTTTGTATCTTGTCAGATTCTATGCATTAAAGAGCTAATCTAGTTTTTCATCAGTTGTTTTCCAAAAAATGTGTTTTATAACATTGGAAATCTATATCCTTAAGTAATTAAAAAGGTGACAATATTAAAACTCTTGATGTTTAAGTGTGCCTGTCCACAGTGTCAGAAAACAGAAACAGCATTTTAATGAAATCTCACTAGTGCACTGTACAATTCTAATACCCATTGTTTTATTTTTGTAACCATCTTAATAATGTGATTTGATTTTATACCTCTTTAATTGGACACATTGTCCTTCTCATAAGTTACTTTCTCATCTTCAAGCTCATATCCTATGTTGTATTTATGGTTAATGGTTTTGCTAACTGCATGTAATACACTGCACTTGTGTATATTAAGTCATCTGCCAGGTGTTTGCCTAACCCAGTCTTCAGGTTTATCTTAATCTTTTTCAATTTTGATCCTTCTACCATGTTTAGTAATCCTCCTATTTTGATATTGTGTGTGAACTAGTTTACAAACTATACCAGAATCTAGATCACTGATCTCAAATCGACATTTCATACAAGATAAATCTAAAAAGAAAGAAATCAATAAAAAATGACAGTACATGATGTGGCAGTGTTCACAAGTACATGCAATATGTCACTAAGCAAAGATTTAATCATACTGTATAACTGAAAATCCCCTCAATTACAGTGAATATTAAAGTCAATAGTTTCAGCCTACTCTGTATATTTTTTACCATATTTTTGTCTTTGTTTTTTTTTCACTTTTTGGTGGCATTTAACTTGTTTAACCCTTAAAAAACATTCAGTGGAAAATTCAACTTTGCATTAAAAATATTCAACTAAAAATGTGCATACATCACTTGTAATTAAAAGAAATGGACATCATTGAAATATGGTGAATACTTTTTCAAGACAATGTACTGTACTTACAGACCTTAACTTGTTCCCACTTTCTTTTGTTCAGTAGGTGTTGTAGGTTTCCGCAGGAGACGCAGTTAACAGAAAGCCTGATATATATAAAAACGGAGTAGGGCCAAGGACAGAACTTTGAGAGGTTACCTCTCAGCAACTGTCAAATGTTACACACTGTATACGTTTTTATAAAGGATAAGAGATCACTTCGTTGGCCATATGCAATTTCTAGTATTTGGAATTTGTCTTTTCGCATACCCCAACTTGTTCTCCATGAGACACACAGACAGGGAGAGAAGCATGGGGTCAGAGTGCAGGGTCAGCCATTTTACGGCACCCCTGGAGCAGCTTGGGTTAAGGGCCTTGCTCAGGGGCCCAACAGAGTAGGATTCCCCTGCCGGCCGCAGGATACAAACTGGCAAGCTTCTAGTCACAGGCACAGATCCTTAGCCACAGAGCCACCGCAACACCCCAAAGTCTCCTGGTCACCCACTTTTCACGGCTGGCTCTATGGTCACCCCCCAGTGTCGCCTGGTCCCCCGCCGGGGAGCGGTACCCCGGGCCTCGCTCCCTCGCTGTGGGTAGGGTGGGGCATACCCCACTCCCGTGGGTCACCAGGAGCGAGCGGGGCATCCGGGCCACCACCGGACCTCACTAGGTCGGAAAGCACAACAAAAGATTGGATCGAGGGGTGACTTTCAATAGATTCCAGCGAGGTGGCTGTCTCACGACAGTTTTGTATTTCTCTGGGTGCTCTGGTTTCTTCCCACCCCCAAAGACAAGCTAGTTAGTTTCATTAGTGTCCCTCTGTGCATGATGTGCAGTATGTATGTAACTTGTGATGGACTGGTGTCCTGTCCAGAACGCAGTCCTGTCCCCTATATTTCCAGGACGGGTTCTCTGCTCCTACTATACTTAGTACAACCATCCACAGTCTTCTCTGTGTATTGTATATGTGTTTTATCCTGTGTATTTTTTATTTATTGTTGTTGTCATTCTGTACGGGGCTTTGAGAAGCCACCTTTAAAGGTGCTATATAAAATAAAGTTTATTATTATTATTATTATTATTATTATTATTATTATTATTATTATTATTATTATTATCATGGCCTTTACCGAAAACAAGCAGATGTCTGATGACAAACGGATTAATGGATGGTTATCATGTGGCTAATACGTCATTTCTTTTTATGTTGCTGTGGAACTCTGTAGCATAGACTTTATCACCCTCAGAAGGTGCTGTGGGAGACACTGAATTATGATGATGTCACAGTATTTAGAAGATTTCTACACTGTAATTATTGCCCTTTTGTTGGGAGTTACCTTCCCAAATCAAACTTTTCTCACTGTGCACTGGATAAATCTTTGTTTTGTCCAACGGGGAGGTTTAACCTTCTGTGATTTTATTATTGACCTGACCCACCCTGTGGAAATCAGTAACCTTCTGCCTGAGACATTTTGCAGTTCACTGACTCTACTGATGATGATATTGACTACATCGCTTATCTATGCAGCCTCCTTTCACACTAAGCAGATGTCAAGGTGACACCCCAAAATGTCTAAAATCTTCCAGAAGTTTTTAATAACTCCCAAATTACCACAAAGCTGCACAGTAGTACATTTACAGCATTTATTTTCAACATTTTTAAGACATGAATAAATTTGAAAATCATGTGTTGAATGCAAATTTGTTAAAAATTAATCATCAAACGTTTTGTGGTCTCAGGATTGCTATGATGCACCTTCTCTGAAGAAGCATCTTGATTTTATTTCAACTTCATGTAGCAGTTTTCATCACTGCCAAGAATCCTCTTTATCTTAATCTGAATCTCAGTCTGCTTGATTTATAGTTGCCTATACTGAGACTGGGAAGCTACATGTGTGAGCTGCTGAGGAATAATAAAGGTTATCTATCTGCAATTTCTACAGTTAACTGTGCTCCTTTTAAAATACAGAAGTATTGTCACAAGAAACACCAAAAGTCCTGAAGAACACAATGTGAATTTCTAGCAAATAGTCTTAGATTCTACAGGATAGAACAACCTCCCTTCTGTCATGCCTCTTTATAGTAATGTTAAACTGAAAATGAAATGTTTCATAATTACCTTCTGCAACTTGGATTTCCTGCACTATTCAGTGGAATAAATTACTTTCAGACATGATTCCCATATATTGTCTCCTCTGTCCACATGACAAATAATTTTAAGGTGTAGTAGTATTCAGAATGAAAAAGAAGTCTTAATCAGAAGCAAAGCTGATTTTATGGTACGAGGAGTAAGGTATTACTAAACATTTTTGTTCAAGTGTTGATCAAAGTGTTTTTGTATAAAAGAGCTGGGGGCATTTCTGAACTGAATCAAAATGTGGAGGTCAGTTCCAGTTTGGTGAAGTGTGAAATCTGTAATGAAATGGAATTCAGAACACTCTCAAAAGTCTTGAATTGGTTATTGAACTGCCCTTGTTTTGGTTCACAACTATCAATTCCACTTCAATTCACTAAACAACTCACATTTTCCGCTAAACTGTTGCTTTAATAAATCTGAGGAATAATCACAAGAGCCCAATGTTCAAAATTATAAAATTGGGGCCCTCGTCTTTAACATTTCTTCACAGTAACAAAGCCTTTCTCATCCCCATTACCTTCATTAACAGTGTGGAACATTAAAAAGAACTGGTAAGAAACAGGAAGTGAGTGACAAGTGTAAGGCCAAGAGGAACAGGAAGAATTGTCCCTCTGTGCAAGGTACTTATCTCCAGATTACAAGCAGACAGGCAGGTGTGCTGAGCCAGGGCCCAGCTTGTAGTGGAAACTAAGAATTCTTATGGGCAGGTGGACATGACTGATGACACATCAGTCTCCCGCCTCAACAGCAGGCATACCTGTAGTTCTCAGCTCTCCTGATATGCGTGAGGGGGGATTCCTGCTTACTGCACAGAGTTGGTCTTTCCATCCCGATGAGCTGGCAGATGCTACCTCTCAAGTACAGCAGGAGAGACCTGAGAGGGAGGAGGATGGTGGAGGTGGTGCATTTCAAATGGGTGTCACCGTGAAGTGCAGGAGGAGCGATGGTGGCAGCTAAATGTGCACATGGACTCTAATCTCGGCTCTTTTCCACAGCTGATTCTTTGAAGAGTGTGTGATTTGTTTAGGGAAAAAAGGGAACACTCTTTTACGTCTACTTGCCTTGGATGTTTTTACAAGCATGAGGTTCTTTTTTTTCTTCTATGGGGGATTCTGATTTTGTATTTACCACTTTTTAATGTTAGAGGCCTGCCGAATATAACTAAATGTATTTCTGTTCCTTTATACATAAAACTTTTCTCTTTGTTTTTAAAATGACAAGTTTACAATTGAATGGACCAGTAATGGTCTTTATGCAGGGGAGTACGTTCTTAAGAAGTACAGTAGCATTATTGTTGGGAAACAAGAAGACTGCAGCATAGGCAGTGCAGAGAATGGTAATTTTTACAGATCTTGATTATTTATACAGTATACTGTATGTGTACATGTAACCCTTCTCCTGGACAGGTGGGATTCAGGCATTGGGATTCATCTACATTGACTAAAGGAAGAAAGCATGGGAAACTGAAGAAACTCCGACTTTAGGAGATGTATATTTAACTACCCCTGACTTGACTATTAGCAGTGAACTGCAGTAATGCTAGGAGGATAAGATTTGTGTTTACAATTAAGAGCGAAGCTCACAGATAAATGATACCATCTGTTTATTCAGGTGCAGAGGAAATCATGTTTTTTATGGATGAGGAGAAAGGATGGTGAGGTGGTTAGTGATGAGCAGGGTATGTTGGACATTTTCTCAGAATAGGAGGACTTGTTTTATGCAAGGGTGATAGATGAAGATCTAAGCAACATTGCTTAACTTTAGGAAGGATTTGGAGACAAATCCATCTACAGTATCAGTGTTGTTAACTGACTTAGAGTTTTTGGGTTTTTTGGTTTGGAAATTGCCAGGGATGGATGGCCTGCATACAGAATTTTCTGTAGAATATTCTGGGACCTCCTGTCAGAAACTGGGCTAGGTGGTATAGGTATAATGAGAGATATTAAGGTATTAAGGTCTAAAGGTATTATAACATCTTCAATGTGAAAAATGGTTCTTTCCCTCTTATATAAAAATGGGAAGCATCTGAACTGAGGAATTAGAGGTATTTAACTTTTCTGTGATTAATTTTAAATTATTATTAAATATATTACTCAGGATATCACCAATAGGTTGATCCTGATCAGTTGTCTGGAGTTTCTCATCTATAGTTATACTGGAATCTCCTGTATACTTGACTATAAGTTAAAAGTGTCATCTTAGCAAAATCGTGATGTTAGCAGAAAGTTGTCCTTGCAACTTCTAATAACTGCTCATAACGGACACAAGCAGCAATTATGCAACAGTACTGGAGAAGGCAAATTAGATATTACAGTCAACCAGTTATGGATATAACGTCCATAATGACAGAGGCATTGCTTTTGCATAGTGCTTTATCCCAGAGGATCACAAAATATTTATATAAAGGTGGGAATCCACTTCATTCTCCACTAAAATGCTGCAACAACCTGCTGAGAAATCCACAGAATCCACGCTCGGTAATTTCCGTCAGCGGTTTTATTTTTTCGATTTTAACAAAGATTTTGAACTGTTTATATTCATAAAATCTAATTTGATTCAAAGAACGAAATGACCGTGATAAAAAAGTCGTTAACTGTAAAAGAGTGAGTACTAAAGGTATTTCCCGCATATCATTGACTAGTAAATTTAGAAATATTACGTTTTTTCGGAAGTCACGCGGAAATAATCGCAGCTGATTGGTTCAGAACTAGTGTACCTTGACTTTCATCGATACGGGTATTCCCAATGACCCATTGAACATGTGCTGTTTTTTCTAGTTTTTCTGATTCTACTGTAACTCTAGTAGGGAAGAACTTCTAGTCTTGTTTTTAAATGTTTTTATTTCCATTACTACCATGAGACATGCTTTGATTTTTTTTATTTTTTGCAAGCAAGATTGTCTTAAGCCGTTTAAGTCAATATACTGACAATATACAAAGGCAATATATGTCTTATCTCAGCAATGTTTTAAACAGGTATTGAGGATTCTTTGAAGTTTAAGATGAAATAGCCAAGGGAAATCGAACATGCTAAATATGTTTCATAAGGTTTACTCATTGTTAACTTTAGTAATTGTAAAGAAAAAATGTTACAACTTACAAGCACCTGTCATATTTTGAATTTTACATTGTTATATTGCTAAGCAAAGTTAACCTCCAATACCTTGTGAAAAAAAATTAATCATTTATTTATGATTGACAAAAATCTGCATGTTGTTAAGTTGTTCTGTTACACTATTCAGTGTTATTTCTAGTTCTTTGGTTCCAATAAAACAACAAAACAACATCATTTTCATTACTTTATTTTCTATACAACTCAATATGCTTTACTAATCATGAAATCAAACTATGAGAGAGTCTCCATATATAAACATGAAAAATAGTTTGTGGTATACCACAGTATGTATCGCAGTACATTTTCCAGAGGGTTACCCAACCCTAATCAGCACCACTGCTCTCCAAACAAAATATCTCCAAGAGTCAAGCTTGGTTTAATGTCTCTTCCAGAACAGCCCACTCAGCCAACTTTGTGTTCTACATCCTTAATTTAAAGGCTTTGGTGCAATCCCAAAGTGAACAGTTGCTGCCATTATACATGTGATGGATACACCTTTGGTTGCAATGGTTGAAGCTCTGCACAAAGTAGATTAATGGCATAGGCCCTGCTGTGCAATCACATGAATTTCCTCAGTAGAAACAGCATAGATTATACCACATACAGAAGGCTGTCCACAAAAGCAAGGTTTTTACAGCATATAAAATACACTTTTCAAAAATCATATGCATTCAGACAAAGGTAACATGGTAATGTTCTAAAAATGGCAGTAGGAAACATTTTGATTATTGTTTTTAACAATTTCAAAGCTATGAAATTGCAAACTCCATCGAATACAGTAGTTGCAAAAACAATGCCAAGCTTGATTTTTGTAGCCTGAAAACATGTACAGTACATAAGCATTGCTGTTCTGTTGATACCTTAAAAATATATTTTATATATAGATTTGGAAAACAATAGATTAAAAGCTCTAGTCAAGTTAAAAAAACTGCCCACAACAATTCCATGTAACAAATATAAGAATTCAAGCATTATGTACAACAGAAATTACTATCTCTGAACACAGCATACCTGTTTCTACAACCGGAATGTGCCCAGAGCTGTGGTCTTTGACCTTTGGTATCATTTTATTTGATTTTTGAGGGGCAGTCACTGTACCAGCCTGCAGTATGTTTAGTGTCATCAGACAGCAGACTGCTGTCAGCCCATGTTTGCTTACTCTAAGTATTCGAGTGAACTAGAACAACAACACAAACAAACACTGACAAACCGCCTCCTTTCAACAGATTCTGAAAGAACAAAAAATAATAAGGTAGCAAACAAGCCAAAAAAAAACAGCATATGTTAAATCATTTACAACTATGGTATTTCAAAATGTACAGCTGCACAAGATCAATCACCTGCTAATAATCTAATGAACTGTTTCCTACAGTGGAAACACCAACTGACTGAAAACCTGAACCAAAGTGAAACTACTGAATGACACTCTCTTTGCAAAAACAGATTTAGAGTGAAACATCTGGATAAATTGGATTTATAATAAAACACAAAATACACAGTTCAGAACAATGCCAAGCATACTGTACACCTAGATCTTATTATTTCAGAAGCTTGTTGCAATACAATGTAGTTCTTTTTACAGTACAAGTGTTATTGTTCAATTAATATATGGTTTTCAGACTGCTGATTTTTGAAATACTGATAGTGTTAATATAGTTTAGCGTGTGGCATAACAAAATCAGGTTATACATTTATACACCTGAAGAAGGCTCCACAGCCAAAATGTGTTTTCTTTCTTCACTTTTCAGCATGGAATAAACCTTTTACTTGTTCCTATACATTTCTAAATGATGGCAATGCAAATATCAATATAAAAACTACAGAACACTATAGCACTCTGCCCAGAACAAGCCAATCACAGCAACTGCGGGACACCCTTATCGCAGGAGTATTCAGCTCACTCCTGTAACAGGCATTGTCTCCTGTAAACTCGGATGGTACTGATCATGGTCAGACATAACAAAACATTAAAATACTTAATCTTTCCATAAAACATTGTAAAGGTGAGTGCAGGGGTGCTTTTTGCTATTAGTAGAGTTATTGTTAGTCAAAATATAGAACATGCTAAAAAACGTAGTATAAACTGCACAGAATGAAAATCAGAATCCCAAGCACAAAGTGAATAGAACGTCTATGTATATACATCTGTATATACAGTAGTATGGAAAGAGTTATTCATCTGTCGATCATCGATTCTTTTATCAAATTTTATTCACGATCATAAATCACTGTAATTAACGTCGTTAAGTACATTATACCAGCATTTGCGAGGAAAAGGTCACCAAATTGCCACTAAATAATATTTTGCTGGAAACAATCTTTTTAAAAACCTGATTTTATATTTCAGCGTGATTTCAGCGCGTGATTTAAAGACCAAAATAATGTAGACTATCACGTTTTTTTAAAATAATCTAAAAGGTACAGTACGTTCCGTTCTTGAATAATATTTCCTTATTAGAATAAATAAAATACTTCTGTCCTTTTGATTAGCGCATCGCTGATTATAAATAGAATGCACATTTATCAATAAGCGTATTTCACACTGATAACATGGTATTGCCTAGGTTACGGTCTTCTGCAGCGAGCTGTACGGCTCAAAATGATTCGACTGCGTGTTCCCTACACTTCTGAACCTAAGGTGCTGTCCAAGGTTTCTTAGCAACAGGGCAGCTCAGACACGGATAAGGCAGCTAAAAATGTATTCTAAAATAATTCAAGTTCAGCCCTTCGCTAACTACATTTTTACTAAACTTGACTGCATCTTCTAGATGTCTCTCTGACCTTGAATGCCTTATACTGCCTGAGTCAATAACAGCAACTGTATCTTACTCACATTCACCTTCTCATATTCACGCCAGCAGCAAACTGTCCTGCAGGATTTACCTACCTCATAAAGGTTGTTGAATTGTCCTTAATGTTTTCGTTCCTTTCTAAAGAAAATGACTCTTGTCATTTGATCGTCTGCATTTCTTCCGGTAATGATACTCATAAGCAAGGCAGAAGGTACCGGGCAAAGCGTTATTTCTATGACAGTGGTGTCTAATCCAGTTTACGTTTACATTGTATTGATTACTGTCAGATCCAAACTCCGCCTCCATGCTTTGGTCACGTGCAAGTCTCCAAGTAGGATACAGCTCCATCTAACGTTGACTCTTTGAAAACATACAGTACATGGACATGTCGAAGTTGCTGTGCGATATACAGTACAAGTATACTCTACTAAAGATAAATATTTTGAGCGGGTAGTTAAGTGGCTTTGTCTGGAGTGAAGTCGGTAGGTTGTCAATGGCTTCATCTTAATCCACGTTAACTTCCACCTTTAATTTTAAAGGACACCAAATTCCCTATACAAAATATTATCTTTATTAGCATTCTGCGTAGCATATATTTGAAGTACAGTACATAACAGTGTCCTTTGGACTACATCTAGATGTATTTACAACCACGTAATGTTAAGACTTTAATTTTGACTTCAATGAGTTTTGTTTCTTTTATTAATCTTTCTTCATGTCCTGCCTAGTTAATTTCAGTTCTCAAGTTTTATTCCCGTTGAGCATATACAAGAGAACCCAGTAAATCCATGTTTCAGATTCTGCTGCTCAAGGTCTTTTTTATCGAATTCCCGTGAAAACAGCATTTACTTTATATATGGTACTTCCTTACTTCATTCCTTTTCATCCGCTTTCCCATAGTATCATCGTTACCCGTGTGTCATTGTATCAAATAATAATTATAGCGTGAAAAACACTGAATCGTGCAGGACATGTAGTAGAATAAACAAGAAAGGAGGGTTAAAAGGAAACATGGGGATGATTTAAACATATTCCATAATGCCGTCTCGTATTCCCTTCTCTTTTGATCAAACTCCAGTTGTCTGGTGATTGCACTCAGGCCTGAGTTTGCTGGAAACACTTAAGATTTGACTTGATCTGAAGGAGAAAGTTTGGAAGTACGAGGATACATACTGTACGAGCCTCCGCTACATAATGTTCATTCGATTATTAAATTATAATGATGATTAGATTGGATAAAAAATGATGACTATTTGAAAATACCTAAACTGTTTGCACCAATAACCCCACTGTAAAACTCTTGGGTTTTACTATAACAGATACAGTTTTTGGACTCCAAAATCACAAAAAGAGTCAAAGTAGTCAATGACAATTATCAATATGAATAGCAGTCAGAGATTTACAATGACAATCTTATAGCAGCAGATTTCCAATGTCCTTTTGTATTTGTTGAAGTCACAGAAATAAATAGAATCATAAAAAGATTCAGAATTAAATTACCTCTAAAAGCAGTCATTTGTCCCGGTAATACAGTATTGACCTGGCAGACACACAAACATGAATTAGCATTCTGGTGACTAAACATGAATCTGACATTTCAAAAACTATTAACCTGTAGTAAAAAATAGCAGGGAATACTGTGACAAAGTAACTATTATATCTATAAATTGTTAAGGGGTTATCTAACATTCCATATATGGATTTTTATTGATCTTTTAAATTGTTCAAATATTGCTTGCTTAATAGTCCAAGGAATCTTACATGTACAGTATTTGTTATGTCCCAATGAGCTCCAGCACTGCTGCATTAGCTCCACCAATTGCCAATGCGCATTCTGCACATGCTGGAGACTCACTGGGGCCATCCTCAACAAGATCAGGCTGGGCCTATCAGGCCAATTAGGGAACATCGCACAGTATTTAAGCCATGAGGAATCATTCCTCAGGGCCTAGACATTGAGTCACTAACCTTTGTGTCTCAGTGTGTCTCCATCTTGTTGGGCCTGGTGCAACAGTATTTGGAAAATATGGTTTAGTATAGGAAGTAATATATGTGGCAGTGAAAACTAATTTTGAGGGCTTCATTCAATACCAAACTATTACAAGGAGGTAACAAACATATTCTATAATTAGAAAATGGGGAAACATTGGGCTTGAAGAGGCTTCTTAAGGAGAAGACTTAGATGCTTATTTTAATGCAACTTTCACATTATAAATATAATTCCCAGTCTTGTGCATGGATTAAAACTGAGCTAGAGAATTGAAGACCAATCAGTCTTATCTCTGTTATATCTACTATAATTATATTGAAAACCTGGCAAATATAAATGGCAGTTGAATAAGTGCAAGGTATTACAGTACATGTAAGAAATTAAATGGATGGTCTTACTTTAACTAGACATAAAACAATCCAACAAAATGTGTGTATGTATTGTTAAAGTTAAATTTAAAATTTAAATCAACAGACTGTCTTATTAAAAATAATAGTATATTAGTTGGACTTCACTTGGAATATTTCGTTCGGTGCTCTTCGCCACATTAAGAGATGGGCAATGCAAATTTTGAAGCAATACAAAGGACAGCAGTCAGGCTAATTTCAGATCTGAAGGGAGACTAACAAGACTAAGGAACAGACTAAGACTGAACCTTTTTAGACTGGAACAGAGACAATTATGTTGTGGCTTCATTCAGATATTCAAAGTCCTAGAAGGCTTTGGCCAGGTGCCCCCAGGGGACATCAAGATCAGCTACAACACAAGAACCCAAGTGGAAGTTAAGTTTATGGCCGTATGACCTCTGTTTAAATTGCAGGGGCTTTACAAACAATTACAGAGGCTACAGGCAGCAGACTTGCCCTCCAATGGATCTTCGTTAAGGGATTTAAAGTGCAGCCATCCCAATTGCAAGGCCTCAGAAGAATCCTGCATTCTTTATTTTTCATCAGTACCTTACTGTTTCAAAGTAATCACTTTGAACCTCATGGGACTCTCAGCTAATAGCATCCAGGGGTCAGAGACTGGGATAGACAGTAGGGCTGCTAGCTCAAACCTAGGAACTAACTACATGCTGAAAAGATAAAAAAATTGTAAACAATTATTTTCATAGATGGTTCTTAAACTATTTCCCAAGTCATGTGGTTGAAGCTGATTCTGTGCTACTCTATAAGATCTAATAAAAATAGTTCTTTGACCATTATTCTAATGGGAATTTGGAGAGGTCCTAAATTTAAAACCATCAATATACAGTACATGATCAGTGCATGTTTTATTTCTTCTTGTACAGTATATTTACATATATATTTTTAAAATATTCACCCACAATTCATTTGAAGGGCAAAAGAACATAAGACAGGTTATGAAAGGGAGGAGCCATTTGGTAGCTACTGTAGTAGTTAATTGATCCCAGCATCTCATCCAGCTGTTTCTTGAAAGAAACCAAGGAATCAGCTGCAATGTTCAAGCATGATAAATATCAATAAATATTAACTCAGTTGGAGTTTACTTGGTAAGTGTCATTCTAACAGAATAATTGTATTCCTGTTTGATTTACTATCGTCCTACTCCCCTCCTGCTGCATGGATTGTTAATCTCAAACCTCTGCAGTAGGTGGCACTGCATACAATGACACTGTCAAAGATGAAAACAAAAGCCTGCAGAAAGTTAACAATTTAACCAGTTAATTAAATATGTTGATCTGTGTTGATGATAACTAGTAAATTAGTTATAGAGAAATAGATCAAAGACTTCTCTGAGCTACAGTAGATTGCACAAATGAACAATAGCTGTGAGCAGAATTGTCACAACAATGTTTAAATTCTATGTTGTCACACAACTGATGACTGATTCCAGCAATGTGTGTTGTGAAGAATGTATCAAATAAAGTAAATGAGAAAATAATGCAGTGCATGAGTTGGTTTCACAGTTCATTTTTTGTAGGTGTACAGATGATTCTTGCAAACACAACAAATGTATGTCTCAAAGTACAGTATGTCTCAAAGACTACCATATCCCAGAAGTTCAATTTGGGTTTTTGCTATTATGCAATTATCACAATGTCCTGTTTTGATCAAGATTTGCTTGATGACTTACTCATATTGTAATCACACTCTGTACTACACTGATGACTTGACAAAGGTTAATTATAGTTTGTTGAAATGATTTTTGTGTGTTATTCTACAATGGGATATGATCTAGTAGGTTGGGATTTAGGAGACACATCTTTAGGATCAAAGAGTTGTGGGAGTATGGAGCAAGGTTCCCTCTCGTAGTTGAAGCCAATACTTTGGATTCCTTCAAGGGCAGCTGGATGAGGTCCTTGGAATAATAAACTACTCAGTACAAACTAGCCATATGGGCCAAATGGCCTCCTCTCATTTGTAACTTTTCTTATGTTCTAATGTGCAGAACCCACAGAGAAAACAGTGAAAGTTTGATTGAGAGGAAAAAGGTTTAAACTGTCTCAATGCTTTAAACAGTATATGTACTGTGAAATGTATGCAAAGCTTGCATTATGCATACTAATTTATACCTGAGATTGAAAAATTATCATTCTTAATATGTTCACTGATTACAAGTATTATATAACATACAGTATGTGCTCATATTTCAATTTATATTTCTAGCTACTGTAACTACTGACAACCAGCTACGTAGTAGCTTTTATTCCTATATGGAACATTCTTACTGTATTAAAAGATATGAGAGACAATAAAGGTGCAGTTTGTACTCATCTGTGTGCTGCTGACCATAGACAATGGGCTCTACCAGTGTGGTCGTCAATGCTTCAAGGCTAATATGCTATTGCTATAAACCTGTTGCCGTGCAAATTGATTTCTTATCTTTATAAACTTCACTGCCATGTTTGTATGTATTTCATCACTTGTACAATGTAATTGGTTACTATCATGTAATAAGCAAAATATACTGTTCTTTGCGCTAAAGACTCTTGACCTGACACTTCAATTTGCATATGAGATCTTCTCTGAACTGAAACTGAACCAGAGTTTTTTCTCACAGATTGAAGTTTCAGGTAGTTGTTATATTGTGGCTACACACAGAAAATCTGATTAGCAAAGAAAATGTGGTTGGGCTGACCCCTGTTGAATATGATGGAAAGTGACCAGTGTTTTTATGCAGATAGTGTACTTGTTTTAGAATGTACTAAATTGATATATATAGTCTGGTATAATTGTGGTATTCTCAAATAAAGCCTGAATTTTCGAAAAATTCCAAAACAAATGGTATGACAAACACAAAATATTGACTGATAATGGAAAAAAAATGAAAATAGTTTCACAGCATCAAAAACACATGGCTAGTCATTAGCTCCTCGCAATTAAAGGAGCTAGTTAAGTGGTATGTCGTACTGTGGTTTGTAACTCTCTGTTTATGTTTGTTCTTATGAACTTTCCTCATAAACCCTTTAAAGTTGAATATAAAACCCATGTAATTTACTTCCTACAGTACGTAGAAATACCAACCCATGTAATTTACTTCCTATGTAGAAATACCACGAGGATATCTCGAATTTAAAGTACAGTATCTCTTAATAGGCCTGCCTAGTAAATCCTTGCTGGTGATAATCTACCAGAATTAGTTCTTCTTCTGATGTTTTGTTGTTGTTGTTGTTGGTGGTGGTGGTGGTGGGAAGATGTCTTCGTTTTCATTAGTTGCAAATTATTTGAAAACATAAAACATGAATAGTAAACATAAAATGTAAACGTTTGCAAATTTACAGAACCATTTTGGAGAGGGAAAAAAACACATTTTGCAATCAATTCATATTTAGATGTTGCTTCGTGGTTGGGCTAAATTTCAACTGTGATTCAGGAAGTGAAAGTTGACTAGTAAAAGCAAAAGGGAAAGGATTACCACCATGATTAGTAAGACATGAGTGAATTTGCACCTTATTTTTGACGTGTACGTGCGTGTGGAAGATGGATAAATTTAAAACGGTTCTGAATATTTTCCAAAAACAGCAAGCGACCTTCAGTTTTGGGGCAGTTGCTTTACTGACAGCAGGTGGGGAGCAGATATTTTCGACTGTTGTTTTCAGATGCCCGTGCAGTTCAATGAACTTCACCTACGGCAATGTATTTCTTACAGTTCCCGCTCTCGTTTTGCTCTTATTGGGATACATCCTAAGTAACAAGACTTGGAAATTGTTTACTGGAGCCTGTACCAATAATTCCAAAGTATGTCGAAAAGAAAAACTGTGCTCCTTTATTAAAGTGATCACACAAATAACTTTAAATGCAGTGGTAGCGCCTGCCAGCTGGATTGCGGTTGCTCTTCTAAACGGCAGCTACTATGAGTGTGCAATGACAGGCTTCAATAGTACATCATACAAAAAGCAAGTCTGTGTCGGAAAATCGGAGGTTTGTCTTAAGGATCTCCACAAGCTTCCTTGCGGAAAATCTTCAATGTCGCCGTCTGACAGTGAAGATGTATTATTGATCATACGAGCTCAGTCACAGGTAGGAAACTCTCTTTCCAAGTTTACCATGTAAATAAATAACTTTTTAAATTAAATGCGAAGCAGAACCAAGTGACTTCCTCTGTACCTGACGAAATACTTTCATGAACTTCCATTGTACGGTTCAATGTAACTTCCTCTAGCGCCAGGGTTATTACTGTCTACTGTACATATTACACATATTAATTATTACTGTCCCAGAATAGTTATAGATGGTTTTCATTTTGTTTATTTGGTTGCTTTATAGTGCTAAACTGCTACTTTTTTCAGTAATAATGTATTAATATGTATTTCGAGATATTAACAACATTATTTGTGTTAGTTGTCATTTTTTCTCTGCAAATTATACTGTATTCTGCTTTTGTGAAAAAGTATCAATTTGTGAAAAGGTTTATGCATTCTTTCTTCTGAGTTAGAGCTGCATCATTTTGGAATTACCAAACTAGTATGGAAGTTCCAAACTTTCACAATTTAATGGAAATGAGTGTTAAAATACAGAAGTAAAACTGGGATATACCATACTGTAAATGTGTGATACAGAAGGTGAAAGTAGGTTGTGGTATGAACTTCCCAGAACGTTCCAGAAACTACAGAAATATATTTTAAAAAACTATTAAAAACCCTTTACAAGAACACAAAAACTTAAAACAGTGAATCAGATGATACTGTAGTTCTGTGCGACATTAATAGTTTTGATGACTACATGTTTTAATGCTAATCATTATTAAAACTGAGTGTCTCACCATCTCTTTATCAAACGTGATTCCATACAAAATGCCACATGCCCATTGTTGGGTTTTATTGAATGTTAAAACAGCAAAGGAGGAGACAATGCCCCCACAAGAGTAATTAAGATCACCTGGTTGTTCCTGGCATTTTTGAACTGTCTGTGAGAGAAAATGCGCAGATAATGAGATTTATTATCTGAACTATCTGAACTGAACTAGTTCAGGTAACCAAGGGTACCAGTTCTGGGAGGAACAGGAACAGATCCATTATATTCAGACTGTAGGGGCTACAGCATGATCAGTTCCAGGATTCTTCCAGTTCCAGGATGGCCCACATGTCAACATGAAATCGATAAGCATGTTTGGTGTCTTTTCAGGGGTAAAATGACTGATGAAAGGTAAAATTACCATGTTCTTGTTGTCATGTAGCATCTGGAATGGGGGCAGAGAAAGTGGTGGAATATTATTTTCACCGATGAATGTTGTTTTGCCCTTTACAGACGTGACAGAAGACAGTGTGTTTGGGGACATGGTTGTGGGCACTAAGCTAACAATTGGATTGGTGAATCCAGCTTGTGGGTTGGTGGAAGTGCGAAGACGTGGGGTGAATCTCCTTTAACATAAAAATGATTGTTATGCAGATTGAAGGCAACATTACTGAGTAATCAGTGATACAGTGACAAAGTCATTGATACAAGAGCAAGCTATCCGGCCAAATCTTGAGGTTTCAGTTTTCAGACAGGACAATGCACAGTGCACAGTGCACAGTGCTGGGATTACACCTGCATGATTTCACGAAAACAATGTGGAGGTATTGCAGTGGCCAGCTCTCTTGTCTGACCTGATTCCAGTGAACATCCAAGGGACCGGCTTACCAATATCATCAGCTGGATCCAGCCTTTGCCATCTGATTGCAACTGCAGAGAACATCCCACAGCAGTCTGTCCAGAGGGGGATCAGGTCTTTGCGTCAGTGTTGACAGGAATTGTTAATGCTCAGAGGGGCCATACTGATTCAGACCTGTCATGATGTTTTGACCTGTATGTTTTAATTATTTGTACAAACATTTTCTGTGGACTGGTTTTATGTCCATGTTTAAAATGTTGTTTTCTTTCGACCAGAGAATTGCATTTCTTTTGTCCATTTGTACTTAATAAGTTTGCAGTTATCAGGGCTTTTTTCATTGATGTCAAACTTAGTCAGTGAATGTTTTATTGTGGGAATGTGTTTGGGGTTCCTACAGTATTTAAAAAAGAAACAAAGTCAACTGCATCTCACAAAATCCTAGCTAATATATGAACTTGTGATTTGTTGTAGATGCTGGGTTGGCTGGTGATAACCTCCATCGCTGCCTTGGCGCTTTTGCTGTCGTGTGTGGCCCGGTGCAGATCTCCTGTCAGCTACCTGCAGTTAATGTTCTGGAGGGCATATACAAAAAGCGAGAATGACCTGTTTGAGAGCGCTACCAACGAACACGCAAAGAAGCTAGCCGAACGAAATCTGAGCAGCTTTTTTGAATTAAAGCAACCCACTCCGATTGTGACACCTGACAACAAGGCCTGGGAAAAAGTCTCAGGCCTTTATAAATTTAGCAATACTGATCACTACTACAGTATCCTACATAAATATGTAGAAACTTGTAAAGATGTTAACAGAGTATCAGTGAAATCTGAGAGTGGAGGTTTTGGAAATCCTTCAGTTCTCAGCTTTGTGGACGATGGAAAAGCCATGTTTTAAAAATGCAATTAATTATGATCCTGTGAAGTTTTGTATCAGAAGCTGCAGCTTTCAAGAATCTAATTTTGTTTTACTGAAGGATCTTGTAAAAAACAACTTAGATAAAAACACAATGTGTGCCTTGTTGTATGTTGTATGTTCATCTTATATTTTTTTACAATAACAATCCATAACCCAGAAAAAAATATACTTAAAGCAATATATAGGAATGAAGGAGTGAACGAAGTGGTCACTTACATTTTAATCCAAATACTACTGTATATAGATGTAAGTTTGTGATTTTACTGATGTGAGTGATCCATTGATTGTCTGTAGAACTATGCAAGCTAGAGAGTCCCATGTCAGGTTGTGAGGTTATTTAGAGTGTTTTCTGAAGTTACCCATGAATCAGAAGCCTTTCACTGAGACAGACCTACTGTAGAACTTAGGATTGCCCGAGAGAGTTGTAATGGTTGCATTCATATCTGAGCCACAGTGAACGAACCTCTTCCCATGGAGTGAAAGGTACAGTTAGGTACAATTTTATTAGCATAATTAAAATAAAATAATAAACAAAATGGCTTATGTCATTGAGTGAGCTTTTCATTTAAGGTAATTGTCAGAGTTTCCACGTATCCACTTGCCGCCGCATTCCAACGCGCTCTCTCCACTCCAATTAACCTATTATCCAACCACTGTTCCCCTTATGTTCTACTTAAACCTTTCCACCTCACCTCTCCGTGCTCACTATTGAGTTCTACTCACCCGAGCTGTCCCTTTCGTCGCCTGCTTGTCTTGCTAACTTTTGGATAACGAATACTGCCTTCCCGCCGACTATGGACCTGCCTTATGAATTGGACTTGGAAATCTCTCCCAACTCTTGGTTAACGAATACTGCCTTCCCACCGACTATGGACCTGCCTCTCCGATTGGATTTGGTTTTCGGACTCAGCCCTCTGGATAACGGATCTTGGCCCTCCTTCCTGACCACGGTACTGCTATACGATTTGGACTTCGGTAACTCTCACTCCTGCCCCACACAGAGTCCTACACTACACATCGTGACAGTAATAAGGTAATAAGAGCTGTCCTGCTTGAAAATAAATTATCCTGATGGAATTTTATATAGTACAGTAACGCCTTACTTACCTAAATTGTATAGTTTATTGGTAAACTCTATTGTAATAACACAAAGTATTACTTTACATATAAATGACCATGTGCAAATGTGGTTAAACACTGAGGTGTCCAGCATGATCCATCCACGTTTCTGAGTGAAAGAGTGTTTTGCCAACTCAGGAAGGTGCCTAGCCCCTTGTCACACAACATGGTGGGTTGTGAAACAATGCCTTTGCTAACAGTGAGATGTTATTAAATAATCAGAGACCAGGACATTCAAATACCTCCTTCACAGATGAGAACATGTGCCACACTGAAGACATAAGTAGGGAAGACAGATTCCTTCATTGTACATGGATAGTGCAAGCCTTTTGGGGACTGAAGCAACTCAAAGATGTGCACACATCCGTCTGTTGGCTACACTAGCCGGCAGAAAGCCACAAGCTCCTAACCGCACACATGAGCATTTACAGTGCTCGATAAAGAAGGTGCTGAAACACTGGCGGCATCAGCTGTAGTGAAGTGATGAAGAAGCCTTGGATTCAGGAGTTAAACATGAATAAATAGGTGCTGTGCTGCCAACAGATGCCTGAACTGGTATGTACGGGATATCAAAGACGATGTCACTCGCCTTGTGCCTCAAACTGATCAGATGTTTGGTTGCAATTTTACACATTTTCAAAACAAAATCTCTTTTGCCTTTATACAGTAGTATGGCACTCACACATTAGCTTATTCAATATTCAGTCTGGTATACAGGGTCTTGGGTGAAAAAAGAGCAGAGCAGGATGAAATCGAGCAAATTACTTGTCAATAATAAATAATCATATATATTTAAATTAATTGTAATTATAGAGATTGTGATCATACATTGGAAAATGAATGACATGAGCACAATCAGAATGATTTATATGGTTGAAGGCATACAGCTGCTGGCTTTGCTTCTATGAATACACTATCATGCCTAATCTCCATTATTAATAAACAACAAATATTGGGGACTGAAGAAATAGAATTTCAGTGGAAGAAATCATTGATAAGTTAGAGACCAAAGGTACAGTATGATATGAGTTTACATACAGTAAACACGTAAAAGTATCTGTGTACAGTATGTATTTGGTGTAATCCCATTTTTGCTACAGATAGATCTGTATCATGAGTGTGGGCAATGTCTCATGATTACTACAGTATGTAATAATAATAATTATTATTATTTACACTTACGCTTATATAGCACTTTTCTGGACACTCCACTCAAAGCGCTTTACAGGTAATGGGGACTCCCCTCCACCACCACCAATGTGCAGCATCCACCTGGATGATGCGACGGCAGCCATAGTGCGCCAGAACACTCTCAGTAGGGAGGAGAGCAGAGTAATGTAGCCAATTTATAGAGGGAGATTATTAGGAGGCCATGATTGGTAAGGGCCAATGGGAAATTTGGCCAGGACACCGGGGTCACACCCCTACGCTTTTCGAGAAGCGCCCTGGGATTTTTAATGACCACAGAGAGTCAGGACCTCGGTTTTATGTCTCATCCGAAGAATGGCGTTTACAGTATAGTGTCCCGGTCACTATACTGGGGCATAAGGACCCACATGGACCGCAGGGTGACTGCCCCCTGCTGGCCCCACTAACACCTCTTCCAGCAGCAACCTTAGTTTTTCCCAGGAGGTGTCCCATCCAGGTACTGACCAGGCTCACACCTGCTTAGCTTCAGTTAAGCCAGTTGTGTTGCAGGGTGATATGGCTGCTGGCTAAGGGATTGTAAGGGATTAAAGTTTTTGAGCTGTCAGAAATAGGATGTTTTGAAATTATTGTGTTAATTTAGGGAAGTCTGGTGTAAGAAGCCATAGGCACAGAATATTGGAGGAAAATTGCTTTTGGTTATAAAACTAACATACTGATCTAGACTGAGACTGAATACATACAAGGAGAGAGAAGAGAGTTCTAGAACAAGCACTCACAATATCATCCTTCTGTAACCTGGAAAACCACTTAATATCCATGTCTGCTTTTTAATGTACTGAAAAATATCCTAACATGCGGTATATTTAATGAACAATACAAAAATATGGAATGGGTTGAGTCCACCTATGGCTTTCTAATACACAATGTAATTGATTTACACTGTATACTAAGAAATAATACCATACCATTTCAGTCCAATGTGAATGCTCTAATACAATCTTTTACAAAATCTAGAAAATCCAGCCATATTGTTCTAACAGTGTATAAGCTATTTGCAGCCTTTAATGATACGAATAATGTTACTGTTAAACAATATTATACTGTTACTCAGCATGGAAAATCATAAAAAACCTCTCATGTTTCTTCAGAGTTGCATTTCTATGCATTAGGAAAAGTCAAATTGAATCAAGATCAATAGCAAAGGAGAGGCAGACATGAGCGCATTAATGTTTCTCATGCAAGATGGTAGGATGACTTTACACACTAGGAAATATACTTATTAAATCATCTGCATGAGTAAAAAATACAGACTTTTACAAACATAGATTAATGTAAAACAAAAACCTACCATCAGTAGATACTGTACATAATGTACGGCACAGCAACTCTAGATTCTGTCCTATGTTTCAAGTGTCTCTGTGAGTTCAATGAGGAATTAAAATTGGCAACAAGTTTTGGTAATCAGGAAACAGCTAGTTGGCTTGGATGGCGAACAATAACTCTGTCTTCTCTTTTAAGTGTTTTACAAGCTGTGCATCAGTTTACATTCCACAGGACACGAGGCACAAGGCGGAACTAATACAACTCATATTCTCATAGATAACAATGTTTTCCACGATGCTATGAGCTCCGTTGTATCAAACCAACTACAGAAGCAATCACATCTGCAACAAATTACAGTCATGATCCTACTGGATGCTCACAGGTGCCCTCGGAGATGTGGGATAACAGCCAACAGCTGCTAGACCAGCTCTGCATGGCATGAAATGTGGATCTGGATAGCAGTTCTTTTGGCCTGAATTGTCCTACCTACTGGTATCTTTCATTAACAGCCTGTAAACATTCCTGAAGTTGTATGAATTGAGACATTAGCCCAATTAAGGATGAAGCTGTCTGAATAGACCCATTAGCTAGGTTTGCTGCTGCCTTCACCAACGAATCAGAGGCAAATGCATCAGTCATGCCTCATGTGAGATCACTTAAGTGAGCATTTTTCCCATCAGACAGAACACTAAAGATGGCAACTGGTCTGCTACTGCTTTAGTGCTCAGGAACTAGAAGGAGTCACTCCTTTGAAACATATGACTATGTAATAAACAGTATTTTTCTATGTATAGCATTGGAAGTTGCATAGGAAAATACATCTCCTGTCATGTTCTCTGAGAGTGTTATTTTCTGGTGTCTGCAGTTTTTGCGAAAAGAGGAATTTAAAAAAAATCATAATAGTAGCAATCCCATGGCATGATTAATTAAATGTGGCAAAACAATTGCAATCTTAACGTGCTTTAGAGGAACCAATCTGAAACATGACTCTGTGTCATCCTGGGATGGCACTGCACGCCCTGTCTAAGAGAGTCCATCTGCAAAGGAATAAAGCCTACTGTACCTCCATATGTTATAGTCAGATGTGTTGTAGCTTAATCATCTATTAATCGTAATAGTTTGCTGAAGAGGACATTGAGATGTTTTGTGGGTATTTTGCCAAGGTGAAGCTCTTTCTGGTAAAGACTGTTCTGTTTCTTCATGTGAGTTTTTTTTTCTCTAAACCCAAAACCAGCTGGGTTTTGCAATGCACAGATGTTGTTGATAAAATTGTTTTTCTAAAGACATAAAAAGGAATGATTAAATTAGTCATATATTAGGTATGTGCCATATTAACATTTTGCACATACTGTACACCGTATGTATCCTGTAATTTTCTATTGCGCTGTTGAGATTTGCATTTAGTAATGGAACAAAGTTACATGTTTGATAACGTAAGCAAAGGTTTTGCTTCACTTTTTGCATAGAAACTGAAACTGGTCAGAGGTCTTGTTATGGCAACTGTTCTTCTTACACGTGGTTAGCAGTGGTTGTGATGTAAGATTAACTCCAATAGTCAGAGGCTTTAGTGCCAGATTTAAGTTCCCCCTGAGCATTAAGCTACGTATAGTATGCGCCACATTTGACAAGATGGAAGTATTTGTTTGAAAAATTCACCCAGTTTAGATTTGGGCCTTAAGGATGAAAGATGTGCACCAGTGGTTTAGCTAATCACTTTGGTAAAGTTATCCACTTGAAAATGCCCACAAAAATCACTACTGGTTATCAGTTCACATAATTGACCACCTGTTAAAGATTATTAATTCACTTAGCCTGTTGAAGCAACTTGCATTTGTATTGTATGTTTTCTTCTATTTATTCCTCAGCTAGGAAATGCCTTTTTACATCAGTGGGATCCAATATATTTTAAGCTTGGGCAACATTAAGCACTATAATATCTAAAAAACATACGTAAAGTAGTCTGCCGTCTTGTACTGAGTTATATCTTCAAAATGGTACAAAAATAATTTGGTACAAAATTATAATTAAACATCTGGTAACATTCAATAATAATAATCAAGTTTGAGCTATTTTTATAAAGCCTTGTTGTGTCAGAAAAATGTTTATTTAAACCTTTTACATACTGTATGTGGGTAAAATAAACTGTATGAAAAATAGTTTTCTGCTCAAGTAGCAAAATACTTGACATTATTATACTTTCATTAGAGAAAAACTACTGTAACTTACAGCTTCTAGCAGTTAAACTTGATTTTCCGGTTTCAGGTCTGATTAATCACAGACCATTTGTCTAAAATATGTATGTGCAGCCAGTGTCTAGTTCTCACTTTGAGAGAGAGGAAGAATGGGAGGAGCAATGAAAAAAACAGAAGCAGAGCACAAAGAAAAACATTCAGTGAAGCAGCTGCACAGTTTGGGTGTCTGATAAAGGAAGTACACAGAGTTGTTGCATTTTGTGTGTGGAGTGGGCTTCTGTGCATTTTGATTTACTTTTGAACAGTGTGCGAACCTTAATATTATTATCTTCAACATGGATGCCTTTCAATCTGTGCTGCGGTTTGTAATGAATCAGAAATCTACAATAGGATACAGTTTCATGGCTATCTTGACAATTGGGGGTGAGCGTATCTTTTCTATGGTTTCCTTCCAGTGTCCGTGCAACAGAAGCCAAAATTTTTTCTATGGCCTGACTTTCCTTCTAAGCCCAGCTTTTGTTTTATTAGTTCTTGGGTACTTTTTCAGTACGAGAATGTGGAGACTCTTCACTGGGTGTTGCCTCAACCCTCTGAAACTGTGTCCCAGAGGCAACTGCTTGGGCTGTGTGAAAGTCTTCATCCGAATCTCCGTGGGGGCTTGTGTGGCTCCTGTGATGTGGCTTTCCGTGGCTCTGCTGAACGGGACATTCTATGAATGTGCGGTGAGTGGTCTGGAATCCAATGAAGTAGTCAACCTTTTCTGTAAGAATAAAACGTACAAATGCAAGATGGAGTTGCCGCGAGTACCCTGTGGGAAATCTAACCTGCCCAAAGAAGACAATCAGGAGCTTTTGCTGATGCTGCGTGCACAATCTCAGGTAAGGGGGTGGGGGAGAATAAAAAGTACAAACGAGAAAACAAAGCTGTGCTGGTTTTCAATGAATGAAGAATATTTGTCTATGATTATAGCAATTTTCTTAAATACAGTAAATTCAGATTCACAGCAATATTGGCATGCTTTGATAAAATGGTCAAGAGATGTTGGTCCTGGGAGCCAATGCGTCTTGTAAATTCCATTGCAGCTGAAAATATGACTTAATTATATCAATTATTTCTTTAATGAGTACAAACAACAGCCTTTCTATGTCTCTGATTGCTAATGGTCTCCTCCCCATAAAAGTTTAAGAAGACCACTGTCTTTTCTTGTTATCCAGAAAGTGTCAGGCCTACTGTATATTAGAAACAAGATCATAAAGATAAGCAGTGTGTTGACAGAACTTGCATATGCAGTAAGATGTATTTCATTTATTATTTAGATGAAACTGTGTGTGTGGGGGGGAGGAGTTAGTAAATGCTTGTGAAGTGCTTATAAAGTGCAAATGCTCCAATGGTGTTTCTGTTATCAGTGTAGACTTCTCATGTTCTTAATTGCCTTTATTTCTTTGGTCAGTTAATTAAAAAGATATTTTAATTAATAATATTTTAAGATAAGCATTTAAAAGGTCATGTGAATGATTTTCATGGAAATGTGGAGAATTAGGCAGAATCTAGTCAGTGTGCTGTAGGATGTGTCTTTGAGCCCTGCTTGGCAGCTGGTCAATATTCTTTCCACTGATTCCAGCACAGCAAAGTCCTTTTGTCCTGTGGTTACTAAAATCAATGCAAAATTCATGTTGTGTTTAAGGTCTTACTAATACTTTGTATAATTATACTATAACATCTTTTGATTAAAATTTTCACAACAGCTTAATGTTTTAGAGGAAGAACCTATTGAGAACCTTACATTTACATTACATAACCATTCATAGTCCATTATATCTAAAAGACGCTTCATTCCTTACTGTTGGTTTACAGCCATTTGATCTCTCTCTTAGCCTTTCTAACATCTTGTGCTTGCAGTTCATCATGCATTTAACCTGGCTTTTGGCCTTTGTCCCGTATAGTGCTTGTTTTCTCCTGATATATGCTGTATATTTATGAATTACTCTATGTAATCATTTAGGCCTCTGCGTGTTGCTTTACTTTTGTAATGAATTTTAATCTATGCCTCAAGCAAATTATTTTTTAATGCTGTTATTCATTCCCATTTATTCAATTTTATCCCCTAATCAATCTGGGAATTATGTCTTATCCCTTTACTGCTGTTTCAATTAACTGTTTCAATTTACTCCATAGTTGCCTGCTAGTATAACTGCAAGGGATTGTAGCCTTTTTTTTTGCTTTTACCTGTGAGAAATGAATGACTTGGCCCTATGATGGATATATTGTTTTGTGTATTTATTCTTTTTGCATCTACTTGGGAACATTTTCTCTCCCAATTCTCCTCCCTTTCATTTCAGATTAAATGGTTCTGAGTTTCTTGGTTAATCTTTGCCATCTTCATGTCTCTGAAGATAAGCCTTATCAAAGAAGGATTGGGGAGCATTATGAACAGTTACAGGAGTTACTATGGCACAGTGGTTAGCATGGCTGCCTCACAGCGCTGGGACTCTGGGCCCAGTTCCAGATTTGGGATGCTAACTGTGTGGAGTTTGTTCCCTCTTCCTCTGTTTGCATGGGTTTCTTCTGGGTGCTCTGGTTTCTATCCACCGGCAGGTTAATTGTCTTCTGGGAAAAGAGGCCCTGGTGTGAGTGTGTTTGTGTCCGTCTCTGCCCTGCGACGGACTGGTGTGTTGTCCTGGAAAGAGCATACCCTTTCTTCTACCTTGCTGGGACAGGCTCCAGCTCCCCTATAACCCCAAACTGAAATACGTGGTTAGATAATGAATGGAAAAAAGTAGCAGTCTGCTTTAAACTTCAGGCATCTCATTTAATAAATCTTTTTTTTTCATTTAAATTTTCTACTGTTTTAGATATGGCTATTGTACAAACACATTAGTGTTGTTTCTATTGATACAGTATATAAAATAAATGAGGCATTCAAGTTTTTAAAATAATTAGGATTTGTGGAATTAAATTCTACATCCTTTCATTCCAATTTAAATTCCAATCTTTATCGTTGAGACTATTTTAGTTTTGTGGTTTATCAGCAATTGTCAATTTAATTCAAAATTGACCCCTACACTGCTTTTAAAGATAAGGTTAAGTCACGCATAAAGACCAATATCAATATCAGCTGCTAGGTTATTACCGCCCTTGACTGAACCAGATGGAACAAGACTATCTGAGAAGCTAGTCCATTACTTTGAGACACAAAGTTGTCAGAATAAAGAAGCAAAGTGAAAACATTGAGCAGAGCTCTTCTTGACTAGGCACCATAAGATAGCTAATAAAGGCAAACTGAATTCAATTGAAAGCTCTTTGGAGTACTAATAGTTTCTCTGCCCCAAATAACTTATCCTGTCTTTTAAAATATAATTGTCTCTTATGTGTGAAGGCAAGAAATGCCCCGTCCTTACACGAGGAGAACCAATCACTTGGACAGATTATGCGTGTGGTCTAATTATGTTATGCGTACATACAATTTGAAATCCTAGGCTCAATATCTGATATCTGTAGATGATTAAAAAAGAGGAGGCCATTATCCTGGATTCAAAGGTAAAAGCAAATTTTGAGACATAGCAAAGAAGAATCCTCCATATGCTCTCTGCACATGGTGTTCCAAATGTGTAAACAGTATCATCCTAAAAAAGCTCTTGATGTACAGTGCAGAAATATTATATAGCACATTCATTTGTACCTACTTTTTTCAGGGATCTTGTACCAGGGGGCAAGGGGGAGCAGGAGCCTATGCTGCAAGCAACGGCTGCATGGCAGGTTACACATTGGACAGGCCGCAAGTCCATCACAGGGCACACAAACAAACACGAAACACACAGAGAACACACAAACTCCACACAGAGAGCGCCCCAAGTTCAGAATTGAAAGAATTGAACCCAGGGCCTCTGCAACAAAATGGACAATGCTAAACACAGCGTCACTCTGCCACCAATAATAAGAATAATTACAATAATAATAACAATAATAATAATAATAAACTATTGTTGTGTTGTCAGATTCTAGGGTGGTGTATCATTATTTGTGCTGCAACGGCCGGATTGATTGGTATCTGCTGTAATAACTGTCGATCTCAAGTGAGCTACTTACAGCTCACCTTCTGGAGAAGGTACATTGAGAAGGAAAAGGAACAGTTTGAACACTATGCCGAAGATTACGCAACCAAGCTGGCCAACAGAAATCTGAAGAGCTTCTTTGAAAACCGAGATCCTGAGGCATTCCCTTTCCCAGATCACACTGCCTGGGAAGAAATTTCAAAACTGTACACCTTCTCTACAAGTGAGCAGTACTACAGCACCTTGCAGAGGTATGTAGATCGTGCAGAGAGGGACCATACAGATGAAAGAAAACCAGTTTTGGCTTTTGAAGAAGGAATAGAAATGTCCTAAGGAGATGGAAGTTCCCTCTCCATAAAGCATCGTAAGGCTTTTTTTATTCATTGAATGTACAGTCATTGTTAAAGACTACAGAACACAAACTCTGTTATAAAGTTCCATTATTTACAATTCAGAACTGTAATAGTATGAATTCCTGCTCTCAAAAAATATTTTTTATTTCAATTTTCTTTGTGTATTTTATTTTATTTTTTATTATTTCAATTTTATTTCTAAATTGAATTGAAGGACTGTGTTGTTTTTGTAACACCCCATACTAATCCGAATAATAACAATCCATGTTAAGCCAAGCTAGTGTGCACCACATCTGTAGCGCAAATGGTAATGGCAAAGGCTGTGGATTTTTTTTCACAAGATATCAAAGTCAGTCCCGTACGAACTATGTATTATTGCTTTTGAATTGTCAATGTAGAGATTATTCTTTCTTAAGTTTTGTCAATGCAATTCTGTTTTTGACCAGAATTATTAACAAACTCTAAAATATATTTTTGTCAAACATGTATTGCCTTTCATTTTAAAAATATACTACATTTTTACAACAATTAATGCTTCAAAATATTTCCAGTGCAATTTTCACTAATAGCCTGGTTAAAAAAAATACTAATTTAAATGTCTTTGCACAAATACAAGCTTATAACAATTAACTGTTATAATAACAATATGCCTTAACTAACATTTCATTTTTTTACTCAAAGACATTTTTAAACATTTTAATACAAGACCCTAGGTACTCTTAATAACATGGTACACAAAATAATACCACTCACAGTGCGTTAAAATTTATTGTGTTTCTTGTCTGGATACCCTCCAGTTGTAAAACATAAATTTAGGAAAATGAAGTCTTGTCTTTGACACATAGGATTATCCAAGTCTTGACAATAGCCAAAGTAGTTTAAGTTAGGACAACTCTTAGTGTATTCTGAGAAACAATCAATTAACATAACACAAATCATATTGTATTCCCTTACAGTTAGCACAACTCATGTGTCTCCGTTCAAGGTGTATTTATTTACTTCCAAAATCACTCTGCTTGGGCAATTACTTTTAATGGAGTCCTACCGTATATTAAGAAGTAAATGGATTTGTATACCATCCATTCCATTAGCTAGATATTATTGGTAATACGTTATTGTCCTGAAATTGTCTTGAGCCTGAATTTTAATAGTGGGTCTGCAGTTTCCTTTTATCTTTGGTATTGTATTTTACTGTTTGTAAAAAGAGAATGCTGGGATAAATGTAGAGAGCTTGCGAGGTACAGTATAGCTGTCAGCAGCACAAAGGAAGAGTATTTTACTACGCCTGTGGGACCAGAGTGCATGAAGAACTTGGGTGTGTAAAACTCCTCAAAAGGCTGTGTTACAGAATCATGTAAAAACATGCTGTGTCCTGTATTTGTGGTAGGGTTTTCATAAGTGGATCATTTATTACTTGAAGTGTGCAAGAAGTGATACGGCGAAAAAATAATCACTGATTCTAAAACAAAAGAAAAATCCCCTTTTGTGGACAGCGTTGCATGTAAAAACGTGCTCCTCTAGGTACAGGTAAGAAAGCTGACATTGCAAGCCCATGGCTATACAGTACAAAATTCAAAGATTACAGTATTTGAAGTACTCTCTGCTTTTGAAAAAACATGCAGTTGTGTCACAGATACAAATAGGTCTGTTTGTATTCTAACATAACTTTTTGAAACTGTTTTGAAAGTGCTTTTCTAACATTCTAACAAAGTTGTTTCTTTCTGCTGTTCAAGAAACATCTCAAAAGAACACTGTTTGCAAAAAAAATTATCTTTCAAATTCTGTTATCACAAAGAATTATTCTGGCAAATTATGTAATTTCTCTCTTGCCCTCTAATTGTATTATTATTACTACCTGCAGTGATACAGTAGGTGACAGATAGAGATTAGTCAGAGGTGCCAATTCTAGGCTCGGAGGCTGACAGCATTTGAGCTGCCATCTCCAAAAAAATAATTCTCCAAATGTATTGTACACTTCAAACCTGAAAAAAAATGTTTAAACCAGTAATCTTCAGTGTAGCAGCAAGACATATTATCACACTAAGACGTTATTATTATTGAAGATTTCTAATAATGTTTCTTTGACCTTGAGAAGATAACTTAAAAGCTCAGGACTCTGTCTAAAGCACTAGGAATGCAGCTGAAAACGACATCTCTAAAAAGCAGCACATCCTGCAACTGTGACACAAACCAGGAGGGTACTCTTCATGGCGGATGGATGCACAGGTGTGAATGCCCATGTGTCCACAGACATACTGTACTACCACAACTGAGCAATGATCTTAGGCTGCAGGTCACAGTCAATCATCCAAAAGATGACAAACCAATGAGGAACATGCAGGGTGTGGATACCACGCCACCTGGAAACATCACAACCAATCATCATCTGGTTTAAAAGGACAGCTTCTTGCTCTTTCCATCTAACTTTGCAATCTGACAACATCGCCAATCACGGGACTGCAAGTTGTCAGATTCAGGACTTTAACTTTATTCAAGATGCCAGGCCTAGCCAGGCATAACTGAATTCTGCCTACAAATCTTTTTGCAACAAAAGAAATCTTGCGACATGCGAACTACAGTAATAGATATTTCACCTGATCAACAAAATGATTAAGAGTTTAACTCTTTTTGCTGGCATTCTGAATATCACAGCATATTCAGTATAGAGGTATAGCAGGGACAAACTGATATCACTTAAGGCCGGACCAAGTCAGACACTGTGAGTACACTGTTAGCTTTCTTGTTCTTCCAGCAGCAGCTAAACAATCTTACTCCCCTCCTCTCTCTCTGCACACCAGGACACTACTGGCCTAGACCCAGTAAACTGAAGGAGATTGGACCACTGCAACGAAAGCAGTCTAGGTCCATTTTCAGTAGGAAATTCAAAACCCTTGAAATGTTTGGCCAGTGGATTTTTTAGTATAAAACTACTATTCTAAACATGTTTGATAAAGTCTTGATCCCAATGCATATTTACTTGTCTTTGAGTGTATGAATGGGATTAACTATTTGAAACTGATATAACCTCAGAGGTAGACAATAACGAATGTTATAGTTAATATATTTTAACTGTGACATTATTAATGATTATCTCTGTAATCCCTGAGTGAATGATAAATCATCTGTAAACAGCACATGTTGGTGCGCTATGCATGTTTTGGTGTTGTGTTTATAAATTGTGTGTTGTATATTTAGGATCTGCATGTCTAGTTGCGTGTTATTGCATTAGACTGATTTCTAACAGTAGCCAAAGCACTCTCTCAATTTACTTTTCTCATTTCTAAATTCTTCAGTAAATTAAATCCCCTAACATCACTACAGCAGCTTGTGTGACATGTGGAGCATCCTGGAGGAGTTCCAACAGCCATATCACAGGGAGTAAACAATGAAATGGAAGCACCAATGTAAAGTCATTAAATAGGTTGTTGGGCCACCACATGTAACCAGTAAGGCCTGTATGTGCCATGGCATGGAGTCTACCAGTATACGGAATTCTGCAGGAGGGATGCAACAATTGTTTCACAAGAAAGCTGTAACGAACAGTTCTTTCCGGGCCCTATGCGGACGACGCAATCCAGAAAAGTGAAGACACAAGGGGAAAAATAGTCATGCAGGATAAGGGTCTGGAGACGGGGGGCGTGTCCATGGAGTGCAGGTGTCCAGGGGAAGTGAATCCAGGCGAACAATCCAAGTAGGAAATCCAAAAGAGTAATCCGAGACAAAGGGGAGAGTCCAAGGCCAGGGGATCCATCCAGGAAGTTAAAACATGAACCGGGTCGGAACCGGCGAGGGGAACCAGGAACTAGGAACAGAACGTTAAAAGCATAACGGAGCCAGACGCAGCAAGACCCCGGGCTCTCATGATGTGGAAATCAATGAGGAACCCGGAGTGAGGTCAGCGTCTGGCTTTAAAGGGGGAACGGGAATAGGGAACAGGTGAAGACAATGGGAAGGAACGAGGAAGGGCTGGAGCTCCCTTAAGAGGAGGGGTTAGCGATCGTGACAAAAGCCAATCAACTCACACCTATTTGATGGAAGTGTATACTACTGTCTTAGAGAACATGGTGAAGGGTGATTCATCTGACCAGGTCCCATTTCTCTATTGCTCAGTGGTCCACTGCCTTTGCACCACATGATTTGCACATGTGCACTGCCAGGGGCGATGACCAGTTTCGACTATGATATTCCACTCTGTGCAATTCTCAGCAGCCTGTTTCTGACTAAGGTTGTAATTTGAAGTTAATTGATCTGCAGTTACTGGTCTGTTTGTTCTTACACACTAAACCTGTGTACAGATATCCCAGACCTGGGGTATCCTCTTCTACACATGGAGGCCTTTACTGCTGCTGTCTATCCCTTGGAGTTTCATGCTGGCATCACTTTAGACTGCTGCTCATGTAACATCAGCAAGTTGAGCTGTCTTGGTCTGAAGCTGAAGCTCCTGTCAAACATTCCCTAGTAATTACCTTCTTTTAAAGACTTTGAGGTCTCCTCCTGAACCATACTGGCCATAATTATAGGTAATCAGGCCTGTCCATCATTTTTATACATAACCCTAAGCATGCTGGGATGTTATTTGCTAAATTAATGCAAAAGCCATACCTGTGTGGAAGTCTTGCTTTCAAAATGCTCAGTATCCCCCATTTTCCCAGGTGTATCCATTTGTTTGTTCATTACCTGTACATCTGTGCTAACTGCCACAGAATCTAGATGAAAATAAAATATTTCATACAATGTAGAGGGGCCTATATGAAGAAAAGAGCTTAAGAACTGTCACAACCAGAAGAAAGGTTATTATCAGTTGGAGTGGTGGAATGGTCAGAGAAAAGAAAGGACAGGAAAAGTCTTTTTTTGTGTATAGAGAGAATTAGAGCCTGAAAGAAAAATAAAACAACTGCAAAATGAAACAAATGTAATACAAAAAATAAAAGAAATAGTTTTTGATCCCAGAGCAGTTGGGATCACATGTAGTAATCCACAACGAACTTATCACTCAGGTTGATACATTATAAGTACTTAGGTGTACACATAGAGTCTAGACTGTAACCTGTGCTGGATTACTCATGTTGAGAGTGTTTGCTCCAATGTTCAGCAGCGCTTATATTTCCTGGGAAGACTAAGAGTGTTTGGGGTTCGACAGGATGTAATGCTACTCATTTACCATGCTGTAATGGAGAGCATTATCAGAAATGGTATTACAGTGTGGTTTGGTAATCTATCAGTTCATTTAAAATCACAAATTACCACCTCTTCCAGACAGCTTTGAAGGTCATGGGAGTGAAACAGCATCCCTCCCCGCAGACAATCTTTGAAAAATCCAAAATCAAACAGGCTGGAAAAATGATATAAGATCCTTCCCACATCCTCAGCTGTGAATATCAACTTCTTCCTTCTGGCAAACGTTCTAGGGTTCCCAAATGTAAGTCAAACAGATACAAACGTTCCTTTGTTCCACTATCCATTAAAGCTGTCAACGCAAATGTCAAGGATGAACACAATTTTGACTCTGAATAAAGATATAATAATAATAATAATAATAATAAACTTTATTTTATATAGCGCCTTTAAAGGTGGCTTCTCAAAGCGCTTTACAGGATGACAATAACAATAAATAAGAAGACTACAACAATAAATAAGAAAAATTTCACAAGACAGGACACAATTATAATTACAGCAATACAACAATAACAATAGAGGAGACCGTGGAAGATGGTATTAAGAAGAGCAGAGGGGTGAAGAATGGAACCAGTTAAGTAAAGGCTTTTCTGAAAAGGAGGGTTTTGAGTCTGGATTTGAAGGAGTTTAGAGAAGGTGACTCTCTAATATCCTTGGGCAAGGAGTTCCAGAGCTTGGGGGCATAGCAGGAGAAGGCCCTGTCGCCTTCTCCTGAAGTAAAGAAGGGGTTAACTGATTCCTTTCTGCACAAGGACTGGACTTCTTGTGACACAAGACATTCCAGGCAAGTTAAGGCAGGAAAGTGGAATAACTGATAAGGATTCCAGATGCCAGCTAGAAACCCCCCCCCCCAAGGAAGGAAACCTAAAACTGACCATTAAGAGTGGTCAGAGCCTGGGGGCTGTCCGAACACCGCGACCTCCCCCCGTTACCATGGTAACGAGCTACCGCCAGAAGCTGCTGAAAAGTGCTATTTAAACTGGAAGTTTTGTACCGGTATTTCGAATAATACTTCGGTTTTATTGTTCCTTGCATGCAATAAAACCAATCTCTTTAAACTTCATCTCGGAATCCAGAACTTATTTGTCTGTTACAACAACTCAAAGCGCAATATGTTTTGTGATGTGTTATAAATGTTACACGTTGTTATGCTGTCTACTTTACATGTGCAATAGAGTGATGTGCAATGTTTTTCTTATTTTTTGTAATAGCATAATGTGCAATGTTTTTCTTTTCTTCTTCTTTTTTGTGTTTGCATTCTATTTAAATGTACAGGAGTGCTGTGTGTCCATAAACAATTTCCCTCAGGGGACAATAAAATCTTATCTTATATTGATACCTGTTTTTTATCATGGGGTAAAAGTAGGGTAAAAAGACATTCCTTACTCTGGGGACCAGGCATGGAAGAGCGGTCCTGTCAGGGGAAACGTAGTTCACAGATTAAGATGTCAATGTGAGCTCTGTTTCACCTCTCCCTATGGATCCAGTAAACCATCCCAATGTCCACAAACACACTCTGTGGCTGCAGATGGAATTTTCCATCTGGGTCCAAACAAATACTTTTTTGTATAATGTAAATATGGTAACTTTGTGATGCTTATGATGTGCATGCTATTTATGTCCCTCTAAGAACTGTCCAGATTGCAACAGGAATTGTCACACGATCCAAGGATAGCTGGTTGCACAGGTCCGAAAACTACTCCAGTAGATGGAAAAGCAGATGAAGAGAGGGAGGAAGAAGATAAATATATATTTGAATATACTACAGAGACTACTGTATGTTTTGGGAGAGTTTAATTGGTCATACTTTCTATTACTGCAGCTGTAGACAGATCATATAACACCTTGGTCAAAGGTCCGAAGTGTGAATTATGGAATCCCATGAAGAGTACAAGAGTACGGTATATACCCAAGTGCTCAAGGAGTATTAGAAGTTACTCTCTCCTTCACCTCTGCTGAATATAAACAAGTCCCGGTGTGAGGAATGAGCATGTGATAGGTTTGCCAAGTCTATAGCTGAGATGCATGATTGGTATTATTAATATACTGTATACTTAGGACAGCCTTCACCTAATAACTGCACAGCCATTGCATTGTTAAGACTAACCAATGTATCTACTGTATGCATGCCCCCCCTCATCCCTATCTTTTTTCACTCTACCTTAACAACCCTTTTGCCCTTCCCTCAGATATCTATTCCTCTTCTTTCTGATTTCACTCTACAGGCAATCATAAAAATAATAATAATAAACTTATATAGCACTTTTCTGGACACTCCACTCAAAATGCTTTACAGGTAATGGGGACTCCCCTTCACTATCACGCTCCACCACCTGGATGAAGCAACAGCGGCCAGAGTACGCTCACCCCACACCAGCACCGACAGAGTAATGAAGCCAGTTCATAGATGGGGACTATTAGGAGGCCATGATTGGTAAAGGCCAATGGGAAATTTGTCCAGGACACCCCTACTCTTTCCGAGAAACGCCCTGGGATTTTTAATGACCACAGAGAGTCAGGACCTTGGTTTTACATCTCATCCGAAGGACAGCGCTTTTTTACAGTATAGTGTCCCCTACTGGTCCCACTAACACCTCTTCCAGCATCAGTCTTCGCTTTTCCCAGGAGGTCTCCCATCCAGGTACTGGCAAAGCTCACACCTACTTAGCTTCAGTGTGTTACCAGTTGTGAGTTGTAGGGTGATATAGCTGCTGTCTTCTATGTGAGCAGCACTGGTTATAAGGCCCCAAGAGTTGACCAGACTGTCATCAGCACAACCACCTGCTCCCTGGAAATCTCTGATGAGCCCTGATGACCTGCAGTATTGTGGTATCAACACCTCCTCAACATTCCACACATAGAAGGAGCTCATCAGGGCCAACTCAATTAAGCACAGGCCAGGCTTATCCATTAATTAGGAACCGCATTCACTATTTATGCTCAGATATTGAGTCACAATAGCATGTGGAGTTGCTGGTTTTGCCCCAGGACTCTTCCCATTCTAATTTCTCCTATTATTCCATTTCTTGTTCAATAAACCATTAAAACTTTGCCACTGAACTGACTCTGGTAATTACCAATTTGCTGCACCCTATTTTCCATCTATGGGTGTGGCATAACAAGTTTGCCTACTAGAACTGCTCTTTTATCCCAAACACCATTTTCCCTCTGGTCTTCACTAAGAAGACTGTGCAAGTCTCTGCCATCTAGTGGTGCTAAATCTCCTCTCATTCTATTTTCTACTACTGTAACCTTCCGTTGGCTCCAATGTGTGCATGCAAAAGTTAAATTGAATATTATTGTGATTGATATGGCCTCGGCGAAACAATCACTTTTCTGTGCGATATATTGCTTTTGCAAACCCAGGTATATATTGTTGTTTCTTTCTGATAATATTAATAAACAACAAAGTATTCTCCAATAATGGAGCTTTTAAGCTAGTTGTGTGATGCAGTATCCTAACAGAAGACTTTAGTGTTCATATTTTAGCATACAAAATGGAATTGTTTTGGTAATTTTCGGGTTGGGGGTGGCATGGTGTTCATGATGGATTTAGAAAAGGTAGGTCTTACCAATTTATTATTTGGACAAACAACAATTGCAATGGATACACACATGAAATGCAATATGGTGTATTTAGATTTTCTGATTTTTTTTTATAAAGTTCCTAAAAAAAGCCTTATTTACAATTTGCATTTTACAGACATTCAGGGAAATTAGTGTTTGGATTGAGGATTGGTTATTAAATAGAAAACAGAGGGTAAAAATATGGGATGAATATTCAAACTGAGGAAATAGTGAATTACTGTACTATGGGGGTATGTACTTGGACCACTGCCCTTCTTAATTAATATTAATTTAAATCTTCTAGACGATGTAGAAAAGCAGTAAATTAGGCAAACAAAATAATAAATACTTCATAAACATAATATATACTTCATTGACACCTGAAGAAGGCTCCACGGCCGAAACGTTGTGTTCTCTTTCTTCTTTTTTTCAGCATGGAATAAACCTATTACTTGTTCCTTTGCAGCCTACGCATGCTGACGCAGCTACCCACCTGAACTACTACCGTATACTTCATAAATGTAGAGTTCAAAATCAAAGAATGTTATGTTTAAAATGTCTAATGCACCAATTAGGCCACACTTAGAAGAGTGTATACTATTTTAATCGCCATGTTATAGGAAATATATTGCTGCTCAGGAATCTGTCCACAGAAGACAAACCAAATATCTGCAGCCTTAAGGGTATATTCAACACTGACAGGCTGAAGAAACGGACCCTTTAGTCTTGAACAGTAAAGATTACAAGGGGGCCTGACATGGGCATGGGCATGAGCATGATTGTTCAGGTGGGTAGCTATGATGATATAATGATGAAGACCAGCAGACACACCGACCCCCCGGCACCCAGACTGGACATAAATGCACTATTTTCTCTCGAGCCCTGATACAGCCCTGCGAACACCAATATTTTGATGCTTTCTAGCGTACAGCAGAAAGATCATTTTAAATATTTGACAAAGTGATCAGGACAACAAATACAAAAAACCTACATTAATTTTCGGTTAGTACTCCAGTATATCTCGTATTGAAAACAGGAAGAAGTATTCCCGCAATTCTTAACGTATCGTTAATGTATACAAACTAATTAACATATAAATCGCACCACACAGAATACTATACTTTAACGTGCTACAGCTCACCACCTACAAACTCTTCATTCCAAACTATACACCCATGCCATGTGACTAGTGTGCGACCTTCCACGTAAGGCCCAGACTAATCAATTAAAGATACAACTAAATACGATAAAAATGGTATTTTAAATGAAAAATAAAATACAAAGAAAATATTCCGAGTGTTTCATTGTATACAGAAATAATTATTCATCCTATATTGTTTTTAAACGCGTTTTATCAACAGCGATGAAGACCTGACTCGTGATTGCCGAGAAGTCGATCTCTTTCAGGCCTCATTTGCGGGTTGTTCATTTGTATTTTTTGTAATATAGTAATCAATGGGAAATTGTGAGAAAAAATGACAGATTACGGAGAGGAGCAGCGGAACGAGTTGGAGGCATTGGAGTCCATATACCCGGATTCGTTTACAGGTATGTACTGTAATATTTTTAAACTAAGCATAGAGTTTGTAGAAATTTCAGAGAAAACGTGTAGTGTTTGCAGCTGCAGCAAGTTCTGTCAGGAATCTGTACTTGGGTTTCCTATTTTTTCTTATTTTCTAAGCTTTCGAAAAACGATATCTGCTACAAAATTAGATATGTCGTAATATATTAGGTGTTATTGTTCCAGTGCTGTTTGGTTTTTAATGAAGCGTTATGTTTGCAAGGCTAGCTGGGCAGTCGCATAAAGCAGCTTCAGTTTATGCAGCAAAATCAGTTATGCAGTGCGTGAATATACAATGCAATAGTTAAATGTAGACGCAAAACATTCGAGCATTTCCGATAATAACTCAGGCTTATACATTTCCACATTCTCTGTACAAACGTACGGGTTATCTTTTATATGTTAATAAAAGCTATCAAATCCATACATGCATAAGCCTTATTTGATACATATTCATATCTCGTATAATATACGTTGTTGTTGTTATTTAGTAATTTAATAGTATTGTAATGGTTAATTTGTATTGTTCTTTTTATGGCCAGTGCTTTCAGAAAACCCTTCAAGTTTTACTATTACTGTGACTTCTGACGCAGGCGAAAATGATGAAAGTAAGTACTGAATTTTTGTTGAAGCTCAAGTAGTTAGCTGAGTCAGCATGCGTAGACTGCAAAGGAACACTTAAAGGTTTATTCTGTGCTGAAAAGGGAGGAAAAAAACACAACGTTTCGGCTGTGAAGCCTTCTTCGGGTGTCACTTCGGGTCACCATTACTTGTTCCTGAATATTTGTTGTGTGTGTATCGATTGTATCATGCATATTCACAAAAACCAAAATATTTTATTATAAAATATTAAATATGCACATAAACACAAATCGATGTTTAAGTACAGTATATATGCATACTGTATATAAAGAAAGTTACAAACGAGAGGAGGACATTCAGCCCATCTAGTTCATTTGGTTGCTGAATTAAATTAACTTGCAGATCTCCAGAACCAGATCTAATTTAATATATTAGTCGTTTCCTTTTTATTTCCTATTCTCTTTGAAACACTTAGACTATCACAGCTCTTTTCCTTTCTGATATTTTATTTTTACCTGTACTTGCAGTACATTCAATTTTTTAACTAACATTTTTTTTGATTGTCTTAGATTTTCTTAAACCATTTGTGTCACTGCTTTCTTGGTTATATTTACTTACTCATGGGAGGAATCTATTTGGTGATTCAGGTAGATTATATTTACAGTGCTGCTGTTTTAATCAAATGCTGTTAGAAGCCTGATGGAAATCTTTATGGCACTGGATGTTCTGCCATCAGTCACTGACCAGTTATTTATGAAGTTTTCATAGATCTTGGTAGCTCAAAGCTAACAGAACTGGTTATACCGACTTTGCGGAGAAGCAAGAGAAAAAACTGTCAAAGGTAAACATGGCAGAACATGCAGGTGTCTATAACATCCACAGAATGTTATCTGTTCAGCCAGGGAGTTACTTCACACAGTGTCAGTCATTCAATTAGAAATAAAAACACTGCCCTCTGACCTTTAGAAGTGGGGTCATCATGGTTGTGTTTGTGGTGCACAGCTGTTTTCAGAAGGTATTATTTATTTATGAAAGGATAATGAATGTTTGCAAATATGGATATTTCACTTGTGATAAAGTGACTTTGTATAAATAACTAACTGTATCAGAATATATCATTATAACAGAAACTAACATTGCAAATTTAAACTAAAATTTGATTGTTATGCAAAATCCATGATCTTTTTTGATGTATGCTTACTGAAAATTCTTTCTTTTTTTCTAGCTGTTCAGACTACTTTGAAGTTTACGTATGTAGAGACGTATCCCGATGAACCTCCACTTTATGAAATTTTTTCACAGGATAACCTTGAAGACAGTGACATCACAGACATACTAACACTATTACAGCAACAGGTGAAGAGATGTCTCCCATTGTATTCCTGTGCATTTTCACTTGGCAACTGAAACACCCTTTTGTGCTTCACATCTGCCTGTAAGAACAGGTTGATGGTCTGTAAAGTGATTGCTGCAGTTCCTGACATATACATTATCTTACATGTTGCAAACTATCACACCAGTGTCCATTCTTGGGCCTGCATACGTTTTATTGTTTCATATTATTAGTAAAAAAAAACCAACAAAGTGGTGATTGATTTAAGGTATCTTTAGGTATCAAAACTGCTGCTATTACCCCAGTGCCAAAGAAGCCTAACATGGCTCTCGACAATCTTAACAACTTTTGCCCCATCTCCAACTTACCCTTTCTCTCTAAAATTCTAGAACGTGCTGTCACACTTCAGTTACATAACCACCTCATGACAAACAACCTTTTCGAACCCCTCCAATCTGGCTTCCGTCAACTTCACAGCACAGAAACCGCCCTAGTCAAAGTCACCAACGATCTCCTAATAGCTTCTGATTCTGGTTCTCTTTCCATACTCATCCTTCTTGATCTCAGTGCTGCCTTTGACACTGTTGACCATAACATCTTGCTTTCTCGTCTCGAGACTGTTTGGAGTCTCTGAAACTGCCCTCAAATGGTTTAAGTCTTACCTCACTGATCGCTGTCACTTTGTCTCTCTCAATGGGTACAGGTCTGAAATTGGTCTTGTCAAGTCTGGTGTCCCTCAGGGCTCAATACTGGGCCCCTTGCTCTTCAGCATTTACATGTTCCCACTTGGTCAGCTTTTAAGATCACATGGCCTCAGCTTTCATTTTTACGCTGACGATACTCAAATATACATCCATACCAAAACCGACACTGATGTGGCTGTCTCTATTCTATCTAATTGCATCTCTGACATAAAAATTTGGATGACTCAAAACTTCCTTCATCTTAACTGTGACAAGACTGAAGTCATGCTTATTGGTACCCCCCATCAACTTCGTAAAGCCAGTCCTGTAACCCTGTCTGTAGATGGCTCTGTACTTGAGCTCCAATCAAAATTGAAAAACCTTGGGGTTATATTCGATTCTGGCTTAACATTCGATCCACATGTACAGCATACTGTCAAAACATCTTTTTTTCACCTTAGAAATATTGCAAGACTCCGCCCTATGCTATCATTAACTGTGGCTGAAAAGCTGATCAACATATTTGTATTCTCTCGAATTGACTACTGCAATGCTCTGCTCCCTGGGGTATCTAAATCTACTCTGAACAAGCTGCAGTATGTCCAAAATTCAGCAGCCAGAATCCTGACCAGGTCTAGTGCAAGTGTTCACATTACTCCTATCCTGGAGTCCTTGCACTGGCTTCCGGTCAAATTCCGCGTAGACTTTAAAATCCTCATGCTCACCTACAAGGCTTTACATGGCTTGGCACCTCAATACCTGTCTGAACTTTTATCGCCCTACTCCCCACCTCGCAACCTCCGCTCTTCAAATTCTGCCCTCCTTACTGTCCCCCAAGCCCGTCTACATTGTATGGGCGACAGGGCCTTCTCCTGCTACGCCCCCAAGCTCTGGAACTCTTTGCCCAAGGATATCCGAGAGTCACCTTCTCTAAACTCCTTCAAATCCAGACTCAAAACCCTCCTTTTCAGAAAAGCCTTTACTTAACTGGTTCCATTCTTCACCCCTCTGCTCTTCTTAATACCATCTTCCACGGTCTCCTCTATTGTTATTGTTGTATTGTTGTAATTTTAATTGTGTCCTGTCTTGTGAAATTTTCTTATTTATTGTTGTAGTCTTCTTATTTATTGTTATTGTCATCCTGTAAAGCGCTTTGAGAAGCCACCTTTAAAGGCGCTATATAAAATAAAGTTTATTATTATTATATTATTATTATCTTTATATTGGGTTTGGCTGTCATGCTGTATTCATAAAATGACAACTATTTAACTCTGATTTGATCAAAATAACTAATTAATATTTAAGAATGGATCCAAACCCTCAGTTAATTGTGCCTTTATTTTTGTAGTTTCATCCAGACCCTTTCATAGTTTTCACTTTTGTTGCTTTAAAACGTGAAGTCATGACACTTTTCAATAGCAGTATATACATAACCTATTCCACACATTCAAAGCAAAAAACAAAACGAGAAGAAAATGGGTAATAAATGTGATAGAGAAATGGAAAAGTTTTTAAGTTTAAGTGTTTTATATTCAAACCCTTTGCTGTGGCAAACCTAAATTACGTAAAAGTGCACATAATTACCTTGATGTGCCATAAAATTATTTGAGTGGCCTCTGTTTGCATTAGTTATGGTTCACTTGTTTTCAGAATTAATACTTCTCCTTCTGTAAGGTCCTTCAGTTAGATGGTGAATTTATCCAAAGATTCAACTCTGAAGACCAAGGATCTTTCAGAACAACTCAGTAATAAAGTTGTATAAAGGCACAGATAAGGAAAAGGTGCCTTTTCAGAGATCCTTAATATCTCTTTGAGCATGATGAAGTCATAAGAAATGGGAGGCACTCACATATGGCTTAGATCAGGCTTTCCCTTCAAACTGAGCAGCTAGGCAAGGAGAAAACTGGCAAGGCGGACAAATGGAACTTGACATTTCTAAAGGCTGATAGGAACATAGATGGAGAAAAGTATTGGCGAATCTTGAAGAAAAAAACTGCTTCATATCTAAAATTGAAGAAAGGATCAGGTTTCAACAAACCAGTGACTAAAAGCAGAAGGCCAAAGCTACCCTTAAGTGGCTTAAGAATAAGAAAGTATTCTTAAATGGTTCAATCCGATTGATAATCTCTGGAAAGACTTGAAAACTTGCTATCCATATGTGATCACCAAGCACCTAGAGAGAGCTTGAGCAAATCTCAAGAAAATTGCCACGAAGAATGAGCAAAAGTGCCCCAACTGAACTTGGAGACGATCTGAATATGATTGCTGAATCGGTGACAGAATAGGATCATGTGATTGGTGTTCTAAATCGGCATATTCAATTTTTCAGTCAACATATTTCATTTGTTTCTGTTTTGCTTTTGCTGGTATTTACTGTAACTTACCCTTAAAAGTCTTCAGTTTGAGTATACAGATTGAATAAAATGTTAAATGTTAAAAACAGGACAGTATATTGGAATATGGATTCATAGAGCTTAGGTGGTGGATTTCAGTTTTAGAGAGATGAAAAAAGGTGTTAAGGTGTTGCAGCTAGAGGGTTTTATGTTTGTGGTCTGTGACATCTTGATTTTCATCTGTTTTTTACAGTATTGACAAATTTTTTGTCTATGAACATTTTTTTCTCTCATTGCCTACAGGCAGAAGAAAATCTTGGAATGGTGATGATATTCACATTAGTAACTGCAGTGCAGGAAAAACTAAATGAAATTGTTGACCAGATAAAAAAACGAAGAGAGGAAGAGAAGAGAAGGAAAGAGAAAGAGGCAGAGGAAGCGGAGAAGGTCTGTATAGGAAATCTTTGCACAAATTGTTCTGTCGCGAACTAAAGATGACACTGAGATGCATCTTTCACACGTTTTGTATTTTGGCTTTTCTGAAATTATGCAAATTATGTGTAGTGAAAATTCACTATGGTTTGTTTGATCTTTTAAGCACCATGCAAGATGGCTTTTGATGTGACTAGTTTGATTTCAATTAATAATAACTACTTTGAAATTGAAGCATTGGATCAATCATCATTTGCTTGCTTTTGCAGTTTTCTAAGCACAGTGGTCTGTGTTTTTATCTTTTTATACAGGTCCAGTTCCATGGCACGCCTGTCACAATTGAAAATTTCCTCTCTTGGAAAGCAAGGTTTGAGCTCGAGATGACAGAATTGAAAAGGAAAAAAATGAAAGAGGAGGAGCAATCTGGGAAGTGTAAACTTACTGGTAGGCACATTGCTCTCGTCTAATGATACATTCGCCAGGTTACAGTGATTACAGGTTATTGTTCTCACCCAAGAAAGAATTGCAGATCATCAGTTGTTAATCATCTTGGCTGAGTGAGCCTTGTTGTGGGAGGATGTTGTCTATTCCATGTACATTTCTGTGCAGAAATGAGCACCTGTCGGGGTGATCTGCCATTTTTAATCCCATGATGCCCACAGGGCCTATACAGAAGAACTAGCATTGATAGAATAGGTGCGGCCCACACTGGCAACATGTTAGCTTTCGGGCAACTGGCACGTCCCATGCCAAGTATACCAGGCCAGTCCTCATCGCATGGCTCTGGCTGCTCTCGGCCAGTTCTAGGCAGTACCTTCAGGAATCCCAGTCCCAGCTGGCTGGTGACGGAGCTACAATCAAAGTAAAGAGGTGCAGAATATTGAACCCTGATGATATGAAGAGTTATCTATGCATATGGAAAGCCTGTTGTGTTTTTCTTATCTTGATCATCCGGTTTTATTTAGGTGTATAATAAGAGTAATTGACCTG